>NW_027466066.1:6477500-6762500 GCF_046127955.1 Nelusetta ayraudi | reverse complement strand
ATCGTCGCTCCACCCTTGGCCGCCGATTGGCTGCAGCAAATGACCACTTCCTCCTCATTGGTCCCGCATTATACGTGACCTTCATTATTGTAATTCGTTTTCGTCTTCTTCTTCTTCTTCTTCTTCTTCTTCTTCTTCTTCTTCTTTTTTCTTTCCTCTCCACTTGCGTCGACAACCCAGTAAGAGTTGTGTGACTGTTTGTGGTTGGTGGCTTGAGAAGGCGATGCTCAAAATCACTGCAATCATTTTGGTATTTTGACAATCATATGGAAATAAGCACATACCAACATATCTGCACATATATTTCATGCAATGAAATAAAAATGTTGAATGCTGAAATGAATGCTTACAAAGAGATAATTGAAGCTTTTTTTTTTTTTTTTTAATTGTAAATGTACTTGAGCAAAATAAACAATGCAATCTATAAAATTAAATTGTAATTTATACTAAATTGAAGAAAATTATGCTGGCAAAGAAGATGTAGATTTGACCAAAATCATCATCAACATTTAACTTTTTTGCACTTATTCAAGGTGAATTGAAACAGCATTTAGCAACAGGTAGAAGGGTTACTATGGATCATGAATATTATAAATCATAATATCAATCAATCAATCAATCATACAAAATTCAGAGACACCTAAAACCTGGAAAGGTGTCAAACCCTCAACTGAACTGCGTGGTGGAGGCAAACTTTAGGAAGCTGTCAGAAAAAGAGGAGAAACTTTGCACAACACTGGTCTGTTTCTCAGTCCATCTCTCTCTGTCTTTGGTAAGTTCAGTGTTAAAATGCCCTCAAAATGAAACCGTGTGAATTATCAAGCTGATGTCAGCCAAGTCGCAGCTCCGGTACACGTCCCAAACACAGAAGAGCAACTCGGGCCTGCAGTCGGTTTGTCTCCCCACCGGTGGACCAGGATGACTCTGTGTGTGTGTGTGTGTGTGTGTGTGTGTGTGTGTTTTTTCATGGCGACAAAGGTACAAAGCGGTGAGGAGACAAGCTGCCGGACTGAACCGCTGGCTTTGTCTTCGCATGTTGCAGGTTGATGATCTTCACCAGCCCACTTTTTCTGCTGCCGCAACAGTTTGCCGGTGCCGAGCGGAGGCGTGGAGGAGTGGTTCGAATAGCGAGCGGAAAAAAAAAGCGGAAATGACATTTCATCGAGCAGAGTCCTCTGCTGCAGGAGAAGCGAAGGAATGTGCAAGGAGGTAAGAAGTTTGCAACGTTTGTCCTTTTTCCCTCCCTCGTTTTCTCCTGGCAACGGCCTCCAAAAAGGAAACATCTGTATTCTAAAGACCCTTTTTTTTTTTTGGTTTTTACAATGTAAATAAATACTTTGAATAAACATTTATGTAAGTTAATGCTTTTTGGAGTTGGAGGATATTTTTACCTCATGACTGTAATTCACAATGCAGCTGGTTTAGTCATTTTTTTTTCTACAAAAAAGATGTGTTTCTGATGTCTCTTTTTAAGCAATTATTAAGAAGTGGGTCAGATTTGTTTCTTTTGGTGTGTGTAAGTGTGTGTGTGCGCGCGCGCGCATAAATGTGTATGAGTAGGGATGGCAAACAGAAATAAGTGGCATGACATGTGGAAAAGCGCTCAGCACATTTGTGTGTGTGTGTGTGTGTGTGTGTGTGTGTGTGTGTGTATTTGAGCGTGTGCGTTACGACTCGTTGGGAAATTTGTTTTCAGGCTCCAAACATGATTAACTCATCTCCTCATTCATACGTTTTTTTTTTTTTGGTTGCTCACACATTACACATTTACACATGCAAACGGCGGTTATAAATCAAAGAGGACTCAGCGGGACACAAAACTCCTTTATACTGTGGATTTGCCGCCATAAGACAAGACATAATAAGTTTCATACACTTTTCATATCCTTTTAGCATTAAATACACAATTGCATTTGCATGTGCGGGTTTCCCCCACTTCTTCCCGCCGGGAGGGAATAAATCACTTCCTTTCACCAGAGCAAAGTTCCTGCGAGTTCAGGGTTCACACACACTGCTGACACAAACCGGCGTTGATCAAACCGGTGTGGCGGAACATCTTTGGGAGAGAAAAATCGAGGACCGATTTGAGAGTTTGAGTAGCTGATGAAACCTCATCAAAAGGAAGGCAACAGGTAGCCAGTCGATGGTTGGAGTGACAATAAAAAAAAAAAAAGCAGCTTTGGGAAGAAAAAAAAAGAACATCTCAAGAGTTTTCAGCCCATTTTCCCACTTATTCTCATCCAAACAGCGATTCTTTTGTCTCTAATTAGGTTTTCGCAGGACATACATTTCGAGACATGTTTGACAGAAAATAAGTCTCGTCTATTCCTACATATTGGGTTAAATTGTACATTAAACAAAAAACACAGAACCCCATTGTTTGTGTTTCTTTTCTTTTTTTTCGGGCCCTTTGCTTTGATTCAGATGCCAAATTACACGAGGAAATGATTTCAAATATGACATGAGACTCTACTGGGAAAGTTTTGCTTTGCCGCAGTGCTCTGACCCCCGGCTCGGCGGGCCTTTCGGGCTCTCCCACTTGATTGCACACTGAGTCAGCGTAAACTTGGTGAACCGTGCACGCTGGCGTGCCCCCGCTCTCACCCAGACCGTCCCAACCGCTGCCTCGCCACATGTGGAACAAACTCCTGGACTGCGAACAAGTCGTGCTCCACATCAAGAGCGCCACTTCTATCTTTGGTTTCACACTTTTGGAAAGGAGCGGCGATAAGGGCGAGGAAGTGCCAGTTTAAGCTGGCAAGTGGAAGGTGAGGATTGGTCTGAATTTTTCGTAAAACAAATTAGTGTACATATATATACAGATACGCAAACATATTGATATGTGTATAAATGATGTGTTTACTTCACGACCCAGACCTGCGTTCAGGCAGAGATCTAAGGAAGCAGAAGCCTGAAGCCTGAAGTCTGAAGTCACCTGACCTGCCGGAAGCTGGGTGGTGGATGTTTACAATTCCGGTTCGCTGCCAACGTGAATTTCCCGGCTTTTTTTTTTTCCAGACTCTGGGACCCCGGAGATGTTTGAGTCCGCTGGTTCTAATCACCGTGCGGCAGTCCCCCATGACGGCTGCCTCCCGTTGACCCCTGACCCCCTTCCTGCGCTATCCTCAATGCAGTCTGCCCAAACGGCATAATGACGGGTTTACCGAACCAATTGCATCTTTTTATTTAAAGCAATTAGCCACTGTGGAGAGGCGGGGGTGGTGGTGGTGGTGGTGGTGGGCGGCTGAGTTCGCAGCTGAAGGAAACAATTAGTCTCAAAACGTCTCGGGGTACGTTTGGCCGTCAGCCATGCTTGAGTTTTTTTTGTTCCTTTTCTTTTTTTTAAGCATCAGCATAAAGAGGAACTCAAGTGTTTCCAGACTATTAGCCGTTTCTGCCGGGCGTCCGCGATGTCGCGGCTCTGCAGGTTGCAGGGCAGCAGCAGCAGACTGTGTGAGGGAGCCTGGACGTCACCGCGGCTGCAAGTCAGTCTTTGATTAGTCGTTATTAGCCGTTGAAACTTTGCATCAGACGCTCCCAGACGCTGAGGAAATTGATTCTCCTGCACGTTCCAGTTATAGAAGTGAGGATGCAGCCAGGCTCTTGTCCAACACGTCGTGACGTGTTTTTATCTCAGAGCTCCCCGAGAGCGACGTGGATGCATGTGGTGCCCCCCGCCCCCTCCTTCCTTTCCCCCATGCCTTCTGATCCACAGCTCCCCTCCCTATCTGTCTTTTATTCCCTGTCATCTTCACAGCACATGTTCCACATAAAACTTGCGGTATTCTCGCTCGTCCGCATTGTCTTTCCTTTTTTGAACCTAAAAATCCTCATAATTCATTCCCCCCAACCCGCAGCGCTGCTGCCGCCACCCCTCATTCGCAAAGTCATTTAGACTGCAGGGCTTGTGAAACGTTAAGGACGCGGACGAGGGGGCTGCCAGAGGGACAAGGAGCCCTGGCCCTCTGGATTTTTACTGGAAATGGCAGCGCACTCGTCAAAGAGAAGACAACCGTTTAGTGGCCTCGGCCGCAGCAGGGACTCAGATAATTGTGGTGGGTAGTTTTCACTTGCTGGCGAGGAAAACAAAAACAAAGAGTTGATTAACTACGACTTGCCGAGACCCCTCATGTGCACGGACGCGGGTGAATATCAGAGGATAAAAATCAAAGTTTGCTGTAATTCTTTGAAACTTTGGGGTGGCAGACTGTGCCAGCAGCTTCTGCTCATTGGAATTTCTTTTCTCTGCTTTTATCCGCACTAATCTTGATTTAAATCTCAATCTCAAATTTAATTGCCTATCCTTCAGCATCTGTCTATAAAGTGGGCCTTCTCGGGTCGGTGTGTTTGTCATGACTGCGCTGGTACATCCCGAGACGCACAACATTGGCCTAACATTTGCGGCGGTGCGTGACCAACGGTGCAACGCGGTTTTGCCCCGAGGGCTGGGAAAGGAGGAAGCTCGCGATAACCGTTTCGCGCCGCAGCTACCGAGCAGCAGGAGCTTGCTGGTGGCCACTTCACTATTTTCAGCAGCCCGACTGGCTGCACAGGATCAGTAGAGAGGAAGGGGGCGTGGCTCGTTTTCCAGAGCTGCAACCATTCGGAGGAGTTTTGTGCTTGCATGCCAGGTTGGGGCCAGGGCAAAGGTCACATGACGTGGGAGTTAAAAGTCATCAGGGGCACTTCCTGTTGTCTTTGAAAGAACAGAAAATGCACTTGGAGCCTTTGCATCACGGTGTTCTTGTAAAGAGTTCTTTACAAAAAATTCTGTGATGAACACTGTTTTTGAATGGAAGTTGCAAACAGAGGGTTAAATATGCTGTTTTCTGAAGGTCCTAGGCTAATTATGTGAGGCTGTAGTCTGGAATGAAAAAAAAACAAGATCTGAAATCCGGCATAGCATTTTATGGAATTTGTAATTTCGACAAAAGCCATCAACTCTGTCAACCTCTTGTGTATAATGACCGCCCCTGGGACAACTCTGGCCCCAAACAGAGATTATAAATCAACTGCAGCTATTAGGTCCCTCATTTAACGAGCTGCTGCTTTATGGTTTTCTACAAAAAAAAAAAAAAAAAAAATGTATATCCTAATTAAAAAAAAAGATCATTAAGCATACATGTCATTGTGATTGGCTGGATTTATACCACATAAGTCTGGCCACTACCTGTTTGGTTCTTAGGGATCAGGTCCCCAGTTGTTATGTAACAGTGAAAAAAAGAAAAAACAGGAAAACAGGGCTGCGAATGAAAAGTAGCATGACAGAACTGTCAGAATTTTTTATGTTCTGCTGTTTATGCGTCCGTGCACAAGTATATTCCTGGTGCCTCTATACGCAGGGAGTCATGCATGGTCTACAGTGCTTTGGGCTAAATCGCTACCAAATGAAGTCAGGCCCAGTGACCTTGAACAGCCGCCACCCAACTGCCCCACTTTTTTTTCCCCCGCTTTGCATTTACGGCCTCAAACTCAGGTACGTGGAGTGTATTTATTATGGCAGTAAAGTGGGCGACTGCAGTTAATCTCTTAATGTCTCCCACTGCCACCAGTGAGTCTGGGTTCGGGTCGCCGGGATCATTTGCTCGAGCTGGGAGCGGGGGAAGGGCAGGGGGTGTTGACGTGATCCTGGTAGCTAGCTGACTTTGTGTTGATGTCGACGATACAATGAGTCCTTTCCAGGAATTTGCCATTTCAGCTGTGATCGGCCAACACGTCCTGACAGCCACAGCTCATAGCGCCACCTTTTGGGTTATGTCCGCACTTGATATCACTCGCCAACTTGACATGGAAACGCGGTTGGGCTTGAATGGGACCATTCTAAAATTACGCCATTGTTTTCTTTTTGGATCCTGAGGCCTTCAGAGAGATTCATTTTAAATCCCCAGGTACACGAGGACAAAAGCCTCAATCAGTGGCAGCACCGGCCAACTGCTCCCGTCACTTTCTACGCAGCCCGTCATCGCTGTCTCTTTCTCATTTTTCTGATAGTGACAGCGATACCCAGCGGGTCGCTTTGCATACGACTCCTTTGGTTCCTTTTTTAAGTAACATCCACCAGTCAAATTGCGTTGTTGGTGCAATTTTCTTTTTGCACATTTGCATGTGTGCGCAGGTGTGAACTTGCAGTCATGTCATTATTATTAGACTTTTTTTTTTTTTTTTTTTTTTTTTTTAACTAGGGACGTTTCGTGGGCGGAACCGCGTGAGTCCTGAAGAAACTTTGGGATTGGTCGTCATCCTCCCGTGTCACTGGCGTGCAGCACAAAGCCCCGAACAGTCACGGCCCTCTTCCTCCCTCTGCCCGCGCACAACATCTTCCCTCCTCTCCTCTGCTCTCTGCTCCACTCAGCTCTGCTCTCCTCTCCTGGTTGCAGTTGTATTGGTGCGCCTTGGGAAGATTACAAAGAGTTGCTTTGTGAGGGGATGCAGCTGCTGAAATTCGACTAGATCCAGCTGAAGAGAGAAGGGAGCAGGTGGGTCAACAACGCCACCCCGCCGTTCCCAGAATATCAGGCTGCAGCGCCGTGCCTCCCTCCCCCACCCAGTTGCACACACGCGCACACCCGAGCGTGCACGCGCACAAGCACGCACGCACACACGCACGCACACAAACAAACATCATACCATGTCAAAATACAAACACCCACAAGACAGCGGAGAGGGAATATGCACATGTCAGGAGAGCGGCCTCGGCGGAGCTGCTGCCCACTCAAACAAGTGTGCATCACTGGAATCATTCATGCGGTGGGAGCGAATTGGCAGAAGTTAGAAAAAGCAACAAATAATGTTCGCAACAACACAAACACGGACCCAAGTGCCGGCCTTGTGCAAGTACATTGTCGTTATTTATTTTGGGGATTCTATTAAGAGACTGCTTGGGTTTTTTTTTTTTTTTTAGAGAGAAGCAGGGGCGTTTTCTTCATTTTTTTTTCTTTTGTTTTGTTCCAAAGTTCAGATCTTAACATGCGCAATTGCTGCCAACATGTTTTTCCTGATTTAAGAATTTTGCAAAAAAGGGGGCGGTGGGGGGGGGCGGTAAGACGACCCTCATCCGGATTTGTGCGGCTCAGGGAGGAGGTGGCGGGAGATGGAGAGAGAGGAAAGCGAGGGGAGGAAGTCCTGCAGGCGCGTGTTCCTGCAGCTCCGGAGGCAGATAGTGTGTCACTGGATCGTCTTTGCCACTGCAGAGGAACTCGCCGTCAGACGAGCTGGACATGATACACAGATTTACTTGTTAGGTTCTTGATCCAGAGTGACATGAAGAGGAGAAAAAAAAGTTGCAGGTTTTCATTTTCACCTGGAATTATCCCCAGGAAAGTTTTGCCATGTTTTTGCATGTTTTCTCCCAAACAATTTCCACGAAGAAGCTTCTTGATGATTAAACTTGTAAATATTTGCCTCTCGTGAGCAAGGCTTTGGAAAATCCGCCTTATTCCCAAAGTCCTGCTGTATTCAGAATGAGAGTTTTGACGCACGCGGCTCCCTCCTCCGCACCGTCGCCCGCCACTATTTAGCCACCAGCCCAGAATGAGTCCCTCTGTCCCGTCCTTTAAAAATGTTTGAATGTCATTTCAAAATGCTCCATGCTGCCCCCCTCGACTCCCCCATCAGCAGGGCTGCACCCTGAAAGAGCCCCACTGTCTCTCACGCTCAGTATTCCTGCCATCGAAACGCCCGCAGGCCATAATGGTCACCAGCAAAAACGTACCCGACCCACAGACGCTGATTGGTTGGTCTTTTTTTTTTTTTTTTGTCTTTGCTTCATTAACAACAACGCCAGTGTTTCTCCTTGAAACCAAAACATTTACTCGCGCCTCATCCTGCCATTGGTCCACATCCGCTCAAAAAAATTCAGTCAGTTGTGCGGCTTTGTGTTTGCACAAAGGGTGATGGGGAAACTTTTCAGCCAATGGTATCAGCAAGCGCTGCGTTTTGCCAGGAAAATCTATCTTTTGAAACCGTATCTGGCAAGAATCCTCTGCTTCCACACTTTTGTAATCAAGGGCGCAGGCTTCCCATCAGGCTGCGGACTTGCATAAAGAGAGAAAAAGCACACCGGTCTTGGTGTCGGCATCCCAGATTGTTGTTAATTTTCTTATCGGCCACATGATACAGTAGGAAAACACTTTCCGCGCCCTCGGCTTGCTCGGATTACTGCTCCCGCCTGCAAGCGATGGATCATCATCGGACGAAGGTGGAGAAGCAGCAGACTCGCTGTCATCTGGCGTTCCTGCTCTGCACTTGTTTAACAGCGTGGGAAGTTACAATAACATGGTGGTCAGTCATTAATTATGCGCGTGCAGAAGTCCTTCTCGCACGTGTTGGTGGTTTTCAAACTCGTACGTACGACACGTCGTCGTCGTCGTCGACGTAGCAAGAATTTCCACCTCCTCCCCGGGAAAACGTCACGCCTGATGGTCGCCCTTCTCACATCTGCTCCCCTGGAACAGCAGCGGGGAAGTTCTCCTCCGCAGCTCCCAGCAGAGCGCCGGGGGGCCATGTGTTTGCTCGCAATGCGGGCCAGAGGTTTGTGAAGGGGGGTGGGGGGGGCTTGCCCGTGTGGTTTGTTTTCAAAGGGGAGCGCTGAGCTGAGAATGTGTTGAGAGGTCGGGGAGCTGAGAGAGACGAGCTCTCCGTGTTCTGGTTCGGGTTTCACCTCTCCGGGACGCGGCCGGGCCGGGGTCGGGGTCGGTTAGCCAGGAGGGGCGTTGCCGGGAGTGTTTAGACAACAGCGCAAAATATATGATGTTGGGTTTGTTTTTTTTTGTGCGTGTGCGTGTTTGCTCTTGACATTTCATGTGAGAGAAGAGGAGGGGAAAAGCTGTAAAAGCCAACGTGAACCGCAGAAGAAGAGGGAAGTATCCATCTGTGCTAACAGACAATCTGCTCTGTTCATTTCCCTATTTTCTCAGCAGGCACGGTGATAGTCATCAATCCAAACGGGTCACTTTGCATTGTGGGTGGAGAAAAAAGAAAAAAGAAAATTTTGCTGTTATTTGCTTATTCAAAGCCACCGCACTCTCTCTTTTCTGGCTTACGTCGTTCTTAGCGTGTGTTTTTTTTTTTTCATTAGCAGCATTAACTGGGAGGTTTTGAATGCAAAATAAGATGCAAAAGTGAAAATTTGCATTTGCGGCACAGTTTTTCTGAGGGGGCCCTCAGTTTCAAACCACGCTCGGTCACTTAAAGACAGAAAGTCGGACCCTGAAACAGTCCAAGCGATCAGTCGCGATGAATTATATTCAAAGCAAAAGAGGTGTTATTAAAGTGTAATTTGAATAGAAGATCATTACTGTACATTACGATTTTTTTTTTATTTTTTATTTTTTTTTACTTTGACAGGGTAAAATAACATGAAACAAATCAAGTATAATAAAAGAAAACTGCATCTTGTCATCTGATCAATTCTGGGCACTTGTCCAAAAAGGGAGAGAAAAGTTTAAAAGATAAAAAAGTGTCAGATAAATGGAGGAAAAATACTTTAGAAGTGGCCAGATGAACATTTTTGGTACTTTTACATGCAAAGAATCCACTGGCAGGCTGATCAACGCAGGCAGAGACCACACAAGACAGCAGAGTGGATGATTACAGAATTCTTTCTTTAGTGAGGGGAAAAACCCTTCACAACATCCAGCCAAGGCAGCAGCACAGAGGAGGAGGGCGTATCGCTCTCACAGCCTGCAATCAAAGGATGTCTTTATATACATTTATGTATGCATATCTGCCATATATCAAGGGTGCAGAACCTGGTCCAAGCCGCTGGTGACACACAAGAATGTCAGATCACAGGAGAATCCGCTCCGAAATAAAAGCGAGGACAGACCAGCGCAGCGTTTGTGTTGTGAGGAAAAAAATAGCGGGATGAAAATGGCCGAAGGCGTTTGAAGGCAGGAAGCAGAACTTTCACGATGGTTGCAGCGAGCTGTCGGTCGGATCAATCAGGATTGTTAGCGAGCGGCATTAGCTGGCTGGCTGATGGGAACTCCAAAACCCAGTCCAAAGCGATGCCAAAGAGGAGTTCCTCAGCCGCACCCACTGCTGACAACGAGCAGCAGTTTCTTCTTCCTTGACCTCTTCTTCATCTTCATCCTCTTCATCCCCCCCCCCCCCCCCACTTCTAGTCCATCCAATCAGGAAGCTGATTGGTTGTGGATTCCACAGGACGTCCAGGGTTCAAACATAAAAATCAACCCAAAGCAGCTCTTGCTCTTTTGAGCCGATTTTTATGTATTTGAACATGAACATTTTGCACTTCACAAAAAACTAAATCCACTGGACGCGCCCTCTGTCGTTGGTCCCATAACTCTTCGTCTTCTTCACTCATTTTAACGCTCTAACCATGAAACCCCCGACCTCCCCTGTTCACCGCGTCACGCGACACTCCGGGCGGCGAGGGGAAACAGGAGCGCCGACAGACGGCACGTCTGGCTTTTCTCTCCCCTTCTCTTTAACGATTGTCGAGGCCTCGCCGCCGCCGCCGCCGATGTTTTTTCGATCAGGCACGGCGCGCACCCCGGTAAGCCGTCGCATGTGCCACGGGTGGAACTCAGATGCCAAGAATATAATTTTCCCCCCACTAAGTGCTTACAACTGTAAAAACCCCCCAAAGTCGATTCCCCGGGACTGAAAGTAATTACCGGCCGTTCGCAGCGGGGGAAAAAGTGGGTCGCACGGCGAAACCCCAGAAAACATACGGTGGGCTGTCTAATATCTGTTTTATTCAATGTGTTGTAATGTTGGACTCGGATTAATTTACGTTGGCTGAGTGCGCGACTCCATCGAAAGGAAACGCCATCGGCCGCGGTCGACCCCAAACGCTGTAATTGCGGAGGATGTGCGAGGCACTTCCTTGTTTTTTTGATGCGCCGTCACGCTGAAAAAGCATCCGGGGAACAATAAAAGACCTTCGCCGCAATGGGTCCGACACTTGGAAAGGAAACGACAACAACAAAAAAAATCCTCGTCTTAGCTCATCCCGCCGAAACTGGTACGAGCTGGTTTGCTTGGCCGAGGGACTTGGCCGAGCGGCGCACCAAGTGTGTCCCGTGTCTGTTGGAGAGCGTGACGCTGCACCTGTCGGGACGGGAGGAGGAAGGCCCGGATAATCGCTGCAGAGCGGACATGTGCGCCTCGGGAGGAGGAGGAGGAGGAGGAGGAGAAAGAGGGGGAGGAGGGGGAGGAGGAGGAGGAGGAGGGGCGTGTGGGGGAGGGCACGCCTGACCCAAATAGCCTTTATCGACGAAAAGGAGGACGAGGACGGAGAAATTCCCCAGAATTGATTCCCTCCCTCCCTCCCCCCCACCCTCCTTCCTCCATCCCTCCCTCCCTCCCTCCTGCTGTCCCTCTCCTCTTCACATTTTCTGTTTTGGTTGTGAAGTCATCGGCCCGTTGACGCAGCGATTGCTCACGCTTGCTGACTCACCTCTCTCTCGCCGGTGGGCGCCGCCCTTGTCGGGGAATATCTAGTCCACCATTGATTGGCTCTCCCCTCTGGGGGAGTGATGGTCTCCCCAGGGGGACTTCTTTCTTTCTCTCTGTCTTTCTTACTCGCTTCCCGCTCGCCTCTCAGCGGCTCGCCGGCTCTGACTCATTCTCTGGGAAAGAGTGAAGCAGCGCTCCGAGATTCCGGTGGAACGCGCTCTCCGGTTCTGTTGACCAAGGGTGAGGTTCTTCTGCTCCCTCACCTCTGGAGGGGAGGGACCACACAACGTGCGAACGTCTCTCTGGCCTGCCGACACGCCTCGCCACGAAACTCGCTGTCTTTTTTTTCCTTCTCATGTGTGTTTTTCCCACAACAAAAGGCTTCACGTAACAACACAAAACATTTAAAAAAAAAAATGGGGTAGACGCGTTCGTGTTGCTGCAGGGACGGCTCCGGCACCAGGCACTGACAGGAACGGAAGCAAACAGGTTCATTTGGAGTTGAGCCTGCCGACGTGGGTGTGGAATGATAAATGTGATAAATGCATGAAAGACAAATCACAATATACCGTCAGCACGTATTGGACAGCAGCCTTTCACCACTTTGCTGTTGTGCAAGACATACCTATTTTCTTGGAGGATTTTTTGATTCTTCAGATTCAATCCAAACGGGGCGATGAAATTACTCGAGTCGAAGCCTCAATGGAGACGCTGCTTCCTTGTAACGGGGATCACGCACCCGGTGGGCCAAATTCCCAACAAGAAACCTCAAGAGCTCTTCAGTTTTCAGATAAGTGCTCACCATCGACAGACTTTCAACCCAACTAGGTCCACCACCAACTCCACCCCGTGTCTGTCACACCTCCACCTCCATATCTCCCCCCCAGGGAAGAGTCATAATGGCTTTTCTTGGCCTTTGTTTCCAACAGGGGCCGGTGTTGTTGTGTCTAGAGTCCAGGCTCGGGCCGGACCTGGACGTCGGGATGAAACCTGATCGAACTGGGCCCACGGCGCACTGAAGGGAATACTTTACGGCGTTGCTCTCCGACTTGGATGTCGGTTGCTGCCTCTAATGAGGCAGGGGCAAGCGCTGGTTGTGCTCAGGTCGTTAGCCCGCATTAGCCTGCGGATAATTTAATTTTACGGAATAAGTGCGACAGAAACGGTCGGTTCTGAGATTTAGAGCCCAGTTTTTGCCCTAATTTACAAATTACTTCGAGAAACTTCTAGTTCGGTAGTTGTTTCTGTCCTCCCGTGCAGAATTTATGTCGAATCTTTTCAGTATATGTAGAAATATTTGTGCATGAATAGACTGTTTGCGATATACAGGACGGAAAGATTTTCCGACCGATGCGACCACAACCGACGAGTTAGCGAGTTGCTCTCACTTCTCACTTTACCTGTTGGCTTCCACACGCGCACGCGCACACACACACACACACACACACACACACACACACACACACACACACACACACACACACACACACTAACACACCATACAGAGGTAGAGCGAGTGCCATGGATCCCTGGCCTGGCAGGGCTGTGGGTAGCTTGTAACCCAAGTGTTTTATTAGCGGCTGGTCCAACACAGCTAATTGCTTCCTGAGGGAGCCGCCTCCCTTCGGCCCGTGACTGATTAACGACCCACATTATGTGTCTCGACAACTTTGACAATCTTTCCCTATTTTTTTTCCCCTCTTTTTTCGGTCACAAAACTTTTTATTACACTGCGCTGCCACAAATCTCCAGAGTAAATCTCCTCTAAAAGGAGGGTTTTTTTTTTTCATTGTTAAGCAGTTAAAGCATTTTTTTTTTTTTTTTTAAAGAAAGTAATTAATGTTTATTAATGTGATTTTATGATTTTGAGCCTACTACAGTTTTGCAGCGTTACTGCTCTGGTCATCTGTTTTTCAAGTTGGCAGCGAGTTAAACATATATTTCAGATTTTTCAAACCGATTAAAAACTAAATAACATGTGGCAGCAGCTGGATTTATCGGATCCAGTGTTCAATCGGTATTAAAACTCCAGTGGATTCTACAACAAGTCAAATTCCTTTACTGAAGTGTGACAGCTGTGAGCTGGTTTAAAAACCTTTAAAGATAAAGTATTAGGATGGACGAGAGTTCAAGTTCTGATGAAAGAGAAGAAAACTGTTTTCGACAATTACACAAACTTTCACATAATGAATGACTAATGAGATTTTTGTTGTTTTTTTTTAATCACACCTGTCATGAACTAAACACACTATAGTTTAACTGGATAATTTTTCCATTATGCCTTCCTGTCTTCTCTGTCCATCGTGGCCGTGCAAATGAAATGATGTAAGCCTGAAACAGGCATCATCTGGTTTTTGACCTGTCAGCTCCCACCAGAAAAACACTGAATATATGATCAGTGGACGTGGGAGGACATCAGCTCAGCTGAGAATTTTCCTTCATTTATTTACCTTCCCTTTTTTCTGGCACGGGTACCTCTTTTTATTTTTAAACGCAGCACTTCATCTGCTTGGAAACTTTTTTTTTTCTTTTTTTCTGGAGGAAGTCGATTGCAAATTAATCCCCCAATCATATAAAAAAAAAAAATGTGGACGCTGGTTTCCGGGGCTCTTCCGGTTATGGGCTCTTGACTCATAAGTGCCTCTGATGAAGCCGGTGGGACTGCTGAGCAGATGGGTTTCAAAAAGGGAGCTTCCTCAAACAGGATATAGATGATGTGTAGGCCTGTCTCCCTCTCTCTCTCTCTCTCCCTCTCTCTCTCTCTCTCTCTGGGGCAGAGATCAAATGGTGTTCTTCCACCCCCCCAGCTCTCCCCTCCAGCTCTGCAGGGTGGGGTCCGAAAGGACGGCGTGGGGAGGGGGAGGTCCTCAGAAGAGTGTTCCAAGGCTACACTGTCACACGTGACCCATCTTCATCGCTCGTTTCCCATGTGGGTGTCATTTAAACTTTGATTCTCTGCAGGTCCCATGTTATCACTATGTTTAAGTATTTATTTTATATTTATCGCTGGTATATACTCTTTATAAAAACTCAGAATGACGTTGCGTACGCCGCATACACACAACACGTAGCCACGAAGGATTAGACGCCACCAATTTGCCGTCATTCTGTCTTCCAAATTCAAAGGATTTTGTTGCGTGACTTCGAAATAAAATCAACACACTCCAAATGTAAACACGATCATTGCAGCAGAACAAGCAACAGACTCCACGGCGCTCATGAACCCCAAGTGTCAATGCTGCGTTCCAAGAAATCTGGAAATTTTGCGCCAATTTGCAGACATTGTCGTGAAAAACATGGCACAAGTATCCCAGAATTTGAAAAAAAAAGTGAAAACCTCTAACCTGGAACAGCCACGCTAACAACTTTACACGTGGGTCTGGTGTTCAACCTGTCAGCCATTTCCAAGACTAACACCATCCACCGGCCAATTGCAGCAAGTTATGTGCTTCTATAAGTGTCTGTAGGGGAAAAAAACTGAAAAAGCATTTTTTTTTTTTCCTGTTGGTGCGGTTCTAGACAGCGGCACCTGGGCTGCGTCGCGCGACGTCTGCGCGGGCGCATTTTTCCGCCGAGGCAGCTGGAACGCGGGGTTATTGGAAAGCCGTGCGGGCCGAAAAGAAGCAGGAGTCGCCTTCGCATTAACGGAATCACATTTGGAGAAGGATGCAGCATTCCAGGAGCGCCTTATCCGATTAGCCCTAATGTCATAAATGCAAGAATGTGCTCCGATAAATGGCAAAAAAACGTCGCCGGTGAATTGGTTCCTCCCGTCAGCAAATACCCACGCTCGCTCGCCTCGCTCGCCCGCTCAGCCCTCCCCTTCCATCCTCATCCCACGGGCCACATTGCCTTCTTAATCTGCAATATGGAGCATAATTATACTAATTCCTCTCTATTGCATTAGCGAGGGGGCCTGCGGAGAAGAAAGGCCGCCTTTCTGAGCAGGAGCCTCGGCCATGCGGCGAGTCTCGCTGCACCTCGGGAGGCGAGCGCAGAGGGAGGCGCCCTGACCCCCCCCCACCTCCTCTGACTGCCCCTCTCTGTGCTCCTCCATCCCCTCCCGCACTTCTTCTCCCTCTTTTCTCATTCCATATTTTTCCCTCCCACACCGAAAAAAGGCTGAAGCGCTTCCAAGTGCTTTTTGAGTCTTACAGTCTCAAAGCTCTTTTCTATTTCCTGCCGACCTTTTTTAAGTTTTTGTCGGTTGCGGCAGGGGGGGGGCAGGGGGGAAGCATGACCATGTTCTAGCCTCTGCTCATGAGTCAAGCTGGACGCGCAACGTTCTTTTGAAGCTGACAACGTCGTAAAAATAGAAATTCTCAGTAGGGGACCGCTGGTTTTCTGTGTTTTTCGCTTGAAATAAAGTTTTGAGGTTTTCTATCCATTTTCATGCCACGACTTACAGCGCTAATAATGCAAACACTCTGTAGATCACCAGAAAACGCCATGTTTAGCCCTCTGTTTGCAACCTCCGTTTTTGCTTTCTGCAACAAGTGGCTCTTCGCTGGACCCTCCACAGGCATGGGGGGTGGGGGAATGGTGGGGGTGTAGCACCTAACCTTGGAGTCAGCAGTAAAGTATCACTGCTCTTTGGGACATCACAAAGGGCTGACCTCCAGAATTATCATTCGGCTATTGATACATCGTAGATACAGAATACTGATAAAGTGGATTTGCTTAATATGGAACTTAAATTTTAAAAGGAAAGTTTTGATATGATTGCGACAGAACAACAACTGAGAGAGCAATATGGAGTCTCCAGCTGTTTTCTGGATGCATTTTTTCAATTCATATGTTGTCCACACTGTTTCTACAAAGATATAATCCATGTTTTCCTGCTTATTTCCCCTATTAGAGCCAGTCCTCTGTGACCAGGTCACACCAGAGCGAGCCTGCCCATGGGGCGGGGAGGCGAGGACTTGAGGGTGCAGCTAGTGGGAACACGGCCTTGGCGACGAAAGAAAGACGCCATTGTCCCATCTGGCTCACCAACATAGAAAATGGAAGGAGGAAAAAAAAAGAATCAAAGAGGAGAGATCAAGTGTGGAGGAGCGGAGGGGACGGGGGACTATCTGACATCTGCATTTTTAAACTTGGCACCAGGCTTTGGAGGAATGTTATCATCCGCGCCCTCAGATGCCTTCAGCTGTGGCACGAGCTGATCGGAGCAGCTATCGAAAATTACTTTTGAAAAAAATTATTTAAAAGAAGTGATTTGCCTTTATTGTTTGATTGCATGTAATCAAACAATAAACGGAGCGTTTATACTTGCAACTGACATTACTGAGGTTATTTGTGATAAATAGAATCTGAAGTTTGTACTGTGTACCGTATATATTTATTACTTTCAATAATCCTTTACGCCTCCTAAATCTATAAATAGTGTACACTAATTTTGTAAGGCAGGTAGGCAGCAACAAGCCAAATGTTCTTATAAATAAATATATCAATCATGGAAAATATAAAAAATAACATGACTCCCGAATAGTAGTATATGTATATATACATATGCATATATGTATGTATATATATATATATATATATATATATGTATATATATATATATATATATATATATATATATGTATATATATATATATATATATATATGTATATATATATATATATATATATATATATATATATATATATGCGCTGTATGTATCAAAACCACACTCAAGCATGGAATCAAGCGATTCATTAATGAAGACACGGCCTTACAGCATTGAACATCAAGAATGAAGCCTCTGCCCTCTTCCAGCTGGTGTGTCGCTGTGGATCCCAGTGGCAGCGAGAAAGCAGCTGGCTCAACACAGAGACACTTTGCTGCTGCTGCCTCCCATCCCAGGTGTGTGTGTGTGTGTGTGTGTGTGTGTGTGTGTGTGTGTGTGTGTGTGGCCCGACACAATGGTCGCCCTGTGTGACCCCATGCATCTGTGTCTGCCTGGACAAGCCCCACTGTCCGGCTTGCCGCTGGTCCGTCTTTTCAGCGCTGACAGCGAGCTACAGGTGCCCGACACATCTGGCACTTGGCGCAATCCAACACTCACACACATACACACACACACACAGAAACACACACACACGCAGTGAGGCATCAAAGAGTAAAATTAAAGTCATCCTTGAAGAAAGAAATGCAGCAAAAAATAGTCCAGCGAACCGTGAAAAAACGCCTCCAGTTGTTACTTTAAGAAGTTTTGCTTGCACTCGCTGGGCCATAAATGTGTTCATTATCTGAGAGGGCCACAAGTTCATGACCACAGCTCTTGTCCTGAAATGAAAGTGTGTGTGTGTGGCAATCTGAACAGTCATCACACTGTTTTTTTTTTTTTTCACGTCACCCCCCCATCCAAAAAAAAAAAAAACATCTTTCAGTACCAAACACATCTTGCACATAATCAATGCTCTGTCCTGAAGCCATCTCTGTTTGCTAACTCCGTAGAAGCTACAAACTTTGGCTGAAAGGGGCCTTTTATCGAGGTCTTTTCGAGCGCGGTTCAATTTGCGGGTGTCTGCAGCCAAGGGTCCGATTTTTCGAAGCGTTTATAAACGTGATAATGTGCGTGCACTTGATATCACGTGCGAACACGCGTGGACGCGGAGCGCACGCTAACTGGGCGCACAGAGTCTGCCGGATGTGTCAAAATAACGGTTTGCCGTGATAAATTTGAAATACGAGAAGACGAAAGGAGGCAAGTGTTTATAAATATATTCAGCTTGTTAGACCTCTGGAAAACACATTTCGCTACATATTTGCAATTTACAAATATGCCCCATGCCAGCAATAACATAGCCATTCAATACTCTTTATTTGGGATGCTAGAAATTTGGTTGCAAACAGTCCGATAAAATGTTTTTCTCAGGCGGTGAAACGCAAATTAGCTTGAGAGGAACAAAAAAAATGTATAATAATATTAAGGTTTGGCTCTCCTCACCGGTGAGCAATGTGCAAATACAGAGCAGGGATGAATAAGCAAACAGGTGCACTTCCCTCTCCACCTGACTGGATATTTGCATGAGAAGTTACGAACCCGGCTGCCGTAGGTGCCACCTGTTGGTCTAACGGCAAGATGTCGCTGTAAAAATATCTCGGGTTACACGTCATTAAAAAAAAAAAAAAAAGCAAATAAAATAAAAACAAACACCTCTTGCAGCATCTACAACAGGATGTGTCCTGACTGACTCGGCCGGACTTTCCTCTGCGTTCGTGTGCGAGAGGTGTGTTTCTGCCTGCGCGTGTTATTACAGCTCGAGGTCCACCGGGGGCAGGTCACAGGACACGACAGTTGGCCGGTGAAGAGCAGCCTCTGGGCTTGTGGAGGACCCTTCCCCACCTCCCCGCCTCCCCGCCTCCCCCTCTTTCGCTCTGGGTGGCCCGTGTTTACGAGCTCCAGGAGCAGGTCATCGCCGGCTGCCGCCACCACCACCTCCGTAGCTGCTGCTGCTCCTGCTGCTGTGGCTCTCTTACCGAGCCCGCCCTGGAGCTCCTGAGCAGGAACCGTGCGCATGTGCATGCCTCTACATGTGTGTGCACGCACCGCTTTGTGTTTTGGTGTGTCTGTGTGTGTGTGTGTGTGTGTGTGTGTGTGTGTGTGTGTGCTTGTGCGCTGACTCGGACTTCCTGTGTGCAACAGTGCGGGGGAGCAGAAATGAGGCCGAGAAATGACCCTCGACCTGGACCACATGTCCCTGTCTGTCGGCCGATCACCCACACTTCCGCCTGCATGGCCCCGCTGCTCCTCTCTCTCTCTCTCTCTCTCTCTCTCTCTCTCTCACTCTCTGTCAGGGGTTCAGGATATTGCACTTTTTGGAACATTGTGTTTATCATCATTTGCTGAGTCTCACAGCCTTCACTTCATTTGCACCCCCGGTAGCTGAAAAATTGTCTTTTTTTTTTTGCTTAAAAATAAATAAAGATAAAAAATCAAAAAAAATAAAGGTTTTTGGGACGGGTGTGTTATTCACAGTGTCACAAAACAAACAACAAACAATTTTGTGATATGTTTTGACAAATTTTGTACAAAATTTAGTCCAAACACAATGAAAACAGATGAATCCCCAACGTAATTGTCATCAAGCTTCCACGATGCGTCTATTTCCAGATCTGGATTTGTCAACTTGGGCTACGGCAGCTGCACACAATTAAACATTCCAAAAACTCTGCGGATCTCCAGTAAATGAACACGTTTCGCCACAAAGACTCTTTAGCCCGCCGCTAACACTGACACAGAAATTCCTCAAGCGTATGTTTTAGCACACTTAGATCCGGGGAGTAGGCGGCAAACTGAAGAGAAATTTTCATGAAAACATTTCTTCAAATGCATTGGGTTCAATACGGGACCCTTAAAAAAAAAGGTCAAATACAGTATTGATTAAGCACAGTGCAATGTTACCAACCCTGCGCAGCCTCTTCAAATAAAACGCACCGTAACTGCCCCAATGACCGGTGACCTTTTAACCTCGTGGTCTTCCCTGGGAACGCCGTCACTCCAGGCCTCTCACTCACTCAGGGAAGCAGCGACCGGCTCCACAAGGCGTCCTTTGACTGCGCCTAATGAGGAGACTATTGGCCGGGACTCGAGCAGTGATTGGAGGTCGGCTGCCTTCTCTCCGCTTGCTATCAGCGGAGATCGCTTAAAAATCATTGAATTAGGTGTATCTCCTCCTCCCGAGGATTATCTCCGATTGACCATTTTACTAACTGGGTTAGATACAGTCAAATTGTCTAATCACTGTGGGGGCGTCTCGATAAAGGGACCAGTATGTGCGCTGTCTTCAGCCATCCCAGTTCCTGTAATTAAACGTGAGGGCCTGCGTTTTTGTTTATTGGATTTGTTCTGGCCGATTACCGCTGACTTTGACTGATGGACAAGACAGAGGTGCCGCTTCTGTTGGCAGAGACAGTGAGGGGTCTGGGATAATGTGTGCACATGCACTGCGGCTGCAGTTTGGCCACAGAAAAATAACCTGCAAAGTCAAAGGTGCAAAAGAGCAGATAGCTTATACCCACAGAAAACCATTTTAGAGACATCGTTGTTCATTTTGGCCTCCTGTGGATTATTTATCCCAACAATTGTGTATATTAATGTGGTAATCTAGTAATATAGATGGCCCCAAAAACATCAAACTTAGCCCTCTATTTACATTGTCCTGCAAAAATGCATAGATTCAGCTTTCTACTATAAGCACTTCTTTGTTGGACCCTCTTTAAAGGGGGACAAAACAAGATGACTGTCAGGCCATCTAAGTGGGCGGGACCAGTCAGTAAGATGGTGGTTTACTGTGAATATTGGGCATTTTGAAGCAAAGGATGGACTTTTCCTAAGACTGGGAAGTTGGCTGACGGGTCTGAGACATTGTTGGAAGACTCGGGTCAAGTGAATAGCTTGCCCTTTAATCATTGTCACATCTGTGCAAACCCCGATAGTTTGGTATACGTGTGAGTACACGCGTGTTTATAGTGGCGCCGGCTGTGTGTATTCGGTCGGAGGTGTCAGACAGATTAGCCGGTGCGTTACTGCGGCTATAAAAGTTGTCGCTTTGGACACGGCTCATGAACAGCATAATGACTGCAGGCTCATGTTAATCTCACCCCGACTGGCCTCCCCCTAGAAAAGGCACAGGCCACACTTTTCTAGCTGATGGGTTAACAGGGCTAGCAGTGCTAACAGGATAGACAGATGCAAGCCAGCTGATCAAAGAAGACAGGAAGACATAGCAGCAATGTGGATTTATTTACGATCGCAAGCATGCCGACTCCATCTCAAAGACAAACAGCTTCAGTGGAGGATCATCTACAGATCTGTAAGAGACTGCAGATCAGGGCAGAGTGAAGATTAAGTGCAGAGCCGAGGACTTGCGGAGGGACAAGGGAAGAGCGATGGAAAGTGTTCCAGCTCTTCTCTAAGGGGGGGATCATCTTGTAGGAGGCCCTGCTGTTTGTCTTATTTGCCTCCTGGGGATGGGAAGAGAACATTTGTCTTCTGAAGAGGGGAACCACATGTACTTCACGTACGTGGGCGATCCTCAGCTGAGTCACGGAGAGCCGCCTCATGCCGTTGAAGGGCTGCAGCGATGCATCAATTTTCTGAAGCAACCTGTTAACTCCAAGGCTGCGCTTGGTTGCAAACTCGCTCGAGGAATCTTCAGGTGCAACCCGAGGAGGTCACCCTGATGGAGTGCAAACGCTGAGCTTGTCCTCTTGGAGGACCGCCAAGCCGTCTGACGCGAGGCCGGGTCGGCCCCCGTGGGGCAGACGAGCGGAAAAACTCATGTGCAGCTCTGAACCGCGGTGTTTATGAGGCGCTACCCTCGTGTAATCCAAGTAATTGTTTATTACGGACCACAACCTGTGTTGGCAGTAATTACGATTGGGTAGCCCCGTTAAAATGGCTTCAGTTTCCTGTCTGGTTGCCTGACACCACAATCTAAGCCGCACCCCTCCTCCTCCCTCAAAAAAAAATCTATGTTTTATTACACCTTGAGAAAAATGTTGAATATAATTATGCCGTTTTGTGTGTGTATGTGTGTGCAAGAAAGCCAGTGCCGCTGTAAAATACATGCATTTGCTATTAAGGATCATTAAAGCTTTGATGGTGCAGAGTTGGTCCTCGGTGACACTCCATTGCCTGCGCCTATAAAAACCCTGGATGGCGAGCCAGTGGGAGAGCATTTTAAGTGTGGCGAGGTGCTCTAATAGCCACTTCCTTAATCAGATGGCTGGACAAATTGTAATCATTAGCACTGCGCTGGGCTACAAGCGTGACGCGGGTCTCCGAACTCGTTAGTCAGCCAGAGGGAGCAGAGAGTGCGACACGGAGCAAGAGGAGCAGGGGGAGGAGGATGGGGGGTGCCAGTGGGAGGGAGGGGGCCAGCAGTGCCCTCGCCGGGGTCTGTTTGTAATCAGGCAGCTGTTCAAATCAGAGCGGCACCGGCTTGCACCGCAGCGAGGCTTGCATCAGCTGCAACCACGCATGGCTGCAGCCGCACCTTGGACTTGAGGATTTGGGGCGCGCGCACTCATGCGTGGATGCACGTGCGCACTGTAACCCACGCAAAAACTTGTTACATTATTACAGTTATATAGCTAAACTGAAGAATGTACTTTGTAGTTTTCTTTGGTCCCATGGCATCTTTTGAGCTACAAGACCGCGGAAGATGTATCGACCTTGAGACTAAACAAATTAAAATTTCAAATTGTGAGAATTTCCATGAAACTTCCAAGTTTTAATGCTAGCATGATTTCAAAAAGAGGAATGGAAACAACATTCTGGTCTTTACAGGTCACATGATATGCACAGTATTAGTCACAAACAGCATGTCACAGTACGTGAGGTCGACATTCGATTTGAAGTGGCAGAGAAATACATTAGTAGATCAAGACCACCGTGCAGAAATAAGAGGGCGTGACAAATGGCAAACACTATGCATGAATTGATCAGGAAAAACACTTAGACCAGCGAAGCTCGCAGAGAGGAGAAATCTCGGCTAAAGTGGTGAGAGTTCGATGACAGCGGGCGCAGTTGTTCCAGTGGAAGCAAACCTGCCAAAAGCTAAAACATCCATCGCCACGGTACCTGGAAAGAGTTGGCGAGCGTCATCGGTCAACGGTAACGCAGCTGCTTTATAAAGGGACATTTTGACAATATCAAATTTGTAGCACAAATTCAAAAACAGACCTGAGTGAAAGTGAGTGACCACGAATCACGTGACTGAAAGATGAGCAGCAGCGTATCAAACCTAAATCTCCGTCCACGCAGCTGCACATGGCTTTGTGCAATAGCATCTGTCCCATAAACATCCCTCAGCGGCTCCACATCTGGGCTTGGACCGGTGCCACTCTCCTCTCCAGCACCCCTCACCCACTCCCCTGTCACTTCCCCAGCTGAGTGACGCATGCGTGGGCTATTGTGTGCATGCTATTTAAAGTATTCCAACAAGGGGTAAACAATACGGTGGGGGCTTTTATTTTTTCATCCGAAAGGGTCTACTTTGAGAGGCCGAAGTAACTCAACTTGTGGCGCCTCTAACGGGATCTGACAGTCGAGTGACCTTCCACAGTAACACTGGTTCAGAGGTTTCTGGACGGCTTACCGACAACTGTCCAAAGGAAACGTGACCCTGCAGCGTTTTTTTTTTTCCCTTCGCGGTGCCCGTGACTGACTGACATGCATGTGCTAAGTCTTAGTTCCCTTCGTTTCGGGGGGATTGGCAGGGGGTGGACGGGAAGGGGAGTTTGGGGGTCCCCAGCCTCGCTATGCCAGGCTGTTGTTGCCATTTTGTCTCAGGCTCGAGCTCTTATCACGACGTTGTTGACAGCGCGGTACGCCCTTCCAACGCCACCCACCATCTTCACCCCGAACTTACCCCTGGCCCCAGGGTCATTAGTCATAAGGGAGGGCTACAGGGGAGGGGGGGGGGCGGGGATTGTGAACGCCGCAGAATGGTTCCTATTGTTAGCACCACAGGGCCGGAGAGTGCTGTCTCACCCGGGGAAAGTATCGCCATTTGGGCCGAGCTCGCAGCCAAGTCCTTTCTTGGGTGTTCATGTGCGCAAAAAAAAGTCTATTCCTCCTGCAAAATGTTTGCATGCGCAATGTGTCAGCACACGCACGCGGCGTGCGCGGGTGTGTGTGTCTGCACGGACTTATCGCCAAAGCAACTGCTCTTTTTCGATTGTTCCACTTCCATCGCGCTTCCATCCTTCGTGCACGTGGCCGAGCTGCTTTGTGAAGTGAGCGTCGCTCCGAAAAGGTTGCTGCTGTTGTGGACGGACGTGCGTTGGTGCGCACGTGTGGACAAAGGCACACACGCACACAACCACAGAGTAATACTTTCCCAGCGTTTCTCGCGGTGCTCACAGTCAAATTACTACAGATTACCATAATCGTGCCTGAGCTGCGACACGCCAAGTGCTGTGCCAGCCGGCTCCCTTTCATACATCCTCAGCAGAACCAGTCCCTCTCGGACCGGCCGTAAGAAGTCGCTCCAGGACGCCTGGCGCCCGTCCGCCGAGTGAGCGCACCTTGTTTGAGTAAACCCTGGTCCAAAAGGGGGAGGGAGAATCAGGCTTTTAACAACTATGTAAGGGAAGAGTTGTCCTGCCAAAATGGCAGCCGCCGTGTACACTGCTAACTGGCCGGTCCAACAGCCCGGAGAGGGAGGGACGGGACTGGAATCCAAGCGAAAATAAAAGTGATTTTCTCCCACCACCTCCCCACTCCTCTTCCCTCCCAGACCTCCTGTTGCAGAGACAGAATGTAAGAATGTGAGGAGTGTGAAGAGGCTTAACAAACCATCAGAGTCTTTCTCACCATTATCTGCCCCTCGTGCGTTATCGCTCCTTCTGAGTTATATGAAGTATTTCTCCGCCTTTAAATCTCATGCGTGAAGGGTTAGAAAAAATCTGGGTCTTCTTGAACGCAGGGTGTTGGAGAACAAGCTGCAGTACGACAGTTCTGCTAAAAACCCTCATGACCCTGAGACTTCTCCCTCAGGTTTATATGTTGCTGTCCACGAGGTGTGAGCAACAGTGAGGAAACCACAAAAGAACCAGTTTATGTACATTGCGGGTGCAGGAGGGAGTCTGAGCCTGCGGAGAGTTTGGTGGAGCCAGCTTGTTGGAAACGGCAGTGGCGGCACCACCCGGGCACCAAACTCTGCCAAGTCATGAGCTATGGCTCTGATTGGCCCAAATCAGATGAATCGTCGCTCAATTCGTTTTCCTTCATTTCCATTACAGCGCACAGCCTCTTATTTCCCCCACGGCGTCACTTTATGGCTAATGAAATGCTTTACTGAACTGGGGGGGAAATATATTGTGACAGGGTGTATGCCAGGCACACACACACATACAGACATGTACGTCAGAACTGAATTGGCTCTTTTTTTGTCCTATGATTATCTGGGGCAAGGATTCAACGAGGTGCTGAAAACATTCCTCAGAGATTCTGGTGGGATAAAGTTGCGTCCGACAGTCCTATGAGTGAGTAAGGGGCTCAGAGTGATCAGCGGAGTTTGAAGGTTAGGGTGATGCTTTTGTACAGCAGGGAGTCAGTATTGACCTGATCCTGCCATTTACGTATGGAGTGATGGGGAAGGTATGAAATACTGTCCTGTCGGATATGGCAAGACATTCATCGACATCCATATCTTTTTTTTTTTTGCCTGTTTGTTTTTTGTTTTTTTTGTTTCCATTCATACATCACTGTGAACATCTCGTCGAAGCGGTAACCTTCCGGGTACCGTCGGTTCATTGATGAAGGATTGATGAAGGAGCAGCAGCAGCACGTTACCACTCACCTGCACCGACAGCAGCAAAAAACATTTAAGCAGCCCATCTATAAACACACACACACTTGGAATGAGCCGTGGTAGCAGCGGCGCTGGAGGCGATCAGAGCCTCTTGGCCATGTGTTGAGTGCAATAATGGGAAAGGCAACGACAGGCTCGGCCCGGGACCCTCAATTATGGCTTCCCCAAGTGCGAGGTGTGGAGAGGTGTCTGGCAGTGCGCCTGACCACGGCACTCAAAGAGCACTTTGTCCGCGCACCTCGTCGCGCCCGCCGCCATTACCTGCTCACGTCGTGGAAACAAGCCAAACCATGTTGCACGCTTGGTTTAATAAAATTAAACCCTCCCCCCCACTCCACTGGTGCCCAAAAAAAGGGGAGACTTCTAGAGTTACGGAGTCTCGGTGGTCGTAATGGAAACACGTGGACAGATTTTTTTGGGCTTTTTACAGGCGTCCTTCTGGAGCGAGAGTGGAGCAGTGGGGACACGGGGTGATGATACAGGACAGCCTGTCGTCAGCTCGTACACAATATCGAGTTAAGTGTAGCGCTCAAAGATAACGAGATGCATGCGAAGTCTCCAAAAGGTTGATACAAGAGTTTCTTTTCATTGTCCCCTTAAAGAAACAAGAATCCCAGTCAGACCCTGCTTGCATGTTTACCTTCACATTGTGTTGGAAAATGTGACCAGGGCATTTCCAGGACTGGGTTCTGAGGTGTGTGTGTAGGTGTATGTGTTTACCTGGTGGGACTCCAGCCTCCTTAAACAACACACACACATACACAGTGAGCAGTGAACGGTTAAGGCAGGCGGGATTGTAAAAAAAAAAAAAAAAAAAATCAGTTTGTGCAGCAGAGAAATCATAGTTTTAACCTCTTTCTTCAAACTGTAAAAAATGTAGATCAGTGAAAACATGATGGAATTTTTATGGGTCCATTTCAGAGAGGGAACTTGCAGAACGGAGCCCCGGTGTATGTGAATCACTGAGTTGGTCAGCTACTTGTTGCTACGTTACCATGGTTACAGACCGTTCAAAAGGAATCTCATGAAGGTGCAAATATACATGCACAAACACAGGCAGAAATGGCCCTTCTAAAAATTCAGACATCAAAATGTATCAAGCAAGCGTGACGCGTCACAAAGCTTCACATCTGCAATTATTAAAAAAAAAAGAAAAAAAGGCATGTAATGAACAGGAAAGTCGATTTTGTTTGTTTTGCACGTCAGCGTCAATTGCACTGTTATTACAACACCGCAACATTTGTTTGAATCTTGTCTGACCCAGTGAATCCCAGGGGTCAAAGGTCAGATATCCGCTCTCCAGTTGGCTACAACGAGCCAGAACCCACATTGAGCCGAGTGTCCAGATTGCTTTCGTCCGTAAACACTTTCGAATGTGCCACTATCACTGACTTCAACCCTTTCGCTGTAAAATACACCCCGACAGTAGCAGAGTCTCATGTGCGCTGCAGTGAACCAGATCCTCAGCTCTATCGTCCATCATCCCCTTGCCTGCCGATGAGCATCAGTGGACTCTCCTGGAGACGCCAGCGATGAATGAAGAATGAGTGAGTTCAGCTTCTCCCATTTCCTCCTTGAAGTCCCCGCACTGTCAACCTGCTCTTCTTCTTCTTCTTTTATTATTCACTTATTTATTTCTTTTTTTTATCTAAACATTTATTTCTTTGTGAAAATGTGCATATTTTCCTATTTGTTTTGTAAATAAAGTGGGGTTGTAAAAATCAAAAAACCTTCTTCTTCTTCTTCTTCTTCTTCTCCTTTCTAATGCAGCACTGTCATCTGGAGGTTGGGAGGCGGGGTCTGATTCCGCCACACATCTGAGCTTTATTTGGCGCACCCCCCACCTCCTTCACCCCGCCGCCCTCTGGGGAACGTGGTAAAACTGCATCCCGAGGAAATCGCCACTCAGCTCGGCACACTTTCAAACACACGCACACACGCACACGTCCCTCCCCTGTCGCAGTGGCAGAGTTTGTCTAACCGTCAGCGCCGCGATCTCTCGGTCACAGGTTTCCATTAAGCCCATACTTACATGTGGCGCTCTGGAAAACCCCTTTTAAACGCTTAAATGATAAATGTTGCCGAGGCTTCAACTTTCCCAGAGTTTGAGCTAAAGAAAAAAATAAGTTCTAGCAACTTTTCAAAATCTGCGGCGGCATTCGAGTGGAATTTAAAGCCCCGAAAACACTGAAAATGGAAGCGAGAAACAGATGTTTTCTGGAGGGTCGGGCTCAGGGAGCCGATCTGAGGCTGCATAAAACAAAGTTGAGGTGCAGCTTGTCGACGTCCTACCTCAGGTGTCCAGCGGTGACACCCGAGGCCTTTCCCTCGCTCACTCACCCGCCCCTCCCCTTCCCCACCGGCTGCTATCGATTGGCTGATTGCGGAGGAAGGGCCATCGCGCAGGTGGCTCCTCCTGCGACCTGGATGCACTTATCGCCCGACCCCCAGGGGGGAGGCCGACAGGAAGCCCATCGCCAGCCAAGTGACCCCCTCTGGTGGCCCTTCCTGTCCCCGCGCTGCCTCACAGGGAGGAAGGATGCGGTCTGCTGTCCTCCGGCGCCGCTCACTTGCTCTCCCCTCCTCGTCCCGACGAGAGAAAACACATTATTGATTCCAGACTCGTCTCTTGCTCTCCCATGCTCGTTTGTTTTGTTGCCCCCTCTGCCCCCCACCTCCGAAATCCTTCTTTTTGTCCCCTGCCGCCCTCCCGCCTCCTCCTTCTCTTCTCCCTGCTGTCAGCACCCACACCGTCCTATTCCGACATCTCTCCTCTTTTCTCTTCGGTTTTCTTTTTTTTGGTGGAGACGTGAATAAACGCCGTTAACAGCAATCTCCCGAAGCTCTGTTCATAAATTATTTCAGGAACAACAGGAAGCTTTATTTGCAGCCTCCCTGTAATGCATTTCAGATTCAAATTTGAACAATATGTTATTAATTTTCGTATTTTTATAACCCCAAGCAGACAGCCCGGTTTATCCATCGATCTGCTGTCTAGTTGGATATTATCAAAAAATAAGCATTACCGACCAGTAACTGACACTCCCAGTGAAAGCATCGTCTCAGAAACGTCATGTTTCCATCCTTTGTGTGTGACTGACCCCTTGTTTACGCTGTACTTGTGAGTCACTTTGGAGGCGAAGCCAGCGCCAGGTTTCTGGCTTTACTCTGCTCTCCAATGATGCGCACGCACTCCGTAAGTCACGGGGACATTTGGTGGTGATTTGGAGGAGAAGGGGACTTCCAGGCAGACGGAGAGCAAAAACCTCACTGACAACATCAAACGGCGGGCGGCTCGATCCCCTCAGTGTCGCTCAGGAAGAGGAACTCAAATTAAGAAGGTGAGAAGGTCACGGGGAAAGTTTTTTTTTCGCCCCTTCTACCTCCCAGGAGGCTTCGCCGCTCCTCCCTGGGAACAGGAGGTTGGAGATGGCGGTCACACTCCATCATCTCCGTAATCTCGTACAGTGGCGGTTCGGATCTCCCAAGCTGCAGCCACACTTAGGGAGCCCAAATTTCTGTCGCTACAGCAACGTTTTCACAACATCAATCCAATTCAAACAGCTGTGATGGTAGAAAATAAACGATAAAACATATATGACAAGATCTTTGATTTCAATCAGTTTGAATGTTTAAGCCTGAATCCCGGAAGATAAATAATGTCAGTTTACCTCACAATCTATTGAAAAAAATACAAAACTGATCATTTGTTTACTGGCATATTGCATTTTAGTGTAATTGTATTGCGTTGTACCCATTCACCCATTCAAAAGTGTGAGCGATAACTCTTCATTGCTCATGCTGTGGCTTTTAAATGTCAAATTCTAAAGAGAAACTAAACCCACAGATATCAGTCTCGCTCTCATGCAAACACCTTCTGGCTTCAGAGTATGTGCAAAACCGTCAGACAGACAGATTTTAAAAAACATTCGTAAATCACCCAGAGGACAACATGTTGACAAAATCAACATGTTTATCGTTCCACCACCAATGATTAAATGAACATTTGACTTTCACCGCGTCCTTGAGGATTTTTCTTTCTTTCTTCAGCTCTTTCAATCCGTATCCATGTAGTTTCGTGTTTCTTTTGACTGTTTTTTAAATTTCTATACATAGAAGCACATAAGGTAATTTATGAATTAACTGTGCAAAAAAAAAGGCTTCATCAGCTAGACGTGCGTCTCTCTTCACTTTCTGTACGGCAAACATAACACATGGGGACAGCAGGGACTGAGTGGGAAGTGGAATACTGTGATGCCACAGGTGGGTTTTTTTTTCCTTTTTCTTCCCCTCCTCCTCTATATCATGTCACTCTGCAACTGCATTGCCACCTAGTGGGAAAGGTGGTTCACTGGTCTCACACTGCTGCTGTCTAGCTGTACGTAGTGTCAGCCTGATGAGTGTGAAACAGAGTATTTAAGCACAAGCAGTGAAAAAATAAAACAGTAAACCATATGGGGGGAGGGGCAGGGGGAGGGGCAAGTTTAGCCTGTTGCTCCGTAACATCGAGACAGCAGGTTCACATCTGGAGCCGATGTCGGAGAGGGACGTCGATACGTCGGCCCTCCTGGCCATGAGATGGCGCCGCTGTGGTGCAGAGTATCAAAAATAGTCAAAATAAATAATTACTACTCGGCTGTGAGCACCGTCTGCCACAAACAGGGCAAGACAGGAAGTAGCAGCAAAAAGGCAGCTAATGGTTCTCAGGCTGCCCTGCAAGCTGCACAGCCGTCATCAATGTGTTGAAGACGGATTTAAAGGGACTTAAAGAAGAAATAAAAAAAAACGACGTCTGGAATCGGCTCATTTAAATCCGTGCGCGGCACTTCCTGTTGCTGCGGCGCGCATTAAACAGATGTGGTGTGTGTTACATCCATTAAGGAGCCTTTTTTTTTTTAAAAGGTATTTAGGTGTGAAATATGGAGGCCCCGCGACAGGCAAGCATGCTTTTATTTGGTGTCTCTGTTTCAACCCCGGCTTTTTTCAGGCTGTATTTCCCGCTAGGCGTGCCGTTCTTTCTCCAGCCGCATCTCGCCACTCGGGACATGTGGCAACAGAGTCCCGCTTCGGCCGGCGGAGGCATCTGTCCCCCTCCGTAATCCCGGCGTTATCGCAGCCACATCAAAGAGGGGCTTGCGTAATTGAGTTAACAAGTGTGTTGGGGCGCAACCCGATCGGCTGCGCGGTGCGTGACCGCAGACGGAGGGAGGAGGTTTTGTTGTGGGGGGGGGTTTGGGGGGGTCGACCCTCCAAAATCCCTGCGACAACTGCGGGTTGGTGGGCTGCGGCACGCTGCCCCCCGGAGGCCCCCGGTGCCACGCTAATGAAAAAACAACAACAGTGGGGCAGCGCTGGTGTGGAGCGCTGCGCAGCGCTGCCACTGGGCACCGGGCCTCGGCACCAGTTGTCACCGCCTTAATCTTCCCTCCACCCGCCCGCATCCCAGTGACCTCATCGCATCCATGCAGCTGCCGCAGCGGCTCGGGTTGGAGCGCGCGGCAATCACGGGGGTGACCTCACACACACACACACACACACACACACACACACACACACACACACACACACACAGGACAGGTAGCCACATTATTTTTAATGCTTGAGACAAAGTTTAACGTGAAGTGCTTCTGTGCTGTGTTTATGGACACGACCAGTCAAAAGTTTGGACACCCTGTGAATTTAATGTCTTTTCTTTCATCGAACGGTCTTTTTTTTTTTTTTTTAAAGGACTCCTATGCTAACATTTTTGACCCTTGTCTTTAGCGGAGTAGCCTCACCCTTGTTAGCGGGATACAGCCAACAAGGGAGGCTCTGTTTACAGCCTCCCTTGATTAAAATAAAAAGCTGGGGTTTAGCTCTCTGGTTGGACCTGCTGCATGTCTGGGATGTGATCTTGATCTCGTCACTAACCAGCAATCAGGTAGCAGTGCCCTTTATGACATCACAAGGGGAAGGGCTGTAAGTTTTCTTGTAACACAGACGAAAGAAGTAAACACTCGGCTTCCTTCTCATTTCTGGTCTCATTTCAAGCTGGAGAAACAATACTGTGATAAATGATTGATACATTTTGACCAACGCTGGTGTGCTTTTCCAGAGAAAAGCACTTCATCGTAGAAAAAAACTCCCAAAAACATTACAGCCCCAAGAGTTCCACACCAATTCTTCATCTGGCCAACATTATACACTGGAAGCTGCGATGAACAATAACCTCGCTCTCTCCGGCTGAAGAGGTTTTCTGTGTGATTTTGGTTTTCGATTTACTGTATTTTACGATGGCGGATGGACTGGGTTCCCATGAATTTTTGGCAGGACGGCACAGCACGGAGGAAGGAAGCGCACGATAATTGTTGGCGGTAGATAGATAGGTGGGGTTTTTTGTTTTTTTTTATCATTGTTACATTAAATGTCTGGCGAGTTTGGCTTCTTTTATTTATTTGCAATTTACTAGCTTCACTGAGCAGTTTACGCTAAATGAATGCTTAAATACCCGCGTGTTGTCGATTCCTCTGGATCGCCATCAACATCTTTCATGCCAATGTGGACGTTTAAACAGAACTATGTGGTTTGAGCCACGCTGATTCAGCTACAGACTGGAGTCTACACGAATGCTGTTTCAGAAAAGTGGCAGAAACCGAAAAAAACAAACATATTATCGAAAACCCCCAAATGGATCCGCCACTAATTTGAAGACACCATGTGAGCCTCAACTCCACTGCCAATCCAGGGAAGACGGCGTCGGAGCAGCCTTCTACCTGCAGCCAACGCGGCTGTTGGCAAACTTTGTCTCGGAAGTGATTCCAGAACTTTTACAGATAAAAGGGATAAAAAAAAAAAACAAACAAACAAAGAAACCCAGAAACGGCGGAGGAAAAGCCAGAAGCGCAGAGTCCTTGTGGTTTTTAATCGCACTTCACCTTTAAACGGCGGCCGTGTCGTGTAAACACGCCGCTCATTTGCACTCTAGTGACGGGGGCTCCATATTGCGGCTGGCGTCAAACGACAAGAAAACAGAGAAGAAAACAAAGATCGGAGCGCTTCGCTGGAAGGGAATTAGGGGGCGATGGCACACAAACACAGATGCACGCGGACGTATAGAGGCGGAAGCGCGGACAGAGAGACGGACAGACAGGCAGGCGGGCAGACAGGCAGACAAGCAGACAGACGCGCTTTGGCGCGGCGGCAAATAAAGAGACACTTGCTCTGTTGACACCTCCTCCAATCACACGCGCCGCCTCCACTCCCTCATCCCAGCTGTCACAACTGCAAAAAAAAAATTATTGAAAAAAAATAATAAACTCCGCAAATACACACACACACACAGACACACGCGCGCACACACACGCTCTCTCTCTCATATTCACACTCACCCACACACACGCCACTTTTTTCTTGCCTCTTCTTCTCTTTTTTTCCCTCCCCTGCTCGCACCTTTCCCCGCTCGCCGCGGCGCTCTCCAGTTGGTGCTCGTGCGCCCACTCGCCGCCGCCGCCGCGTGCGTGCGCGACTCCCGTGCACGTACGGGGCGACATTATCCTCGGCCGGCGACGGCTCCAGATGAGCTCGGGACTCTGCAGCAGCAGCAGCAGCAGCGGCAGAGCAGGGGGGGAGGTGGGAGGGTGGACAGTGAGTCATGTTTCGCTCTGGCCTCCTCGAAGCTGCGAAATATTAACAGCCACCTCGGACTCAATCTGTTCCGCATCTGAGCGCCGGCGAGGTTCGAGATGTGCGGGGCGCGTCTCGCGCTTGACGAGGCTTCCCTTCGTTCCCTCCGCTTCTCAGAGCGCCAGGGGTTCCTTCAAAGATCGAAGCCCCGACTCGGCGAAATCTGAGGGTTTTTTCTTTCTGCTATTCATTCCTGTAATGCCTGGCAAGCAGATCTTTTTCTTCTAATAAATCTACTGGAGAAAGAGCCCCAAATTTGCTTCATTGCCTCTATGCTCACTGCAGCCATAACAGAGACATTGCTTCCAATCCAGAGTTTGTCTGACTCTGTACTGTACAAATTGAGTTCAGTCGGATAGATAAGATTCTTCCAGAACCAACAACAAAGCTCAATCCAGCAATCAGTGCGTCCAGTTTGTCAAGAAGGAATTTATGATTTATGGTGTCAAAGGGCTGCACTAAGGTCCAGCAGAACAAGAAACACACACAAAAGTCTCCTTCTGGGTGCAAGTAAAAGGTTGTCGGTTACTTTGCACTTTCTGTGCTGCAATGTTTTCAGAAAAATCCATGAAGCTGAATGCCTGGTGCTTTTTCCCAAGATGTTCTTCAGAAAGGGAAAGTTTGAAATGGATCAACAATGGGCGAAAATCTCAGGGTCGAGCGTCGGCTTTTTTAGGAAGAGGCTTTCAAATTCAAATTGAAATTCTTTATTTTTAAGAAAGCGACAAAGTACATTGATCAACATTTCAATGGGACAGTAAATATACCCGAGTTAGCTGAAGGCCAATTTCCATGGGTCGTCCCTTTGCCAGATGTTAATAGAGTCTTCAATAAAATACATAATAGGCATAGAATAAAAAATACAGAAAAACACAGTACAATTATCATAGGACAAGCCACATTGGCTAGCGCACAGTTTTAAAGTACATTCAATCGGTCACTATGGGATACAGGTAAAATAAGAAAAGAAAAAAAACTATCTCCTACCTACTACTAGTAGTACTAGTAGTAGTAGTAGTAGTAGAAGTACTAGTGCTCAGAATGTTGGGAGTCAACAAGCCAGTTCTTTGTGTTGACTTTATGCTTGATCCCCAGCTACATTGAAGGACTGTGGTACTGAACAGTCCAATCCAGTCCAGCGGCCCGGAAAGAGTCCAGAGAACAGCTCCTCAAGGGGGGCGAGTCCGCGCAAGTCCAACGCCTTCCCGTCTGACACCATGTGGTGCGGGTCGTAAATCCGAAGGCCGCGGCAACGCAATACGCTGACAGCGGACGCTTGCAGGAAGCAGGGCGGATTTGTGAAGATTTATGGAGCAAGTGGGGGGTGCAGTGGGGGGTGGCAGCCGCTGGTCAGGTTACCCCGGCAGTGGATGTTTGGAAAGACGACGGGCATCTCGGGCCAAGACAGAGGGGGACAGGAAGTCGGGCTGGTGGAGTCGTAGAAAAAAAAAAATGGGACGGATGGAAAGAGGTCAAAGAGGTCTCATACTGAAGCCGTTTTCAGACTCCGGTGGAGCAAAATAGTGTGAGCATTTTATACAGAAACACTGCTGACCTCCCGAAAACGGCGCGTTTAGCCCTCTGTTTGCAGCCTCTGCAGCTAAAGACTTTTAACCGCATGCTAAGACTGGTGCTGTGGAACTTGTCGCTTTTATATAGAGTAAAACTACATGACGGCAAAGCCTGAGGGTGCCGTCGCTAACCTGAGAGTGGTATCAGGGGCCTTTATGACGTCACAAAGTGATGATTTCCATCCACAAGGCTTTTCGACAAGGACAAGGAGGAAGTTTTCGCATGCTGGCTGAAAGACGGACCAGCCGCACGTTCTGTTTTAAAACGCTGTGGCAAAATAAAGGACCTTTAATTTGAATTTTACGCACAAAAGACGGCTGAGAAACGAAGCACACGTTTGGGGGAAATGAGCCCCATGTCGTGATTACCCTGGCAGAGTTTTTCCACCCTGGTAAAACTGGCTTGGACCCCTTCACGTCTGGATCTTTTAAAGGGCCCGCGGAGGGTTGGGCATGTATTATTTTCAACACGTTCAGATTAGAAACCCGCTACAGCTCTACAGAGGCCGTAATAACACCGACCCCCAGCTGGTTTACAGTGAAATTAATAATGATAATAATAATAAAAGCACAAAAGCAGAAACTGTGAAAGCGGCGCTGAGGCAGAAGTCGTGGAGAAGTGCAAGTGTGACACCGAGACGGTGCGCTGACGTATTTGGAACGGTAATAATAATGCTGTCACCTTTTTCTTTCTTTCTTTCTTTCTTTCTTCTTTTTTTACGACGTGGAGGTAGGAGAATTTTTTTGAAACGTGCGCGGTGACAGATTTGAAGTCAGGGCTTGGCGTCGCTGGTTTAGCACATTAAAATATGGCAAGACGGAGCAAAGCGGCCGTGCCAGAGCTATTACGAACCGTCGCCACGCATTGTTCTCTCCGAGGCTCTGCTCGCTCCTGCGAGAGTGCGTGCGTGCGTGCGTGCGTGTGTGTGTGTGCGTGTGTGTGCGTGTGCGCGAGCGACGACAGTCTGCAGCCGAGTCGAGCTCTTGTTTACGCAAGATTCCAATCCGCCGTGCAGCGTGCGCCTCATTTAGCTTCTTCTGGTTTTAGACAGAGAGAGAAAGAAAAATTCCCAAGCAGCGGAAAAACGAGTTTTCACTTTTTTCCCCGTTACATTCCGTGGAACCTGTCATGAATTGGAATTTTTGGTGAAAGACGACGCTCAGTTTTGAAAGTTGAGACGTGGACGCAGGACAGGACGCTCGGTCCTCCGATCGGATCTTCTGTCCTGGATTCATCTGGTTGCTCTTACTTGAAGCAACTGCCTTTACTGGAAATTAGAGACAGACTCTTTTGGCACCTCCAGGAAAAATACAATAGATTGTACACAACGCATATTGTCTTAGATAAACATTTATTTTTGAAATCATGGGACTCCTAATATCATTTAATTTCCACTATTCTAATTATCAAAAAGGGACTTAAAAAAGCAAATGTTGTGTCAAAGCCATAACTGCAATATTGTGCAACATTGTGCAACATTTGACCATTTATGAACTGATTGAATTGATTTATTGTTTGCAGATTTTATTCAGTGAAATTGATTTATTACTGTGTTTGGCACTTTAATATTAATGCAATGACAACAAAGACATTCCACTGTTAATTAAAAATCGGGGGAACCACTGAATTCCACTAATAAAGCAAAAAGTCTTGTAAGATTATTTGCTGCTGAGTAAACCTGTCACACACATTCTGGATTTCACTCACAGACAAACGCGCGTGCACTCCGACGCCGTCCTCGCGCCGTCACTTACCATTTCCCCTGCTCTCCCTCCGCTGCGCCTCTCCCGCCTGGGACGCCTCGTGGAGCGAACGGGCGCCAGGCGGTACCAGTCCACTGCTGGCGGCCCTCGCCAAGGCCTGACAAACAGAGCGGTGGCTGGCAGCGCGTCCCCCCCCATCGCCACCACCACTCCCCCCTCCACCGCCACCGCCACCGCCACCGCCACTCCCCTCGCTGCGCTCAGGCCCGGCGGGCAGCTGAGAGAAAACACGGCCAGCGGATCAACAGTTGCCGTGACGTTGGTTAAGCAATTGGCCCGCGGGCGGCTGCACGCCACCCAGCCGGCGCGCAGGGCGCCGACCCTGGGTAAACTGACAAATGCCAGGCCTTTGGCAGTCACGTGACCTTGACGGGGAAAGGTTGCGACCTTACTGTACACACACAATCACGTGTGAATCCCGCTCGCAGGCCGCAGCGCCACCTGCTGGACTTGTCGCTCGCGGCGCTGTGATTGGCCGCTAATTAACATGGAAGATTTAATTTAATCATCGGCGTCGTTAGTCTGGTCAGAAGACGCACCCGCGCGCACGCACGCACGTGCTCGCGCGGCCTCCACAGTTTATGTTGGGAGATCATTTGCATGCCAGCTCTCTCTGCACTCACTGGCGGAGACACGCACCGACATATGGCGCCGCGACTACGCATTACAGCGTGGCCGCGTACAGTACACACGTTGGCCATATTTAACTCCTTTTGACAAGGCTGTTAATTTTTTTTTCTTTTTTTCCTGAAAGCGGTTCCAGTCGCTGTCTCCATCAGCGTCCACTGTTCCCTCCAAAATGCCCAGCTGTTGCCGCACCAGGCAGCTGCTTTAGGGGTAGAACGAATCACAGCTGTCGGCTTGTGAAAGAGGGGTTGGTGGGGGGCCAGTTGGATTTTTTTTTTTTTTGGGGGGGGGGGTTAAAAAAAATCAGCGCCACCCCACTCCTGGCGTTGAGCAGGGCAGAGTGTGGTGAAACAGTGACAGAGTGCAGATTTAGCAGCAGAAAGCAAAAAGCTACAGCTGTCTGCGTGTTTACAGCCAAACTGCTGAGGAACTCTGACCTGGGGGGGGCGCCGGGGTCACAGGAGTGACAGGCCCATCAAAACACGACGGTTCCCTCGCGTTCTGTTTGGAAAATGAAAGGCCCGGGCGCTGCGTTTGATGTCGGATTACGCAAAAATCTAAAAGTGACGGCAGCTGGATGAACCGCGGAATCTCCCAAGCCACTCTTGCCGTCTCAAAGAGAAAGTGTTGTCGCTCAGTCCTACGCAACCAATCAGCCCTTCTTTTTTTCAGTTGCGATAATAGCAGGGAGAAACTATTTTCAAGTTAGCCGTTGAGAGTCGCAGAGGTAGATGAAGAAAAACACAGGAAGCGATAGCAAGCCTTGCTGACGCTAAAGCAATTACCGTGACTGCTACAGTTGGAAGAAAGTGATGATGATGCCATTTGGATGACAAAACACTGCACAAAAGGCTTCAAGCCAGTAGCACTTCAACACACAGCTGAACTAGCAGTAATATAAATAAATAAATGCATAAATAAATAGTTGGTTCCGACTAATGGAGATACACTGAAAGCCACGCTTTCTATTGGCTCGTTACCAGCTGGATGCGCACAACAAATCAAAAGTTTTGTGAGATTTCCATGTCAGGTTGCACAGCAAATTTCCCTAAACATTAAAATTAATAATAAAAAAAAAATGAGAGCTGAATGTCCTGGAAATCTTTCTCCACTGCAAACCACTTACATTTTGACCCACTACGGTACTTGACTTATTTTCAGCCCGCTTATATAGAAAAGTATCAAAGTTGAGTCGTTGAGGGTGCAGCCATGCATTATTCGTGCAACACAATGTAAAGGTTAGAAACTAACACAGACTTACTGTAGATTTCCCCTGCAGAGAGCCAGTGGGCCTCCTTCTGAAACGAAGGCTCCCATCAACCTGGACGACGTCGGCTGGCACTCGGTCAGAAAGGCAGCTTAATGTCTGAATGACAAAAACGTCGTATTTCAAATTGTAAAGTTTGTTCATTCGGTTTGTTTTACCTGAATTAACTCAGATGAAGTCAGAATGTATGACTTACATTTTCAACGATCGGTTCGCTCTCTTCCCGGAAGTTACAACCACAGTGCTGCGTCGTCTCAGTTGTCTCTCTTTATCGTACTGCCCTCTTGTGGTGGCTTACTCAAATCACAGCTCCGGTCGGTTCAACAGGTGGCAGCATTTCATCTCAAAAGTGTCTTTCCACAGTAAGCGTACAGTATCAGCAATTCATGCTGCGTTCTTTCTTTCTTTTTTTTGTTTTCTTACTCCTGGTTTTGTGTATACTTACGAGTGTAGATGTGGATTTTTTTTGTTGTTGTTGTTCCACCCTACTGTATGTACAATAATGTGTTTAGCAGGCTATCAAGGTGTCAACTCTGAGCATATTTCATGGTCGGTACCAGCCCAACAAACTTAATTTAATCTACTGGCTGATTTTAATGAGAGGCTTTCAGATTCCATCTGAACTAAGCCTTCATCAGTATTGAACAGAACTCTGATGATTGTTATAGTTATGCAAAGAATAGAACAAGGGAGTATTGACCCAAGGAGGCCGCCGTATTGATGCGCTTGGCTTGGCAGTGCTGCACTAATGCAAAGCCAGACAATTATGCGCAAAAATAATTATGATTGGCGGATTAGTCCTGACATTCCTGATAAAGGTCAGTCTTTGTCAAGGGCATAAATAGAGACGGTAAAGGAGGTGCGAGTGGGTTCGATGGATAGTTGAGGAGAAGGAGGACTTGTAACAAACTATGTCTGGGAATATAACAAATAGCACACAGAATATTAATGTGCCTTGTTTTATAGGCAGCCACGAGTCCGTCCAAGAAGGCAGAACAAATACGGGGAGGGGTATCTGCAGGGCCCTTTGTGACGTCATAACATGGCTGAATTGAGAAATGCAACGCAAACAATTCCTGAAATGTAGAACAAAAGCAAAAGAAGCTGCTTCAAATTTCACACTAGAGACATTATTGTTAATGCGTGGAAGCATATATTTAAATAAAATACAGAATGTTGGAACTCAAATGTACTGACAAAAAAAATTGGGGTTAAAAAAAAATGTTTTCCCTTTCTTTCTTTTTGCTCGGTCTCGTACAACAAAATACATGTATTCACCACGAAAACCAAATAGGAGTCGTTATTGAGACCCCTCTGGTGTCTTCGGTGAGATGAAGATGATGAGCACAAGGGGCTGGTGTCTGCTGCGGTGATGCGCTCCTGCAGCTCGGCTGGCTGGCTGGCTGGCTGTCGCTCAAGGTGGAGTTTGGTGCCACATCACATCTGCCTGTTGTGAGAGCAGCGCCTTCGCGGTGATTCTGTCCTGAGAGCATCTTTCTCAGGAGCAGGAAGCAGCTCCCGACAACCTCCGACAGGAAGATGCGTCCGAGGCGCAGCTCCGCAAACCTGCACAACTGAACTTCCTCTCCTCCTTCCCTTTTTCCACCGCTGCAACTTTTTGATTATTTCCTCCCTTTTGCTCGTACGTCGTAGTTGTTGTTATTGTTGTTGTTAGCGACCGGGCTGCTGTGTGCTTATCGGGCTCGGGCGCTCTACGAAAGGCGGCATCCAAATTCTCGAGACATGTCTCGCAAGAAGGCTGCCAGAGGCAAAGGCGCCAACAGCAGCAGCCCTTCTGCGGGCAGCCCCGCCGGGAAAGGACCCGGCAAAGGTCCGAAGGGCAGCCCGGCGATCGTGCACATGAACGGCGTGGTCCATCCCAGCAGACCGTCCGTCAGCAACAGCAGCGAGTTCTACGACATCGCTTTCAAGGTGAGCATTTTGTTTCACATTAAAAAAAAAAAAAAAAAAAAAAAAAACACCAATAGAACATTCTCACGATCGATTGCGCTCCTTAATTACTTCTTTTACGCACATTTGGACCGTCCGTGCGCCACTTTATTCCCCCTCCAACCATGTCGTTTTGTTTGCTTGTTCATCTTTCACTGCCCCCCCCACCACCACCACCACCGCCACCTTTTTTTTCTCTCTTTTTTTTGGTTTTACAAGCGCCGCATCTCTCATTAAACAGCAGCGAGCTGCGGACTCCAGCTGTGTCAATAAACGATCGATAACCTGCCTGCGCGCGTCGTCGCCAACGCGCCTGCAAACAAGCGAACCACACGCGCGCGCGCAAACCGGATGACTGTGTGGCGAGCGCGCTTGGTGAGCGCGCGTCACTTGAACCACAACAACGACGACACTTTTCAGATTTTACAGCCCACGGTTCATCACAGTTTGAGAGGGAAAGCGTCGCTTATGTTTATTGTCTCACAAGCGGGTTTTGTTTAAAACGCGCAGTGGCGCTTTGCAGGGGCTGCCGGGGTAGGAGGTTCGTTTAAAGGGCATTTTTGCCGTAACTTGCTGTCTTTTTCGTTCAGTACAGTGCATCAAATCCACAGGGCCAGTCCAGTCCAGTTTTTTTTCCTATTAAAAGCCTGAGGGTAGAGCGCCTCCTACTGAGCACTCCTGCAAAACACTCATCAGCGGCACAGCCAGAGGGCAGAAAAAGGAGAAATGAAAATAATAAGACGAGTTTGAATTAAATTGAGAGATGGGACATTATTCTTTATCTGTGTTTTTGACCTTCCCATCATTTGTATTTCTCTGGGTGGTTTTTCCTCCATTCAATCTCCGCTCTTTCAGCCTGTGAGACGCCACGAGCCGCAGGGTCCCCAAGTCCCTAACCTGATCACTGTAATCACATCAGGCCCACAACTTCACCGCAGCACTGATAGAAAAAAAAAAAGGGACAAACACACTGGAGCGTATTCATCAGAAATGCGGCTCCTGGGCGAGCAGTCAGTCAGTCTGAGCATCCTGACTGAGAAAACAGGTTTAGTTCGGAGGAAGGAAACAAAGTTTATTTCACTCCTTTGCCTTTATGAATTCCTCTGATAGCCCCTGAGGTTTGTTTGTTATTTCTTCTCATGTTTTGTGCAGGTGATGCTGATCGGAGACTCTGGCGTGGGGAAAACGTGTCTACTGGTGCGTTTTAAAGACGGAGCGTTCCTGGCCGGCAGCTTCATCTCCACCGTGGGCATCGACTTCAGGGTGAGTGTGAATCAGTGGTGTGAAAAGCGAAAAGAGCGAAATCACTTCGGTACCATTCACACTTCACACAGGGGAAGGATTGAAAGAAACGTCTTTCCATCAGGATTTAAAGGATGCATGTCATATCCATTCTCAGATTGTTACGTTTACCCAGTGGAGGAGTCATCGGTCCGTTCGTTTTCGATCACCGCTTCATCTGCTCTCAGCAATTCCAACCTGGAACCTTGTTCTTGCTGTCAGGCAACAGCTAGTTTCAGTTTTGACTCAATTGAAACCTTTCGTATACTTGTCCATTCAAATGGAACATCAGTGATCCAGGACTGCCAGCCTGAGGACGGCTGTGCTAATAGGACAGTGTGCCTCTTAAAATGCCCCAGAGCTGTGAGTATTTCCTGAGTGGGAAGACTCACAGGGTACGATATTGATTTCCTTAATTAGTTTGACATGCTTTCATTTTTTTTCTTTTGTTCCCAGAGGATGATAACCGTCGTCCATGTGCCAGTTCTGAGGGTCTATCTCCCTCCTGGGCAACCAGGAAGTAACTTTTCTTTCTTTTGCAGCTATCTCACGCAGCTCTCTCTGTCCAAGAGATGTATGTACATCCTAGTTCCCAGCTTTACAATACAACTTGTGACTCCAAAACTAACCTGCAGGATATGTTCTATTGAGCTTTTGCTGGCAGTGTGTCTGAGTGCTGCTCAAAGTGCCGCTGAATCAGCGCTGCTGCTGATGGACATTTTGTTGGTATAAGTCCACAGTTGATGCAGCAATACTTTAGATTACTGCCTCTGGGCTGTAAACGTTGTTGCGATGTAACTCCACCGACATCAGTGGGGTTTTTTTTCATTCACAGCAAGTGATGGATGGATTGTTCTGTGCTAAACTCGACAAATTTGGTGCAGGTAGCAGTTTAGCAAGTTGTATTTGTGTGCGTGTTTGCGCGTGTGTGAGAAAGAGAGGGAGAGAGAGAGAGAGAGAGAGAGAGAGAGAGAGAGAGAGAGAGCACTATCCCTGTGTGTGGGATGGAGGAGTTTGTGGGTGGAGGAACAGTTGATTTATTTACTTACGTAACACCTCTTCTAACACAGTCTGCACTCCTGATGTACATTCAGAGGCCTATTACAGCAACACCAGGTCGCTTTTCGAACTTTAAATTGTAGTTTCAAAATAATTGTTGTGATTCATTGGCTCACAATGGGGACAATAGAGCCCCTGACACTGACACAGAATGCCTGGTTAGTGCGGCAACACAACACTACAACTGTGGTTGCCTGCTTGTCACCTTTATGCAGAAGCACATCAAAAAAAAGTCATAATAATATGACTGTGTTATATACTAAAAATATTACTGTAGTCACTCAAGTTCATCATATTGTGGATTCTGAAAAGGTTTTCGCCTCACACTTACACATTGAACATTCTGTGGCAACATAAAAACATCAACAACCACACTTGAGGACATGGTGTTCCAGCAGTGGGGCCCGCATTGTCACCCACATTTTTAGGAACAAAGTCTGACAATGTTGTAGTCACACAATATTACCGCGGCGCTGTCAGGTCACGTTTGAAGAAAACTGGGACGCAATGTTCTCGCAATATCGCAGCGTAGCATCAAAAGACAATTTGTGGGGCTCTGTGTTCCACCGGTGTCGTCTTCTTGTAAGACTTTGAGAACATCAACAGCAGAAACTGAATCTGTATTGTACATATACTGTATAGATAGATAGATAGGTCACATGACTCTAAAAGCTTATTATATAGATTCAATATCTCTTATATAGATATAGATTATAGATTCAAACATTGTCAGGTAGGATTCAGCTTCAGCTGCCCACTGATCCTCCCAGTGTGAAGGATTAGCAGTGATGGATGGATGGATGGATGGATGGATGGATGGATGGATGGATGAAGACCGCAGTGCTGTATGTCCTGGTTGGCAGCTGTCACTACGCTACAGTTGTGAAGTGACAGACAGGTGACCTATACTGACCAGAGATCAGGCATCAGGTGCTCAACTTCGCACCTCAGACCGTTGAGTTGAACGCAGAGTCACTAACATGGACTGTCACGATCCGCCCGTCAAGTTGCTTTATTTATCACGGATCTGACAAAGCGGATTTCTTTACAATCTTGGCAATAAATCTGTTAAACGTTCACTTTGTTTTTCTTCTCCTTTCGCGCTGCTGTTTAACATTTATCGTGCATCGTGGCTGGGAAGTAATCTGAGCATTTTGTTTGTTATTTCAAATGCTGTAGCCTGAAGACAAAACACGTTTGTGGGCCTCCTCCGCTTCACGGTAACACATCATGACGGGGAGTTTGGGGAACAGGTGGAAAAGCCTTAAACGCTTTAAACCTCATGAGTCCCAAACGTTATTCGGGGGAAAAGCTGTATTGTCAGCTTCACAGAGGACGATTTTTCCACCCCTGCGGCGAAAAAACAAGGCTTCTTTGGGGATTGCAGCTTTAAGGAAAATTTCTCAAGAAGTCTGTGGGAAGTAAGCAGGCCGGTTAGCAACACACGTAATGAATCAACCCATCCGTTCCTCATCACCATCCCCTTGTAGGAGGTGAATCCTTCAGTGTAGACTGAAAGGCAGCGCTCATCAGGCCTGTCCAGGGATCAGAAGAGACGTTCCCGTCTGTCACCTGGTGCGCGCGCACCAGGTGACAGACAACAACTTAAGAGAAAGCCATTCACCTTTACCTGACCCCCGAAAACTTAGCACATCGGACTGTGTTGGGCAGATCACCAGTTTTCAGCCGGGAGGATGTGGTGCTGCGCTGCTGTGGTTGCTCTTCCCTCTGATCAACATGTTTATCGCTTCCAGATGCTGCACAGCGGAAGATTAGTGATGCGCCCTCACCACAGTCTCACTGCTTCATAGAACCTGAATAACAAGAGAATGTTTTGCAGTGTAGTTGAACTTTCAACAAAAAAAAAATGAAATAATAATAAGATTGATATTATTGTGATCCAAGAAAGCAGCTCCTGGTAAATCAATGAATGAACTTTGTGCACATTTTTTTTATTAAAAGTTCTATTGAGAAATATTGGTCTCCTTAAAGTTCTACTAAATCAGATTAAAAACCCGCTGCAGTGTCCACAGTTGATAAAATACTTTTGTTTATTTCCAGTTCTGCCCTAAACAATCTTGTTTCTCAACTGCATCTGGAGACATTTGTCAAACTCAAGTGCCTCGTTATTGGTGCCTCTGGGTGTCCCGTTATCCCCTGTTAGTCTATTGTGCCACTCTCCTGGGTGCTTGTGAGAATTACGCCACTTCCTCCCTGATGAATGCCAACCTTGACCTCGGCCGCCGTTTCTCACTGCCTCCTGACAGCTGCAGGGACACAGTGTGCAGCATCTTAACCCTCAGCGGCAAGTGACACCCACTGCCGAATATTCACACACGTTTCCCACGAGCCTGTGGCGGGTCGTTTATCTCCCGGAGATGAACAGTGAGCTGTAAGTTACATTCTGGAGTGAAGCTGTTTGCAGGCCGGACAGGGTCGCGCTCACATGAAATATAATGCGCGGCCCTCCGTCTGCAGTGATTTACTCTGAGAAGTCCATCCCGGAGCGGCCCGTAAAACATGAAATGTGCCTGACATAGATTTCACCTGGCGCACTAATTCATCTCACCCTATTCGGGGCGCACAGAGTACACAAAACCTGTGATTTACCCACCAGGGCCAAAGCCACAATGGATGAGCTTTGAGTTCACCGTGTAATAATGTGTGTAACATGAGCGCGCAACAGCCTGACGTCAGTGTGTTGGGATCAAGTCTGTGTCAGTGCATCCTGACTCGGTTGTCTCACAAATGAAAGGGATTGCAGCAGGGGGAGTTCATATGAAAAGTGCTGAACAGTAATAAAAAAGCATCTTTGGTCTGTTAATGATTGACAGAAATAGGAAACATCCATCCTTTACTTCTTTGGCGTGCTCTTCTTGCTACTTGCCACGTGCAAAAAACATGCAGATCTGGAAATCAGCCCTTTGTGATGTCACTAAGGGCACTCAAGCCAGTGACCTCACCCCCCCCCCCCTTCCAGGTCACTGATCTACCACCGACTTTGCCACCCATTTTCTCTGTCACCCCTTAAACACAGAAAAGGTCCAAGAAAGCATCAGTTTCAGCAGGAAGCTATGAATGTTTTTGCAGCAGGATGTGAACTGAGGGTGAATTTCGTAATATTACTATATACTGGTATGTGTAGTCTTTTTATGCACGACTCGAGTTAGTGTGTCTACTGTCTGCCCTTTAAATTCGGCCAATGCACTACTTTGCACTATTCTCTTGCCTACTTTAATGACTCATATTATTTCAGATAGTTGGAGTCATTGCGAAAAAATACAGTAGGCGTCAAGTGGAACTTTTGGATCCCGTTTAGAAAAATGTCACCACCATGAAACACAGATAACGTTCATGACGGCCTACTGTGAATAAGGCTTTCTGTTGTTTTGCAGGCCACTGCTGCCCACCACTGACATTTCCATTCAATAATCTGTTTTTCACAACCCTTTCTTTCCTCTTTTTATCCTGCACGATCATAAAGCCACCAGTGTGCTCTGAAAGCCTTTGCCCTCCCCCGGCACGGGTCCATTCTCACCTGTGTCTCCCTGAACTCTGTGTGTGTGTCACACAGTGGGAGCAGAAGGTTCACACTTGGCTACCGTCAAAAGACAGTCCCTATTCCTCCGCCTGTGAGAGTTCCCCCCTTTTTGGACCCTCTCAGAACAGACCCAGCCATTGATTCACATTTCACTTTTTCCTCTGATGTTATTTTTGGGTGCCTGCTTGGTATGCATGGACGCGGGGGAGGGCGCCATGAATCAGTCGTCTTCAAAGACAGAGAGAGAAAGGTGCTCCGGCATTTAAGATCTGTGCAATAATCATCCCCCATCTTCACCTAAGAATGTAAAAGAATGTCTGGGCGTCACCCGGCGCCGCCCCCGGCAGCACGAACACTTTCTCATCCTAATTACACCAGGATCAAAGCCAGAATGGGCTCGTTGGAGGAACCTGAACCTGCTTTGGAGTTTCATTTTGTTCTAGCGTCGAACATCTCACACTTTTTTTTTTTTTTTTTTTTTCTCTCCTGCATATGGCTTTGGTAGTGGATTGAATTTGCTGGGATTCATTAACACGTTGCCTATAGAGTGGTGCCGCTTCCCGTCTGATCACACGTCGGAGCAACCGCGGAGTCCGCGTGTAAAATTAACTGCAGCGTTCATTAAAAAAAAAAAAAGAAAGTGCGACGCCTACTTTGTTTAACCGGAGGCAAAAAAAAAAAAAAAAGAGGCAACAACCTGCATCTTATCACCCCCGCGGGACTGTCGATGACCTGTTATATACCTCCTAAAAATTCCCACTGTTAGTTATTGATCGCTGCTCTGACCTTTTGCCCCCGGCAACGCAGAGCAAATGACATCATCCCGCCTGGAGGGGTGCAATTAATCACACAGGTTGTATTTCTGCCAGCCTGCCAACCATCAGATGAAGTGTAGTGTCATTCTCGCCGAAGACTGAGCCTCGGCGCCATCATATTTAGAATTTTAAATGCGTTCCAGAGTCGCGCACGTTCCCGGGGATGGCAGATTTGTTAAGGAGGGTTTGACTCTCTCGTTTGCATTAAACCTCGCAGTGAGACAACGGCTTCCGCCGAATCCCATTAAGTCACACATCCATCGACACATTCGGCGAGCGTCGCTGCTGATCGCAGAAAATATACGAGCTCCACGGCGTTAACGGCGCTCGGCAGATGTGGCGCCTGTTATTGAACCGAGTCGGCTCTCGTTATGCATCTCTTTTACCTCTGACTGTCAGCGACACGCCGCGAGCTGGCGGCTCTTTAATCACTGTCTCATACTGCGGGCTGCAAATTGGTGCTCGCATCCACGACTTTGAGCCGCGGGGGATATTTGTATGCGTGCGGACGGCTTCTGTTCAAGCTCAAATCATTTTGTGTGCAACGGGGGAAGAGAAGCGCGCCGTGTTAGTTTTACGAATCTATTTGGCGAACTGCGATCAATCAGCCAATCAAATTGTAGTTACACAGTCCAAATTTGCGAACGCAGCTTGGTGACCTGGGAAGTGATGGGAGAAACCTTCTGCCTATCACATTATAAAAAAAATAAAAAAAAAACAATCAGATTTTTTTCTCTGTTAGCTGAACTGAACGGACTCAGGCTAGAATCGGTGCGACCAGCCAAAGAGAGTCGGGGGTTTACAGAAATATTATTTCTAACAAGAAAAAGCCATCAGTGGGTCACTTTCACAATGGGAAAATGCTTCCCTCTGCTGTTGCTGCATCATGATAAACTTGAGGCTCACAGTCACTTCTACCTCTACTACCTCTTCCTCTTCCTCTGTGGTTTTTGAGGGCAGCCCGGACGAACGTGCTCGATTTTATTTCTCGAAATCTCCACAGTCCGGCTCCATTGCTGAAGCGCAGATTCCCATCGGGCAGATGTGACTTTGTGTGTTCAGAACCTGCAAGTGCCAGGTGTCTTTACTCTGGATCTCAGCCGACAGCGGGAGAGACCGGCAGCTCCGATAACAAACCCGTCCCTTGGTCGACCGGTGACTGGCTAAATTGGATCTGCAATCTCTGCGCTGCTACTTCCTCCTCGTCAGCGTGACTGGCTGTCACGGTCACTCGCGGGCTCTTTATCTGTGCTGTCGTTCGCTTTTTTAGCAGACTCCATACATTTTTTTTAAAAATCTATTTTTATCGAAAGGACTGCAAGACTCATCTCTCCTTCATACACTTTGCCGCCCGCATGGCTGCCTTCGGCGAGTGGGCGCAGGGGAAAGTGCCAAGCTCGATCATGCCGTCGAGCGCAGAGGTGTTAATCTGCTTGAATAGTAAAAATTGAATAACGTTGACTTATGCGCTACAGTGACCATGGGGGGGGGTCAGAAACAGCTACATCGTGAGCGTGTTTACAGAAAAAAAAAATCGACTGATTTTACCATTAAAGTTCTGTGATTGCGTGACGGGTCCAGTGGTTGGATGTGAGGACGCACTCAGGTTAACTCAAGCTCGGTGGGGTTGCGGGTTTGTGTGAGTGGCGCTTCGGTCCTGCCTGGGGAGGCGTCTGTAATTAACAAAAAGCACTTTTACCACCTGCTGGCCTAATGTCACCTGCAAGCCCTGAGGAGCGCTATAAATATTTAACCGTGTCATGAAAGGGAAGCGGTGTACCTGGCGGAAATATGGGGGATGTGACTAAATCAGACTGATGAGATGAAGACCATTCAGAATGACAAAAGCTCTGATTAATTCCCCAATACACAGTATTAAATTCAGGGTTTTTTTCCTGCCGTCATGGTCAAAAGACTGGAGAATAAGTTGCATATAGGTTGCAGCTGTTATAGTTTCACTCGGCTCAGAAGCTTCCCTCTTTCATTGAAGCTGAGCTGTAAAAGCTTCAGTCTTGGACTTGGCAATGGGCTTACTTCATGTAAGAACAGAGTTGAGAACTTCCCGAAGACTCTAAGCTGCTCTTTAAAAACCAAAGATGCCAGAGGAAAATAAATTACTCAGAGTTGCAAACAATAGCTGCTGCTGAAGAGATTAGGATGGATGCGGCAATGGAAATGAACCTTTTCACTTTAAAAGACTAACAAAGAGCCGCTCCAAACCCTGTTTTTTCATTTCAGCTATTTGGCTCGTAGCCAGAAACATATCAATATGACTCAATATATTGCCTCCTTTCTCCCCATGGTCATCCTGTCCGTAAACTTACTTAGAGCTAATATGGAGAATGTGCAATGTGCTGGCAGCCAGCAGTGGTTAATATGGGATTTTGAGTTGAGCCGTTATTATCCTCTTAAAAATTCAGGAAGTAACATCCCTCAGTTTGAGTCTTGGATCCTTCTGAAAATACAAGGGCACGTTGGTGAAAGGAGTCCAAGGGGAGATCCTGTCAGAATGTGGCCCTCTGATGCCATTAGACAGTCAGGCGGTAGTAACAGCTGAAGTAGGTCTTCAAAAAATAGTAAAAAAAATAATTTATGAGAGGCTTGTTTCTTTAACAGGCCGTTCAATCTCCCAGTTTTTATTATTTATACCTTTTTTTAAACCCTAAGTAACTAATAAATTCCTCACCTCTCTGTGGGCGACTCAACTTGGCTCGGCAAGCGGGAAAAACATTGTGTGGCTAAAAAAAAAAGAAAAGAAAGGAGAAGCTTCTTCAAATGTGACTCTCGCATGTGATGTTGACAGACTGCGTGGCCTGACACAGCTGACAGTGTCGACTGTTTAGCGGCTAATTTGTGCTCCCGCGCGTCAGCTCCCACTATTTATAGGTTTTTGGAATGTATTTTTTTGTTAAATCCACATACAAAAGGCCAAGAGACAAGTGATTAATTGCACTATTGCAGTGCCGTGAATCACTGCCAGCACGAGCAGCCTACACGGTGTGTGATTCAGTGGGATTTTTTTTTGCGTGCCAGGTGAGGGCAACTTCAAGCACAAAAATGAAGCTCCTGGGGTGAAGTGTGTGAGGATGGAGGTTACTGCAGGCCATGCAGGCTTTGTCTTTGTTCTTGTTGTTCGGGTGCACGGTTTTTGGACATTTTTTATTGGCTTCAACTGGAACAGAAAATAAACAGGATAAAAATGATTTTTCATTAATAGTACTTTATAGAGATATAAAGTAAAAAAATATATAAAGAGTTATTTATATGGAAGGCAGCTTCGTCCCTATTTCATCATGAGGCTGATGGTGTTCAGTGTTTTCGGCTGTGTTTGGTAACCCCAACACCCGGCCTTCATGTAGATGCTGCAAAGTCCTGGTGTGACTCTGGAACCACTGAGAACTGGTGGAAACAGGAGAAACTGGTTCTAATTTAGCCCCTGGTCCCAAAATCACACTTGCATGTGAATAATTGAATGCAATTACAATTGTTTTTTCCCCAATTGTAAGAGAAAAAATGTGGGTGCCTGCTTGGCAGGAGATCGAGGTAACAATGAAAAAACACCGCCACATCCCACCTGAAAGGACTTTGACATTCACGCCGTGCTTTGGATGCTGCGTAGGCCAACCTCCTCTGGTGCCCGAGCTAAACCCTTGCAGAAATAAAGGAGGCGGCCGGAGCTTTTAGCTGTGGCTGCAGTCGTGTCTCTGAAAGGGCCCGGAGGCGCACTGCTCTTTCAATTAGTCCCCGTTGTCAACCTGGCCGGGTCACTCAAGTGAGAAAGTCGATAATAGAAAGGTCCAGGGCTGCGCACTGATGGGCAGCCGCGTTTTCAGCACTGAATAGGAGCTGAGAAGGATGAGCTGCAAGCAAACTCTCCCAGGTAGCCAATTAATTAGATTCATGAACCGTCGCCAACGTAAACTGTTATTTAGTCAATTGGAGTATGACAGATTTAGATGATTTTTTTGCTGTTGGATTACCGTAATCTGACATTACTCACTTAAAAACACCTGAAACTACAATCTCCAGAAGGTGCGGCTTCAGAGTGTCAGGGTGTGCACACAGGTGACTCGTACTGCAGTATCTTCAGTAGCTGTCATTTTGCTTTTATTGCTTTCTCCTCATTTAGCTGACTGCAAGCCTGCTTCTGTTGAAGCGACGTGTGTTCTTCATATGGGTTGTCCATCCTAATAAGCTTTGATGTAATAAAGATTTAGTTACCAAATTAAATAAGTGCTTATGAAGAAGTGTCCAATTCAAGGGCTTCAATAAATAGTATACTGTTATAAATAGACAATGTAATTAACTAATATTGCGATCAAGGGTTTAAGGCCGGTTATGGAACTTTTAGATTTTGTCATGAAATTATTACTTTAATATTAGTTTCAGGTTTTACATTCAGCTCTATTCTAAAATATATTGTATTGCAATTGCGGGACACTGCCTCCGTCTGCAGTAGCACTGGTGTGTCCAAACAGGCAGACTTTGCAGGTTGTTTGTTGTGGTGGTGGTGGTGACGAGGTGCGTTGGCTCCAGTTTGCATGAACGTGCGAACAGCATCTGCGTCAGCAGGATTTGGAGAGCTTGACAGTGGCGGGTTGTGTTGTGACTACAGAGCAGAAACTGGGTTCTTTTCTTTGACACATCTGGCCGCCACCAGCACCGCACATAAAACCTTTTTTCTAAAGCATGTAAACGTCACGCTGGTCTTTTTCTCTTTTTTTTTTTTTTCTCAACTCTGTTGCCGTCAATATTTTATGGGCTCACCCATAACGGGCCTCTCTGACGGCTTCTCGTGCATCTGTAATTCATGATCCGCGTAAAGTGCCTGCAATCGTCCTGCACCTGCTGCACCGTCTCATTGGTCTGCCTTGGGGGAGGAAAAAAAAGACAAAAAGACAGTCCGATGAATTGAGAACATCCAGTGTCTGAAGTAGAGCAGTTTGTATTAGAGGACGTGTTCCATTTGCAGGTCGTCCGCTGAAACTCAGACAACTTTCTCAGCTCTTCCTTCTTGTGCAGAGCAGAGACTGTGTGTCAACTCGTCAAGATGCTAGAAGTTGAAACCTCACAGAAAACTGCAGCCGACGCTCCACACCAGTCCAACAGAATTACAGCCCTGTTTTACGTCTTCGTCCCCGTTCGTGACTCCTTTAAGTCCTTTCAACTCTTCGTGTCAGCGTGAGTCCGTCCTGTTTGGGCTGATTTGACACATTTCCACTCATGAAGTCCAAGGAAACGCAATAAATCCTGACTCAGCTAAAAAAAAAAAAAAAAAAAAAAAAGACACACCCCAGTGCCACAAATTCACAAGCCTCTTTTTCTGGCTCACTAAATATTTATGAAGCCTCCGAGGACGTCAGGGATTGGGTTTTTTTTAGTGACAGCAACAACAACAACAACAACAACAAGTCTTCTGAGACTCCTGATTCTGATCAGTCCGCGCTTAGAAAAAGCAGCTTTCAGCTCCGCTCGCTTCATAAATATGCACATCGTTCCCCCTTTGTTACTTTCAGGGAGATAAATCAAGCCAGCGTGTCAACACAGGCCACGTTCGGCTCGGAGCGCAGCGCCGGCAGATAGGCAACGTCGTGACAAGAGCGCAAATCTCCTCCATCTTCCTCACACGGATCAGTGAGGAAGGTCAGCGATCTGACTCCAGAGCGTTTGCCAGACGCACTGGATTTATTTGACGTTTTTTTTACCAAAGGTACATTTCATAGATGCTTGATAAAATGTTGTTGCTGCTGATGCTGTTCATGTCTGCCACTTTTTTTCCATTTAAGAAACTTTTTCAGGCATCTCATTGGCGAGAAGAGCAGGGAAAATTAGTGGATGTAAAAATGCAAACATTTATGAATTTTCTGATCCATTTCAGAAGATCCCTTTCAATTGTGACATGTTTTAAAAAAAAAAACTGTCATCTCAATACAAAAATGCAAGAATTGGAGCTTTGCATGGCTGGTTAGTGAGATTTTCAGATTTTCAGTTATTCCCCTGCAACTGGGCTGGAGTTATTTCTTCCACAGTGGAGCTGCTGGACCTGCATGCTGAGGAGTGTCTTGTTTATTCCTGCAGCCCTGGCATCACTATTTAAAACAACCCCCCCCCCAAAAAAAAAAACGAGTTAAAATAAATGCTCATGAAATTCTTCAGATGTCAAGAGAGTCTGCGGAAGCAGAGCATCTGCATTGCACCCGAGATCGATCAGGTGCAGGAGCCCTCAATGTTGATCAATGAGCTGAAGGGCAGAGGGTGTGAGGTTGTTGACATCATATCAGCAGCAGGAAGAAGTCGATACCAATGGTATTATATTGTAAAATAAGCAGAGGGGGTTTTCTTTTTCTATTCAATGGGGAACATCCACCTTTTCCTGACTTTTAGTTCTTCTTCTTTTGTTTTAGACCTGAACCAGCTCCTCTCACACCATTTTGACTGAGTTTGATTGGAGGGTCATGGTACTTTAACCCCTTGCAAACCTGTCAATCAACTCGGACCCGTCCCCCGAGCAACACCTTTAATTTGTCTCCGCGGCCGCCGTGTGGCGGAGCAGATCGAAGCCTGAGATCAGAGCAGCGTCTCCCCAAGATGAAGAGACGGAGAGAGACGAGGAGGGCAGAGCGGGTTAATCCTCCCGAGCTTCATCAAACGGGGCCAAAGAGCGGCGGAGTGTGCATGCAATATTGATGCAGGGACGCGGTGAGAGCAGGGCTGAGGCGCGGGGGGGCTGGGGGGGGCAGGAAGAGACCAGAGAGGCGTCTGACCACAAAGTGGGGCACCCACACCTGAGGCCGAGTTGGAATTTTAAAGGGGGGAAAAGAACGTGGAGACGGTTGAAGCTTGAGGAAGTGTCACTAACTCTCCCTTCGCTTCTCCTTTGTTGCAGAATAAAGTCCTGAACATTGACGCTGTCAAGGTAAAGCTGCAGGTAAGAAGTAGAGAATCGAGATGTGTAATGAGAAAAAAAAAAATCCAAATCCCAATGTAGCCAAATTTGCTATTTAAATAACTGTAATGCAATGACAATATAAAAAAAGAACAAAAAATAGAAACTATGAACATATTTTGCAAAAACTTTCGTAGGTGTCTATTTATGGGCTCGGGGGGAACTGCCCATTAGTCCGACAGACTGCCCATTGGTCCGACCTCCCATTACAGTTAGGGTTAGGGGAGGTCAGGCAATGGACAATTTGTCGGACTAATGAGAGGTCGGACTAATGCCATGCTCCCCGGGCCCAGCCCCTGTCAGCCACTTGTATCCATGGTGGCACAGTCACCCCGAGTCATTGACGACAAGGAAGTGAAGAAGGAATCATGTCCAGGAAAACAGTGCAGAGAAACGCAAATTATTTGCACAGACATTCAGGAGCCGCGGTGCGAGGAGGACAAAATGCATTTTGGCAGCTTGAGCTAAATTACAAGGAGGGACGGCGCTGCCTGATCGGGAAAACAAGAACTTGATTAGCCTCGTTACTGCAGGGGCAGCGAGATAAGTGTCGCCTGCCGCAGCTGATTTACATTCAGTATCGCAGCACACAACCGGCCTTGGGAGCGACAGGGGTGGGGAAAGAAGAAAAAGAAAATGATAAAAGGCAGCCGTGTTAATTGGGTGGCTCAGATTGTTTGTCACACGCGGAAAGGTTTTCAACAGCTTGAAGTCGCCGCGAGCCGCCAGGTCGTCCACGTGGACGCTCGGCCGCGACACAATCTGTTAAGGCTGGGCTCCATTCAGCGTCAGTTTCCGTGGAGCAAATTAAACGGAGGCTCTTCTGACAAAGATCCGCGCCGTGTGACGCACGAGCGAGCCGCGGAGCCATTTGCAAAGGAAAGACAAAATGAAGAAAAGGAAAGAACGTCGCTCCTTTTCGCTGATTAGTTTCTGTCTTTTCTTTTCTCTCCTCTCCTCTCCCTCCCTCTCTCTCTGGAGATCTGGGACACAGCTGGACAGGAACGCTTCCGCAGCGTCACTCATGCCTACTACCGCGACGCCCACGGTGAGGCACACACACACACACACATGCTCACACCCACGCACACACACACAGCATTGATGTTGCTGCTTGCAGCCTCGTTTTCATGGATACTGGGGAGAAGAGACGGACGTTTACAGATCTTTGCTCCAAAGCGTGGAGGTTCTGGTGCTGTCGCTCCCGGCGACTGTGACCTCTGACCCCTGCAAACCATCCCGGGTTTCTATGGATGAGCTGCATTCGCGCTTTCCCCGGCAGGGAACTCGTGAAATGGGTAGGAGGGAGCCATCAGCCACAGCGTTTATACAAAGAGACTCTTCACTACATGTGGATTCGTTTTTTAGCACATTTCTGTCGTTTTTTTTTTTTTTTTTTTTTTTTTTTTTTTATTTTGCAACTGCAATCACAAATGTAACAATTAGTAATTTTGTCGCAATTCAAACGTTTTTTTGTGTAAAGGTTTCAAACAAAACCATACGCTGAACGTGCTATCGCTAGCCACGCAGTGTCGGAAGTGTCAGAGACACAATTCAATTTCCCTCATTACCGATTTCATCACCTGAATCGGCACCTGCCGCAAGACTTTATTCGTTGGATTTACTAGCCCTGCTGGGCCTTCTGAGCACTCTGACTTTATTTTTTTTTTCCCTCCCCGAGCCAGCTGCTGTTTTCCACCCACAAAAAGCTGTAAAAATCCAGAGCTCGTCGTTGTGCGCGCCTGCTTTAAAAACAGACACGGACACCAGCTGGCGGATTTGGTGCAGTAATAAGCCAAACCAGCGACATATGTTCCTCAAAACACGGTGCGATCGTAAAAAATAAAATAAAAAAGAATATATATTATAATGAGGGTGCCAAACACTGCCCCGCTGCCACTCAACTTCTGGGTGCGTACGTGCAACATATCAACATATAGCTTGTCTCTGTAAATGTTTTTTACATTCAAGCAGACCAATCAATTTGCAAGGTGCAAGCAGACATCACGCAAGGTCGCAATCTGCAGCGAACGTTAAATCTCAGTTTAACTAAACTCTTGCCAATGCCGGTTTGAAAGGGTGATTTCCACTAAAACAAGGTCGCTGCTGTTTTTTGATTGTTGTTGTTGTTGTTCTTTTAAGGTGAAAAATGCCCTCCAGTTGGGCGGCGTTAGAAGATCGATCCACCTGAAACTCGGTCTGGTCATTTCTTCTTTGTTTTTTTGTTTTTTGCGGGGTTATTTGTTTTTTTTTTAGGGGCCTTCGCAGGGCAGAGCGGTTGCTTCTTGATTTCATCACAGCTGCAAGGACGGCAATTGGTTCCGGAATCAAGATGCAGCTCTCAGAATCTCTACTGAAGGATGGCAGGACGGATTAGCCAGACGTCAAGACTCCAAATCTCCCGCGACACGTGTGCCCCCATTTTATTAGACACAGACATTTAGGCGGGAACCTTCAGCCCCTTTAAAAGCTAAACAGCTCAATAGTTTATGGCTGCAAGGTTTCTGTTAAGTTCAGCGAGAGAGGGGGTGGGGCTGTGGGGGGGGTCACACGACACACACACACACACACACACACACACGAGTCAGTTGTTCATAGAGACGATGGACGTGGGTGGGGGGAGACACTCGGAGTCTCAGGAAGACGACGGACGCTGTTTTGGATGTTGGTGAACGTGCGGCGCATCTGCTGCGTGGGAGGGAAGGTGTCCACTGCCGCTTCTTAGGTAGTTTTTTTTCTCTCAGATTGAATCTTAATTTTGTTTAGGAGGCTTTTAGTTTGTGTCCGCATGGTTTAATTGTAGGAATTTCAGTGGCGGCAAACAAAAGGACCTGCGCCGTGTTGAAACTTTAGGGCTCTCGATTCCAAAGACCATTATCAGCACACGACTTGGCAAGTTTCTTGTTTATAAAATATTTTTCTTCACGTTTTTTTTTCAAACCCGAGTTTGATGGTTTCTCGCTGTAATTACGCTCTGCTTCCAGCTGTGTGAAGCAAAATGAAACAACGATCACGCAAGCTCAAATTAAAGCCCCATAAAGTTCCCGCTGATCCAGAAAAAAAATAACTTTTCAAACTGCAACTGAATCACAAGTGTGAGATTGGAAATCATGCTCGACTGTGTCCTGTTATTGTTGTTGCAGCCATTTGCCCCCCCGCTCCAGGTTTTTTTTTTTTTTGTGCGGTTGCTGTTTAGACTTCGCCTTTTCACCCTGAACTTCTCTTCATTATTCTCTCAGATGGAAAATCTTGCCTTTTCCAATTCAGTAGGCCCTGTGAATAATGGGATTAGTCCTCCACGGTTTTGCAAGGCTTTTGTGACGTTCTTCACCTGCTTGCCCACAGATAACGCTCAAGCGTGCCCTCGCCAGGTAGTTTGGCAAATAAACGGCTTATTGTCAGATGTTAGATATAAAAAATAAAAAAAATAAAAAAAATAAGTGATGCTTTGGGATTTTTGCTGTCCTCACCTCGACCTCATAGTGAAAGCATACACTAAAGACAAATCTGGATGTGTCTGGTTTTATTTCACCGCCGTCAGTCGGCGTCACGCTCATTTCTCTGGGAACTGTGCCTTTCTCAGCGCCCCTTTCTGATGCAACCACTGAAATACCTTTTTTTTTTTTTTCCTGCAAAGGTCTTCTCTGTCTTTCTTCAGCTCAATTCTATTTTATTTTTCATTCTGGAAGTTTTTTTTGAGAGGAAAATGTGGTAGCAGTGCCGGGAACCACGCTCAGTTGAGCTATCGCTAACGCTAAAGCTATAAGCAGTGACCATCGGACTGCTGTCCGTGTCCAGACATTGACCTGAGGTTGCCAGAATCTGCCGGGACAAATGTCTCCTTTCAACATGTTGTTCTTTTAACAGTTGTAGAGGAAAAAAAAACAAACAATCATAGATTTTCTCCCTGTGACCGTCTTCAGCGTTCCTTACCGTCTTGTTTTCTCCATCCTGCGTTGTTCCCGGCTTCTTCTTTGGTTATTTGTCTGTGCAGTTTTATGCCGGTGAATTAGCCTGATAAAGACAAATTTCAATGAGTAGAATTTCAGTTTTATGAAAACATGTATTTAAAATGTTCAGTTTTAGCCCCACTGACGTATTTAATCAATTTCTTCTGGCATCACATGGATGCAGGGGTTTGCCAGATCAGCACAAGTTATTTTTATCGTGACAGAAAATCATCTCCATTGATTGACAACTTTCACATCATTCTTCACTTTTCTTGCAGCCTTGCTTTTGCTGTACGACGTCACCAGCAAAACATCCTTTGACAACATTCAGGTAGGCTGCTTTCTGTGTCCATTATTGTCTCTTAATGTCATCTTTACTCTTATTATTATTGTATGCTGCTCCTTACCCACCAACCCGTCCTGCTGTGGCCCGGAGGGACGTTTGGTTTTAACCTTATGAGAGGCTTTGCGGCTGCCACTTCCTATCTTACTTAGCCTCTCCTCCTCCCATCGACTCGTGCATCCGCTACATTAAAGGAGATGTACATCGCAGGCAAATGCGGACGGCCACAAGCAGTAACTCACGCTAATGAACACTAATGGCGATGAATAGCATCCCCCCCCCCTTTTCTTCTTCTTCCGCCTCTTCCTCCTCCTCCTCCTCATCCCTCAGACAAGCTGTCTGTGAGGGACATGTAGATAAGCATCGTATTAATATCATGCACAGACTGTCAGTCAGCTGAGAGAAATTAATTTCGCTCATCAAAGAGAAGGGCCGCAATCCAAACTTTTTTTTTTCCAAACTTTGGCATCTGAGGGATCTGGTTTAGTGATTTGAAGCGGATGAACTTGAAAAGGAAAGAGTTTTCTTTATGCCTAATAATGACTGATGATGATGATGGATTCTATTTCTAGCGCTCAGCCTTCTCCGGAGAGCGTTACAGCTACTCAGGTGCGCTGTAAACAAGTTTGCACACCCAACGAGGTATTTGGCAGCTGCGACTTTAGAGGCGGACGATACAGGAGCCATTTAGCAGCGTGATGAATGTCTGCCTGCCAGGCGGCGCCCGCTTTAGGGAGTCCATTTAGGTCGCAGCTGCAAACCATCTATCTCCGTTACTTCAGTATTAAGCAGCCTGGTTTCTTGGTGCCGTTATTATTCAGGACTATTTGCGTTGAAGCAGACAGTTAACCTAGCTTAACTGTCACCCTTGACAGTTCCACCAAAGCGATGACTAATTGAGTTGCTGAATGTGTCATTTCTAAAGACACAGTGCTGACTCCGACACCTAGCACAATAGACAGAGTTGGTGTCTACAGTGTTGAGCACAGAATCAGTCTGAACATGTTGTGTCGACAACGTTATAGTTTTGGTTTCCTCAGTTTGACCGTTTCTTATCCAGTTTATTCCACTTTTGCTTAAATCATTTCTTTTTAACGTTGTCAACTTTGTACTGGCCCACTCAAAAGTTTTTTGATAGAATACATCTCTAGGAAGCATTACACATTATCAGTGATGATTTCTGCCTCCGCCGCTGGTGGTCGATTACGCAGCCCGTCTATGTTCACAGAAGGCAAAAATAAAAACTTAATAGTAATGATAATCTCTTGCATTTACATTTTTTGGACAAGAAACACTGCAATAAAGATTAATAGCCTAGAATAAAAAGTAGTTCTCTTCAAATGAAAAAAAACTTGCTGTTGCTCATCTTCTCAGTCGGCTGCCCACACTGATCTGTGAGTTTCCAGCCGGGGGTGCAGCCAAAGCCCCATGATTCTTCTCCGTCCTTGTTGTACCGACAGAACCGTCTTCCTCTGTGTGCAGCCTTCACTCTCCCCGTCTCCTCCCCCGTCTGCGCCCCCACCCCCCTGGCGCCTGATCTGCCTCCAAATGAAGTGGCCTCCCGCCTGCCACGGAGCCGTTAGTCAAATGTCGCGCCGCGGCTGCAACCGGATGGCCTTGAGACAAACTGTCAGAAAATAATGAAGTGGGATTCAGAAACTCACCGAGGACTGGCCAACAACCACTCTGGACTTTTAGTAATCATCAATTATCACTGCACAGCCTTTAATTTGTCCCCTGCTACCCAGGCCATTCACACACACCAAAAATGTGAACTGCTTTCTTCAACCCATTGTATTTATTTTTTTTTTAACAAAAACAAAATAGAAACAAATATAACGAATACAACAATTTAGACATGGTGCAGAAAGCCTAATAAATTCTTAAACAGAGAGGGCGCCACTGGAGCGCAGTTCTCGGCATAAACCAAAGAAACAGCTGAAAGATAAAAAAAATTAAAAAATGTAAAAAAAGAAATACTGCAGATTTCATGACCAGTTTGAAAGGGCGGCAACACTGAAGCGTTCATATTCTTTAGGATAATCCAATTAATTTAAATCCAAATGTTCCATATGATGCAAAATTCGGTTTGGCAACAATAACAATCCCTAGCAGTCCATCCATTTATCCTCTCCTTCCTTCGTTTACTTCCTCCACTAGTCAGAAAGCTTTGAACAACGATCCTTTGTGATGTCATTAGATGGTCAAGGCGTTACATTACAAAACAAGGGGAAGGTTGTAAAGAACAGATCAAATGCGGTATTTTCTGGAGCTCTGCTTCTTTTTTTCAAAGTTCTTTCTATGCGGTTCTGCTGCACTAGAGTCTAGAGTGAAAAATACAGATCTGAAAAATGTAATAAATTTGGTCGTTTAAAAAACAAAGCTCGTCGCGGCACTGCTGCCCTCTACTCCACCACTGAAGATCCTCCTCACCGAAAAAATGGCTAAAATAAAAAACAACAAAACACTCAAAATCCTGCTACAAAAGAAACTTTTTAAATTCTCTCTTAGCTTTTATCTCTAACCGCCATGGAAAAGACAACCATGCGGAGGCGACACTATTTTTGTGTCGAGTGTGACGTCGGCTTGTTATCACAGTCACGGAGTCCTTTTATCATGCAGACAGAAGGACCCCGCAGCTCAGTTTGAAGCTGGAGAGACTGTGAAAGTGGATTTGAGTTATGCTCAGACAAAGACGTGAACAACCTCTTCAAAGAAGAGTTGGTTGGGGACGTCAGCGCCGGGATGAAGTGGCAGCCAGGCATCAACTGGAATCGGCTCCCTTTTCTAAAGCAACGCCTTCATGTGTGTGAAATTAGCCAGGAGCAGCCCTCTGTGTTCAGCAAGAGCACGGCTGCCGTGGATGAGCGTGAGTTATTGTTTCTGCCGATAAGCAGCCGCAGGGAGAGATGTGTCGGAATGATGCGGTCCCATGTTTAAAAAAAAAAAATCTAGTGAAAATATAAATCCGCATGAGTCATGAAAGGAAATGCAGCCGGGGGTAGGAGGTGTTGAAAAATGCAACATTCAGTAGTTTCAAAAACAACTTTGCTGCTGACTGAAAGAGAAAACCAGGGTCAATACATTGTAAAAAAATAATCTATAAACTATGATTGTATGTTCAAATTATGTTGCCATGCTAAACTGTTGGTGATTGGACAACGTTCTGTCCATCGAATTCAGGTGGACCTATTAGAATTGTTGCAGCATAACGCCAGCAACGCCATGGTTAGCTAAACTTTCCTGCCAACACTAGTCAGGAGGAGTAGAAACGAAAACCGCTAAAAGTTGTTTTTTCGTAGCTCGTAGCATTTCAGACCAACGGAAGACGCTGTCTGTTGGCGGACGTCCAAGACTTACTGGACAAACTCTCCATTAAATATAAATACAAAAAATAATATAGCTGCAAGAGACTTTGCATTTTTATCAAAATATGCACCGAGCAAGCGATGAGCTGCGTCTGGCGCGTCAGCTGAGCGCAGCACACAGCAGAGCGGCGCTGAAACTTTTGATGCCTGCTGCCTACGACGCCTTTGTTGTAGCAGGATCCAAGCTGTGCAGAACGTGTGTGTGGTTGTGTGTGTTGTCGGGTTTTTTTTGTATGCGAGTGTGAATGTGAGCTGGCTAATAAGCCCGCAGCATGTCAAGACTTTGGCGCTGGATCTAAAATGCTGCTGCGCTCGTAAAAGGCAGGAGAAGAAACGCCGGATCAAAGTGTCTCTGCCGAGGTCGGCGCCCTCCCACACGATGTGACTTTATCAAAGTCCGCAAACTATATTTGACTGTCGGTGTTTTTTCCTCTCGTTCCGTCTCGTTTGCGCTTTTAGTTTTTTTTCATGCTTGCTTTTCTGCCCACAACGTCTCTGCGCGATAAGTCAACATGACTTGGACAAGAGTGTAAATCTTCACAGCAGGAATTCTTTTCAGACTTTTTCGAGGACCGGCGTAAAGTCGCGCTGATTGTCACCATGTTAAGAAAATGTCCGTGGTCTCAGACCCATTTATTGCAGTCGATTGAGACCTTTACAGGTTAATGACTCAAGCTGCTCCTACTGGATCCACAATCTGCAGGCACTTGACATTTATACCGTCCTCTCCCCTCATGGCATATTAAAAGCCCTGAATTATTGATACTGCATCTTTTTATTCCTAATCCAAAAGGAAAAGAAATCTTTTGGTAGCTTTGACAGCCTGCCACACGCCAGTAGGGTTCCTGAACTGACCGAACTCTCCTCCCGACGAGCGCAAACAACGTTAATAACTAATCAGATGGAGCGCCAACATGGCTGATGGAGAAACAAATTTAAGTGTTTGGGTGGCGTTTGGCGTTCGGGTGCTATAAAATTCTAACAGCATCAGAAGCTTGGCAGTCAGCACAAATAACCATCTTCCTTTGGCAACATGTGAATCGGTTTCTTCGGGACAAACTGAAATTGTTTTAACAACAAGGAGAAGGAGACCAGAATGTCCAGACTCCGCTTAAAGCTGCTGAATTTCAATTTGGCCGTCTGCGTGACCGTTGCACCTTCGTGATAAAACAGAGAAATGAGTGAAGATTTTAAAAAAATAAAAACACCAAAGCAATCCTTCCCACAGCTCAAAATCACCTCCAGATGTTATTAGGTCTGTGTTTTGTTCTATCCATCCAGTGTGGAGGTGCTGGACTCCTCGCAGAGCTTCTGCAAAGCACCCAAACTGTTGTTCCTCTTGGCAAACTGACCAGCAGTGGCTTTGCCTCAACGCTGTAGCCAGGATTGTTTTTTATCGAGCAACATTTTCAACATAATGGCTCAAAATCATTCTTAATTCATACCAGCTGTGTTTTTTGGGGAAAGGGCTAACTTTTGAGATTGCAATGCCGCAGTGGAGTGCAGAGTGCAAACTGGCAACACTGAGGTCGCGCTAACTAATGAATGAAGTCACTGATCTTCCACTGAAGTGACTTTTGAGGCTGTTTTGTTTTGTTTGCTTTGTGTTTGTGCAAGACCAAGGCAGCAGGTTCAAACTCAAGTCTCTATTAATAGTTCAAAAACACCAAAAACTACTAACCTCTTGCTGACCTTAGCTAACTAGCTGACTAGCAGAGTTAGCTGACTAGCGTCCAACAAACGATCGACTGCCAACACCGCTGATCTCACGGGAGAAAAGTGAAGCTGCAGCGTCCGAGTCTCATGTCTTCTGATGTCGACACGCTTGACGGCTGCGGCTTTTTCCCGTGGCTCCAGACATCTGACAGCTCAGCGTGTTAGCGGCCGCATTCAACATAAAAAGCCTTTTCCCTCCCCGTGACGCCGCACCAATCGGCCGACAAAGCTCCCGTTTTCTGCTTGTCGTCGTTTTTTTTTGTTTTTTTTTTACCAAGTTTGACTTTTTGATGCGGCTTTAATTAGATATTTAGTCGGAGGCAAACATATGCGTGCCCTGTTTCTACAAGCCAGGAGCCTGACAGGGCTGCTCTTTTCTTTTCTCTCTTCTCGTGTGTCAGACAGTCTGACACGGCATCACTGCATTTTTGGCTCGGCTTCCTCGCGCAGCCGAAACCTCCTCTCAGGGGGAGAAGGCCTAGTTTTTCTCCTCTGGGTTGCCTGCGTCTGAATGCGGCGGCCGTTGTCGTAGCAAACTCCTCCTCGCTGATCAAAGCTCAGCGACGAGAGCGACTGGGGGGGGTGCCGAAAAGGCACAAATTATGATCCGGTTTCTGACTGGATCAGCAAAACACGAGCCCAATTTTTACTCTGCGGTTGTTATTATTTAAAACATTTTGTGGGGTGGGGCAAAATAACTTTCGTGCAACTTTTTGAATAGTTTGAAACTTTCTTCATTTCTATCCGTGGGGCCTTTTAAATCTTTAATTGCATCTTATTACACTGCCAGGTGCACCTTTTTTTGTTTTAGCTGAAGTATTTTAATTGTTGCCAAAGATTTGTGTTTATTTTAGTCCAGTATTTTTTCCCCTTCTGTGGCTTCTATTTTGTTTCCCCCGATTGGCCGATCAGCTGTGTTTGTTGACTAGTGAAGGAACATTTTAGTTTGAGCTTTTAAATCCATTTCTGAACCGCTGTCTCCGGACTATGTGAGCAAGGTCCTTGCTGGCTTCCCTCCACGTCACGGGTCGGACTCTGTATTTCTCCCTCAGCTCCGACGCAGAGGGGACAGACAGAGAGCGAGAAGAGATGCAAAGCAGCGTCAGAAATTCTCCCGCGAGGCTCATCCTGTGACATCTTGTCCCACAAATGTCACGTCGCCAGCGACATCAGCAGTCTGCCAAGGCTTCGGTCTGTCTGCCTGTCTGCCTGCCGCCTTCTTCCCTCTGATAGGGATCCTGACGCTCGTCTTCCTTTGTCTGCAGATCCGTCACATCAGCGTCTACTTTTGTTATCACCTCTGGCTCCTGCACCTGAGCAGACGGCTCGGGCGTCGGCATTGTTCTCTGACATAATGGCTCCCCGACTGCCAAAGTACCAGAGCCGACGGCAATTCATCTCAGGCCTGAACTTCGGAGCGAAGCTCCGCCATGATCATAGTTCCGGGCGAGCCACATAATGACTCGGCCCATTAAAGACTTGTTTGCCTGTACGTTTGATTGGCCGATGCCGTTGAGTTGACTTTGCTCGGGCGCGGAGCCGAGGAATTCACTCCTTGCCCTTTGCAGAGGTATTAGCCTTGAATAAAAGATGAACACAGCCAAGGCCAGCAGGAAGATTCAATTAGGCTGTTCGGGGGCCTGGTACACAGATGCCTGAAGCCCTGTCGTTTTAAATGGAAAGGTTAAAAAAAAAAAGGGAAAAAAGAAAAAGAATGAAAGAAAGAAAAAAAAAAGGGCCAAGCGTGTAATATTTGAAGAGATCAACTGAGGTGAAATGGAAGATAAAATAACACACATACATGTTTAACTCACTAAAAATATGGAAATAGTGCCTATATTTTTCTAAACTATGATCTCTTAACTTTTGATGCTACTCAACGTTGCTCACTGGGCCTTTAGATTCATATTAGCATTTATCTTTAAGGAGAAGCACTTGTGCAGAAGCAGTTTTCTCCTCCTCCTTGGCAGAACCTCACTAGCACTTAGCTGCATGAACGCTGGGCTGCCTGCGCCTGTTAATTATTAAACACAGCAACATAACTCAGTTTTACACATTTAGTGTTGGAGTAGCAACGACTGTGTTGACGGGGTGTCACGTCCTGAGGTTAGGATACAGAATGCCGAAGGCAGGCACGATTACATTTTTCAAAGCATTGATTTTAAAGAAAAGGGAAAACAAAAAACAAGACAATGAACGACGAGGACTCCTTGGCACTGATATCGTATGGCTTGAATACAAACTGAACTAACGACCCAAATCAGGTGCAGGTGTGCAAATTCAGGCTGACGAGACTCATTAAGTGCAGGTGTGCCAGTGCATGGCCGGCAGACAGGACGCAGGTGAAACTAATCAACACAGGAAAGAAGCAGGGGGAGGGGCCAACACAAGGAAATACAAGTATGGAAAGCAAAACCCTTGACACACACAAAAAAGTACCACTTATTACCATTTAACTTTAGATGGCAAAGATCGAACCTGCACCAATATATAGTACTTCTAGGAGTAGAAGTTGCCTCATATTCTGAAGGATGGAATAGTCAGCAATTCATTGCAGAGGAACACAGACACACTCACGCCAACAGACAATCTAGGGTGGATAGCAAGTTCCGTCATAATTAGAATGGAGGAACCAGAACTCCGGGAAAAACTCCACACAGAAATTCCCCAGGTCCGGGAAAAGAACCCATTTATTTTTGCTGTGATGCAATCGTGTTAACCCCTGCACAGAAGTTTAAAAACACACAGACGGAGCAAGACCGTGGACCCGCTGGAAACAGTGGGACATAGTGAATTATGCACGAAGCCAAGTAATTACCCACATGCGAAATGATTCCCGGTAACATTTTTGCCCCTTCAGCAGCGCCCTAAGGAGCCAAAAACCTGATTCAGTCTTTTCCACCTTCTCCCCAGAATAGCAGAGGACTTTTCTCTCTAAATGCTTCTCTGAATTGTTCCTCTGCTGCCCGCAGGTGGAGTTCAGCGGCTGATTTATTACCCAGACAAACCTCCTGGACCTCATTAAATCTGAAACGAGTCAAAATGAGAAGTGTGATTCAGCACTTATTTTTCTACTTAAGGGGCGAAGGTTAAAAGGTAGAGGGCCAAGGTCAGGCATGAGAAGACGCTGAAACGGCAGTTGGTCAAATGTTAAACCGCTAACTGTGCTGCAAGGCTACGTCAGCATTGCGGATTTGAAATTAAAGGTCCCATGTTATAACCATTATCATGTCTCCATTTTTTTTTTATCCCAGATTCCATTTCTGATCATCCAAAAAAAAACTACACTTAGAGGGGGAAAGATGCTGTTTTAACGATCTGCAATACCCACTAAAGGATTTGTTGGATCTTCCACACATTTGGAGGCGACAGTGATTGTGAGGCCACACAGTGTAGCTAAAAGCACTCCAACACAGAGTAGTGAGACGGAGAGAGTGACCGATCGCATGTCTGCAGTATGAACGGGCCGGCAGTCGGGTGAAACACTGTTCTTTTATTCATATCCCTCGCCGTGTTTAGGCATGATCACACAACACGTATAGCGTGAGGGTGTGGAGGCTCCCTGAGGCTGGAGGACCGCCAGCCGCCAGGAAGGGTTTTAAAAACGGTGAAAAAAATAATAATCTGCAGTGTTAAAGTCATAATATATTTTGTCTGCATTTATTTTTTTCTCTTTCCCTTTCATTTTTCGTCTCTATTACAAATTGCCAACACTCTGGTCATTAAATCTTGATGTCGCAGCAGTGACAGATTGCTGGGTTTGCTCTCAGGAATCAGGTGTCATTATCCAAACTCTATTTACTGCAGCAAGTGCCATCAGTTAAATGTGGACTTCATGGCTGCAGGGAAATCTGCAGCAAACCCGTTGCACTCTGGGTTTAAACATGCATGAGTCACACAGGGAAAATGAATGAGCTGGTGATTTGGCTCCTGCTTTCAGATCTTATAGATCTTACAACTTCAGAAAGAAAAAAAATGGCACTTTGGAGCTGGGTTCCGGCTATGAAATAAATATTTGACGCGTTTATTAAATATTTGAGCGGAGATCCTCCAGCTTTACCTTCCACCATGTGACCCGAGCAGCACCCTTCATCATAACCACATCTACACACACACACAGTGTGTGACCCAGCCGGGCTGCAGTGTCAACACTCCGCCTACCTCATCTCCCGTTATTTAGCGTGACCTCTGGCTGGAGGTGATCGTTGCCAGCCTCTGCAAACACTCTGCGGCCATCTCCACTTTTAAACTGCACAGGGAGGGACAGAGGCGCAGCTGAAGGAAAAGAGGCGGCTTGATCAGGCCGGAATCCAATCAGAGCTAATTCAGCATTGATACAATTCAGCTTTGTGCCGAGACGAAGGGCCATTATTTCAGCAGGTGTCAGTGTTGATTAGAGGCTCGATATTGGATGGAGGAGGCGACGGAGCTCCTGCAGCTGCGTGGCGCTCTGTCTCCCCCCTGTGTTCAAAGAAGAGATAGCACACAAACCGGGTTAATAATGATTAATGTGAACGAGCCTTTCTTCCGTCTGTCTCTGTCTGTCTGTCTGTCTGTCTGTAAGCTGGAACGTTGAAGTCCTTAGCTTAATGCTGATTGGTCATGGAGCCTTATGTGATATAAATTTTTAAAGTTTATTGTCAATGCTTTCTCCAAGCTCGACAAAATGTATGCGCGGGAGCTGAAATCTGAGCACTTGCGCAGTCGTCGTCCCCCCCCCCGCCCCACGTTTGTCCTTGAGACAGCGTCCACATTTTTTTTCAGTGATCATATTCATCTTCTAAATGTCTCAGTGGTTTGAATGCTCCTCCTCTTTTAATAATATTAGATGTAATATGTGCGGCTTCGTCCTTGCCCTCCTCCAGGCAAAGTTTTCTTTTTCTTGATGGTATTCTACATCAGTAAAGTGCCTTTTCATTCTCATTACCAGGCGTGGCTGACTGAGATCCACGAGTACGCTCAAGAGGACGTGGTGCTCATGCTTCTCGGCAACAAGGCAAGGCATTGTGGGAAATGTTTCAGCAGACGTGATGAATAGTGGGAGAAATAACAAATAATAAATAATAATAGATAGCTCTTCTAATACATGGTGCACTATGGTGAAATGAAAGGACCAAACTGAATACTGTATTATAATCCACATCCATTTGTATAGTGCTGTTTGGACACTCAAAGACGCTTTACATAGGAAGACGATATACAAACACACACACACACAAAATGACTGCAAGCTGCTTCATTTTGGAAGATCTACAACTTGTCAGGCTCTTTTCAGGAGCTACAACATACATGTTGTAACATCTCAAGCGGCAAATTTGCAAATATTAGCATTACACTTTTTTTTCTTTTTTTTCTTTTTTTTTTTACATTTTTCTCCAACTGCCGCTGACAGCCGTCCCTCTAAAACAGAGAACAGATGTCTCCGCCTTGAAGCTTTGGCTAGTTCCATCGCACCCACGCTTCATACCGGCCCTGAATTAGCACCTTCAGAGCCAATTTGACTCATTAGCTCCCATCAGACCAGAACACCAGGAAGAGGCTTGTGTGTAAACTGTGGACAGATAAGCGCATACACACTTCCGTGGTGGAATTGATAATTGCTCCTGCCGATGTGTCTTTATTTTTATTTTATTTTTTTATTTAAGGTTTAGTTGTTTGTTTGTGTCTGCCTTTCTCCCTAGGCCGATGCCACTCATGGCAGGGTGGTGAAGAGGGAAGACGGTGAGAGGCTTGCTAAGGTGAATCAATTAAAAATGGCATGTGCATACTACCTTTAATACACTCCATCTCAAACAAGCTGCAAAATTCTCTTTTGCAGATTGTTGCTGAAATTGATGCTTCTTTGCTGTTGTTTGGTTTTTGCGAGACGAGACCTATAAAAGGACGGCCTTATTTGAAGGCCTCGTCTTTGTTCGGCCGTCCATATTGTTGCCGCAAGTTTTTTCTTTGTTGCACTGACTTGAAAAGAAATGATAATTCCATTCATTAAAAATGAAGTTATAAAGCGGTTACCCAATCTGAGTTGTTTGTTTCCTGGTCCAGAAACATCAAAGTGAATCGTCACACACCGACACGCATCTATAAAGGTTGAGCCGTGAGAGGCCCGAAATACAATCAGTGAAACCGGCACTGCCTCCTTTTATTGCTCTCCTTGACTGTTGGCTCACTGCTTAACAGGCAATTTCCTCCAGATCTGGAGGCAATAAAGTGCCACTAAGTTACTTAAGGCCCAACCCACTGGAGGAGAGGAGAAAAATCACTCATCATCACCGCGGGCTGGGACAAACCTCCTCTGCTGAGGATAAGGATGGAGACACATCCATCACCTCTGAACCAGATCTTTCAGTGCAACCAAGAAGTTTCACAGAGCTCCGCCGTGCTCCTCAGTTTCTCAGCACTATTTCACAGGCTGTCAGAGATTCAGCAAGCTGTCAGGATTGTGCTTCGAGTGAAAGGAGCTGACAGTCTCCGTCTCTGACTTGTGCAGGAGTTCGGAGTTCCCTTCATGGAGACCAGCGCCCGATCGGGCCTCAACGTAGAGCTGGCGTTTACCGCCGTGGCCAAGTGAGTGTTTATTTCCACCTGAATTCCAGCTTGCTTTACGTGACGTGTGAATGAGCCAATCACTATCCTGACTACTTTGTCTCAGAGAGCTGAAGCACCGCTCCATGAAGGACCCCGGTGACACGTTCAAGCTCCAGGAGTACGTCAACAAGGAGATGAAGAGCACAAGCTGCTGCGGGTCTTAAAGCCTGTGCAGCTCACTCTGTATGTGTGTGTGTGTGTGTGTGTGTGTGTGTGTCCTTCATGCTTTGCAGAGTTGAGGAGCTCCAGTGAGGTAGAAACAGTCCCATCTCCCCCACCTCCGTCCAAACACAATCCATCTGTCTCGTCCAGTTTTCCTGCCTTCAACCTGTGTACAACTTTATGATATTTTGCCAAATCCAACCCATTAATTTGCAGAAAGAGCTTTGTCTTGTATAGTTGTCTTTTTTTTTTGTCTGTCCTCATGGTTGTCAACTTATCGTCTGCTTGATGTTTCCTCATAGGTCCCATGTCATGCTCATACCCCCAGTGGAGCAGCACTTGGTAGTTAATCTAGAAAACTACACCTCTCCAGCAAACAGTATATTTAGCCCTCTGTTTGCAGCCTCCTTCAAAAGTATCAAGTTTAACGTCTCACTATAACTGATGCTGCTTATGTTGTTGGAGCTTGTGTATGGTCACACGTAAACCAACAAAACACAGTGGTCTGTGAGGCAGTTTCAGAAGCCGGCCGGGACAAACTCCTGCAACAGTGGTGACATCATGAAGGGCTGATTTCCACTCATTAGGTCTCTCTCTAAAAATGAGGGTCATACAAGGGAAGTAAAGTGTGTAAGTTCACTGACAGACTAGATGTTAGCGTGTGAAAGCATTGTTAAACTTACTTTTGTATATTGTGGGACCTTTAAGCTATCCGTCGTGTCCTCTGTCCACAGTTTATACAGTATTGTTATATCTCAGCAGTTCAGACGGCTGTTTGCGGACAGTTCAGCTCACCAGCATAAACTCAAAAAGAACTCAAAGCATTTCCATAATTCAGCTTTGGATATTAGGGAACATGTTGTTCCCATCGCCACAATAATGTAAATAGATGTTGCTACCATGTAAACAAAGACTTTGGGCATAGAACAGCATCATTACTGTTGCTGTAACATAGTTAAAGCAGGTTTTTACATGACAGTGCATGCGGTCACACAGTACCTGAAAACCATTGGGATTTTGTTTTAGATTTTTGTTGTTGGGGGTTTTTTTTTGCTCTAATGCAACAGTCTTCTGGATGATGTGGGGGTTTTTTTTCACTGTTATTTGGAACATAAAATAATTAAAATAATAAATAATTATTAAATATAACCTGAAAGTGTGACCAAAAAATGCTGTACTTTTTCTCTGCAAAAAATTAAACTTGGTCCGAAGATGTAAGAGGGCAGCTTAGATGGTCAATAACAATGTTTTCCTGAAGCCGTCAGTATGTCACTGAGTTCATCTGTCGTATACTCAACACTGGTTGCTTCCTTGTGCAATATAAGTAGAATGTTGACTTCTTTATTCTTTTTTTGTTTTGTTCTGGGTTTTGGCATCCATTTTCATTCTTGTAAATATAAAGTAAAATGTGGTATTTGGTGCCAAACACTGTCCAGTAGTTTCATTATTATTATTATCTCTGTATTTAACCTGAGCTTCAATGGCAAAGAAAATCTCTTTTTATATGACTGTTGCTTTCACGATAGATGACATATATAAACTTCTTTGTGCAATATTTAACTTGAACCTTGACCGTCGGCCTGACTTTTGCTTCCGTTATTCTGCAAATGTCCAACTTTTTTATTTATAGAAGATCAATACTGAATAAAAAAAAACAAACAAACAAGGAAATGGTGAGATGTGTGGTATTTTATTAGTGAACGTGTTTCAGAAGAACTTTTGATAAATTCGGGGGGATGGGGCAGAAGTCCACGAGGAGACGGGTTGTGTCTCCCTCTGGTGGATAAATGATCTTACTACATTGAGATACATTTTACAGGACCCATAGCTTTGGTTCGGATTCTGGGCTTCGACTCCGGAATATATGGTCATTAACTTGGAAGGGCTGAACCTCGTGTGTTTTAGCATGTTCTGAAACAAGGACGGACCTTTCTCATTTCTAGGAAGTTCATCAGCTTCTACAAACGCACATTGTTCAAAAACATAAGTGTATAAGTAAAGAATCACATAAGGCAAACTCATGTAGGATAAATAACATTCATATGCTTTAAAACAAGTTGAATACCGAACGTATTTGGCATCTTAGTTTACGCAACATACAGTTTTTAAAAAAAAAATAAATAAGAATTAAATATTATTCCCGTGGAAACAGATGCGAGTGTGTGTCTCTGCAAGAGTTTTGCGTCACATTGGGCGCATGACTGGCCAGAAGACTCATAGTTGAGACGTGCGGTTAATTCACTTTTGTTAATGACAGACGTACAGTTATCCACATGATAGTTTGTTTTTTTTCTGACTACAAACAGAGACAACCAAGTATTTGACAACAATGCTGCACAAAGTTTTGATTCTGACATCCAAACACACGCACACTACTTGGTTGAGGGAGACTCCGATGACACGATACATGAGTTACATGCATGAGTCCTGGTGGAAAGCAAGGTTTTTTTTCTTTTTTGAAGGCTCCTACTGTATACTTGGGTCTCTCTCTCGTTGCAGCTCATCCCTTGTTCTTCGATCGGCACTGGCAGCTCCTCAAAAACGCTCAGAGGTTCACGGTTTGCGCTTGAAATATGCCTCCACTGCAGGGAGAATTGCAAAAAAAAACATATTCAGACCCCAGGTGAATAAAGAGGAGAACCTGAACGCTCTCGACTCACCTGCGTACTCCTGAGGCTGCATGGGTCGGTCGATGACGCTCTGCAACGCGGCAATCCAGTCTTTCTGGTCCTCTTCGGTCTCGCAAGCAAACAGGAACTTCCTGTCCGGCGTCCCTATGGTGATCCCGAACGGCCAGTGGTGGCCCTGGACGTTCTGGGGAAGGCCCGGCAGCACGGTGTAGCTGTTCTCTTTGCACCCGAGGAACACCTCGCCCCGTGCGTAGGCATCCTGGAGCGGGACCAGAGGGGAGACACAGGTTCTGTCACTCTGGACGGCACAGGTTTCATCTTCATGAAGGAGAATCATATTTTGGGGTTTGGAGGCCCCGCGAGCTTCAGTACCAGAGGATCTTTGAAGTACATGAGCCTCCTGTCGTCCATCGTGAACCATCTTTTCTTGAAGCCCTCCGTGTGCTAGAGCAGGGGACGGACACGCCCACCGTGTCATTAGAGTAAAAGCAGGAAGAGTTTACTTCTGCAAATGCTGCAGACAGATGCGTTACCTTTGGGCCGGTCTTCTCCATGTAGCCCTCCTTGGTGTAGTTCCTGGTTAGTTTGGGCAACAGCTAAACAGAGAACACACGGCATCAGTCTGTGCACATATGCTGACGCAGCTGTGAGTCGAAACTCTCAGCTGTGAAAAGGTACAAGGGGAAGTATCAGCTTGAGATTTTTTTTTTTCCTGATTTTTTTTTTCAGCATAAGCATCACACATGTCAGAGGGTGTCAAAATACATCTTGATCAGCTAGTAAACAGTCTGGTTGCAGCAGTGAATCATGAAATCCGGCCCACTGATATACTCTCATTGATGCGAGTTTTAAGCAACTCCGCTTTGCAGTTACACAAATCAAACAAGCAGTGAATGAGGTGAAGACCCCCAGAAGGCCAGCAAGCCTGCTCTTTGTTCTCAGGATTGAAGCAGGTGAACAGGAAGCCTGTAATGATTTTTGTGGGATTTGTGGGCCCCCAGGCCTCCCAGGAAGAGGAGGAGGTGGAGGAGGGCCCCTAGATACCACACTGCCAATATGGGGGCGCGCCCATTTTCCCAGTGGCCACTCGCGGTACTGCAGAAATAATAAAATCGCACGCGCCCAAAAAAACATTTTTCCCACAGACGGCAATACAACCCTAACCCAACTTCATTGAAATGAATGGAATGAATGAATTTGCTTTCAATTAGGCCAAATACACAATACAGCAGTGACACCTCTCCCAACTCAGTGATGTGTAGCAGATGTATACATCACATATACAGAGTGTTTCTGACTGACTAAAAACGTATGGTCTTTTATAGAGATCTCTAAAGTTAGAGACCTAGAGAGACTATAGACCTCACCTGCAAAGAAGAATTAAGACCTGAGAAGTGAAAACCATTATAGTGAGAGACCTCTGAATGGAAACCACAAAAGCACGCTGAGATGTTCTCAGCTCTCCTTTCGCGACTGCTAAACGTGCACTTGTGTGTTTGCATTGGTGTATGCGTGTGGGTGATTGAGTGAGTGAGTGCATATGCTCACTTCAGAAGTGGGGGCTCCAGGAAACGCCACCTGCAGGTAGTGAAACCTGGCCCCCCTGATGGCGTTGAACCAGTCCACCGTTTCCTAAGAGGAGAAAAACGTCGGAGCACTCGGTATTTTTGAAAATCCCACTCAAATTGCATTGTGAAAAAAAGAATCAGAGGAGTTCTGAGACGAGACCAGGAGAGCCTTGTAATGTCGAAGATGTTCCACTAGAGGGGGGCAAAGTGCCCATTGGAATCAGAGAAGGGAGGGGCGCCACACCTTTCCATCTTCGTGATAGATGAATATGTTCCTGGTGCTGTTGTCCTTCAAGTAGGTGATCTGCAGGCCGTGGGCGGTGCCGATTTTCGACGGCTGGAAGGTGGCGTTCAAGGAGTTTATCTTCATTATGGCTTTGGGCTCTCTGGCCTGGAGAGAAAACATTTGGAAGGCATTACAGAGGGGCGGAAGATCAAATGAAGAGCGAAAAAAATGAATTAGAAAGAGACGGAAAGTTTTTTTTTACGTCATGCTTGTTGAAGTACTTCAACACTCCTTCCCGCTCTGAGAGGATGAACTTTCGGCTGAGGTACTGTCCGTTGTCCCGCCCCCGTTTCCACAGAAATCCCTCTCGGTAGCCTGTCGGGAGGGAGGGAATCCACACGGGTCCAACATGACAAATGATGGAGGAAAGCGGGCAAAAGTAATTGAAATCCGGCACCAGACTGAAGCAAGCAGACGTCCAACGTGTGCAGCAACAGCAGTCTGAAGTGCTAACACAACACCTCTGATTTTACGACCTGTCAATAATTTATGAGAACTTTTCTGGTCTACATGTTCAGAGTAATTTGTTTCCTCTTCAGCTGTGGGCCCTCAGCGGCTTCCCTGCCAGTGGCAGCAGACAGGAAACGGTGCTGCCTGAGGAAAAGCGCCTTGTCATTCACGATTTGATCGTTACCCGGCCGACACGCTGCTGGCACAGACACGCACACACTCAGATGGACGATTTGAATTTAGCGGCATTTGGCAGCAGAAAGGGAAACTTGACATAAAGTGCTTTAATTATGTCAGTATGGGGCTTCTCAAACTCTCACAAGCTTCTCTCTGATGTGAAGTCTGGAGGAGGATTTGAAGACACGCACATCAACAACTGGTGCAACATTTGAACATTGGTCACATACCTTTGGTCAACGTTCAACGGCAGTGAAAACAAAACTGCACTTCCAGTCAGAAGTTTGGACACACCTTCTCATGCAATTGTTTTTTTTTTTTTTTATTCTTTACTCCTTTCTACATTGTAGATACATACAGAAGACATCAAATATATGAGCAATATATATGAAATTATGTTGCAAAGAAAACATAGTTAAATAACTTCAAATGTTTTATATGAAGGGTGGCTATTTTAAAGGAATTAATTAGTTATGTCACACTTTTCGTTTACTACATAATACCATATATGTTTTGTTCATTCATTGTTTTGATCCCTTAAGTGAGAATCTATGTAAATAGTTGTTAAACTGAAAGAAAAACCACTGCATGAGAAGGTCTGTCCAAACTTCTGACTGGTAGCACACATGGCTTCTCTTTTTCTGTGCTTCCAGGAATTCAAGGGTTTTATTTTTAAATGTTGGGTCCACTTCTCCTCGTCTGGATTTCAGTTTTTACAGTCTTGATGGGAGTCATCGAACGCTTGAGTGGGTTTATGACCCGCTTCCTGTGCCGCGACAGACACAAGAGAGACACTGCCGCTGAAACGGAAGTGCCTCCGTCGGAAGCTGAGACGTAATGTGATTAAAAAAGGAAGAGGCCAGACGACAGTGTCTCAGTTTCCAATTTGCGCTGATCACTCGGGAATAAATCTGAGGCTGAAGGTTTGGAAAGGCCGCTCTACTGACGCCGCCCGCCGTCCCTTCTGGCTGCCGCGCAGCGAACAACATCTACATGTGGACCACAGACGGCAGCTCGCTCGATCAATTATTCATGAGTCAGAAATTCTGCTCCCACACTGAGAGGGCTGGAGGGTTGGACTGTCCCTAGTAGCAGGGCAGAGGAGGGAGGAGGACTCAGAATCCGCTCTGGCCTGCTGGTCCCAGAACATGTGTCTGGGCCACAAACATGCATCTTTCTTCAGCTCAGGCTCAGAATCAATATTGTATAGAACGGCGGGAAACAACAGAAGCCATTCTTCCCCTGCAGGCGCAGACGCACAGCCGCATGCTGCCGAACCTCTGCACACAACACAAGAGGCCATTGACAGAGGAGAGCAGCGGCACCAAGGGCTTGACAGTCATGAGATCCCCACAATAGCGCTTTTTCTCGGCTACCTTCAAGACCGACCGCAGACCCGCGGGTTGGGAAAGTTTCACACGCACAAAAAAAAGAAAGAGGTGCTGCTTTGAAAATAACTTATGACATGTAGACTGTGAATAGCCTCTTTCCTCATAAAGACCAAATCTGTTTGGGAGTTTTTATTCTGTCAGGTTAAAACGTTCTTCTCTCAAAACGACTTCCTGCTTCGGACCGCAACAGGATGATCCATGAAGTCTGGCAGTCACACGCTTCCATCTCGATAAATAGACAGTGAGGGCATTTAACTTGAGCAAAGACTTTTCCTCAGTTAAACAGGGTCTATGGCATAAGGTTTCGCCACCAGATGTTACAGTTTTGCGGTGCATGTACAGCAAAGCATGCCGGCTACCCGTAGGTCCTCAACTGAACCCATCAGGACGAAAAGAAAGCACATAAGAGATGTAACGTGGCCAATGAGAGCCAAAGGATGTCCGTCCTGGTGCTTCTGCTGTTAATTACAAAGCTACAGCTCTAGCAGGCTTATCATGTCATTAGCACTGAGTGGTGAAGAAAAAGAAAAAAGGGTTGAAAACCGCTGCTCTGTATGACAGTAGCCAAACATGGTAAATTCTGCATTTAGGGCACATGAACCATCATACAACGCAGACACACCGTGAACCACAGCACACAACAGAACATATTCTAATAGAAGCACATCAATACCAAAAAGACACAACGGTGATCTTGGCGTGTTAGACAGGCGAGCGTATTTGCAGCAAGATGGCCGGACTCAAATAAAGCTTAGAAAAAAGTAACGTCTCAAACAAAAAATGTTGAAAATAATCACTTCAGGTTTTTCATCCGCCGAACCATCGCTTTTAGTTTCCTTTCTAATCTCTCCTGGATCTCATCGGCTGTTGGCCCCAGACGACCCGAGAATGATAAATAGATTATTTTCCCTGGCCGGCGCTCATCTGCTGCTGAATAGAAAGTGCTGTGTGAGACGCGGACAATCAGTTGTTTTTTTTTCTGGAAGAGGAAGTAGAAAAGACAAGAGTGACCCACTTGTGCACCAACGACCACTATATGTATTTCTTACCGGCAGAGTAGGGCTCCTGCTTGTCCACGGACAAAAACTCGTTCCTCTCGTACTTGGCCCGGATCCACTGTTCCCGCAGGAGCCTGCACGTGGAAAATTCGGTGTTTACTTACTGCATGCTTGCTTTAATCACTGGGACGCACACACAAATCTCACTTGGCTCATCAGCCCATTTATTACACGTGTTTTTCTCTGCGTTCGCGCCGACGTTCATTGCGCCACTTGGCCTTCGCAAAGGCAAAATGCGGCGCGCGCAACCCAAAAGGAAAATGCCTTTGCACACGTGTGGCACGCAATTGACATTTCATCAGGATTTCGTCAGTTGTCGGCCAAACGGCCGTTCCCCAGAGAAGCCCGAGCCTCTTCACACTCGGTGGTTTCGCTGTCTTTTGTGCACTCGCCGGCACCCTTGCGGGTCCAGTCTAAACTTGACTGCGGCGTGTTTTATAATCACTGAAAAGCTAAGTAGAAGGCCTCAAACTGAACTGCTGCTTCCTGTTTTAAAACCGCAGGAAGTTGCCATTCTTATCAGAGGGACGGTTTGGGCTTTTTTTGTTGTTTTTTTTTTCACATGACAACCCAGTTAGACTAAAAGCACTTGTCGCCCTCCAGTTGACAAGGACGCCTGTCTTCGGATCGTGATGACCGCTCTTTGAACTTTCACGATCCTGGGGGGGTCGGGGGGATAAAAGTGACGACGCACATGTGCGTCGGTCATGTGCCTGTATCGAATCTGTAAAGCAAAGAAGCGTCAATGGGGCGATGGCGTATATTCCTGGAGCAGGTGACACTTACGTGCAGTCGGCGTGCGTGGGACAGTAGTAGAAGGCCGGAACTATCTGCTCATATTTGGCCCTGCTGGCGTTGTTCCCCACAGAATCCATGAACTGTACGAGGGAGGAAGTGTTTTGTTAGAAATACAAGCGTTGGCGCGCCGGCTTGGCCCTTGTAGGCGAGCGCGGGACTTTTTCTCTGTCACACACACACACACACACACACACACACACACACACACACACACACACACACACACACGAGAGAGACGCACGCACGCTGACATAATAAGGCCCCTGCAGCCCGGCCTCTGTGCAGTCGACACCTTGCCCAGAGGGACTTGCTGTTGCTTCTTCCTCTACTTCTTCTTCTTTTGCTTCTCAGGCCCTTGAAATAGCACAGAAACTACAGATGATAGAAAAATAAAGGTAAACGCGTAGGTAGAAGAAAAAAAAGAGGGCGGGGGGACTACTTTTGGGGAATGAAATATCATGAAAAGCGCACGCATGGAACAGCTGAACCTGAAAGAACCAGATCCTCTTTCTTGATATTTCCACTGCTGTGTTGTTCAGTGTTCATCTTTTTTTAAGGCCAGAGAGTCTCGGGGTTCAGCACAACCAGCCTCACAAACACACACACACACCCACACAAAGGCGGCGGTTGTGTCCGCCAGCTGCTGGCTCATGCCTTTCAGGCTGTGCTGAATTGAGACGGATGACTCGTCTTATTCTCCAGAAGGCCGGGATGCAGGGGAGGCGAGGCAGGGATGGACTGCAGCTCCCAGAGGACCTCTTACCCACCCCCCCTCCCTCCTCCCACCGGCACACAGACATTACTGTAATCGATAGCTTATCTGTGTTTGCCGTTTTCTGTAAACAAAAAAAAATCCCCCCCACAGAAAACCCATTAAGGACCCGAGTGCTCACCTCCACCTCCGAGGAGCTCCAGGGATCCAGCAGGATGGATTTCACCTTGCTGATGTGAGCGATGTTCCTGTGCAGGCCCGAGCAGCTTTGACAGACAAACGTGCCCAGGGTGTAGGACGCCCACTCGGGATCTGTGAGGCAAAAAAAAAAAGAACAGGGGCAGACGCTGAGACGGTTCCATCGTGAGAGACGCTGCTCTGGGGAAATCACAACGCCGAACGTTGTCTCATGATCCCTCGGTACGGGGACGCCCACAAGTCGTCATAGGAATATAAAAGGAAATGAGGTAAAATATCTATTTGCAGTTCCAAAGGCAGAATGTCTGACACAGGAGGCCTCTCGGGACCGAACAACAGGCTCCAACGCTCCTGCAGGACCACGGCCGAGGTTCCAAAATGATGGAAATTTGACTTTCCTAATAGGTTCTAGTCCTGCTGCTGTGGCTCAGTTGGTAGAGCGGGCCAGGAATTGGTGATCGAAGGGTTGGCGGTTGTACAGCCGCATGTGTTGTGAGGCATATGAATATATAAACGTTGCAAAAGTCAGAGTTTGGTATTTTTGCTGAAAACTGCAACCTCTTAGAGGACGCAATGCAGTGGAAGCGACTGGCAGCAAGGTTGATGTGCTCTAACAACGCTTATGCCACAAAATGCAACAGGTCACCGCAACTAACCTCCAACACCTCGACTGCTATAGAACACAAGGCAACGAAAAAACATGCGTAACATGTCATCGTCTTGGGTTTTAATGTGTTCAGTTGCTCATTCTGTGAAGTTAAAGGCCTGATTGGATTTTGTTTTCCTGAATGTAAATTAAACCGTTTACCCTCAAGTCAGCATGGCAGGTAACAAGATGAGCAAGTGTGTGAGTGGTTAAACCCACACGTACGACGAGACTCCACACACACACGCACACGCACACACACACACACACACACACACACACACACACACACACACACACACACACACACAAAAAAAAAAAAAATCTCACTTTTATGAGGCCCATCCACACACAAGGTGTGATGAGTGCTACCAGAGTGGTTTGTAGTTTGTATGCAGCCGGGCCAGAGACTCGGGGGGGGGGGGGGGGGGGGTCTGTGTCGAAACGCCTCGGTCTCTCTCAACCACGGCGGCTCAAAGAACTGTGCGAACGTGCAAAGTGAGAAACACTGTGACACGACTTCCTGGACCATGATAGAAGAGCCCGCACGCTTTGTGAGACAGTGCATCTAGGCACGCGAGACAAGAGGTTGGCGGGTCACTGGAAACTCCCATTGGCCTTGTGTGTACTTCACTTGCATACTCATCCCCCAGAATAACATTAATTAAAACACCTTACCTTTGAATATAAAATGAGATGATTTCTAAGAGTATTAACATGTTCAGTTTTTTCACACTGCGATGTGCTTTTGCATATTCCCGAGTCACATTTCTGTGAAATGTACAAGATTGTGGAATTAATTTCGCAACTCATTGATCCAACGCAATGAATGAGCATTTAATGTGACCTGTAGGTTCAGCAATAATGAGTGATGATTACGCAGCTTTATTTATTACATAATAATGTGACTCTCTCCCTTTCTGGCTTTGGCAAAACCACACCTGTCTACTGTTTGGATACAGCCAGACAAGGTACCAAAAAAAAAAAAAAAAAAGAGCTCTGTGGCGTTAACTGCTCTATTTTATAAATAAATAAAAAATATATATATATATTTTATTATATATATTTTTTCATAATTAATTAAAATAAATTGAATAAATAAATAAATAAAAGAAGTGCATCTTCTCATTGGACTCACAGACACGGACGACTTTGTAAATCGCGGAAGAGACTCGAACTCACCCTCCATGTACTTTGCAATGAGCTACTGAAAGTTGACATTACACTGAATATAGTGTGTGACACTCCCTTACCTGGTGCTCCGCAGTCGGCACAGACTCCATTGCCCGGTTTGTCCAAGAGCTGCTTCAGGCGCTGCCGGTTCTTCTCCTGCTCCGAACTCATCCTCCTGCTCAGTGATGCCGCCGGTTCCGACAGTTCGGACTGCTGCTGCTGCTGCTCCGGCTCTCTCTTTTCTCTTTCACGCACCGAAAGTGACACGGTGACACATTTAAAGTGGACGCCCACCCGAGCGGAGAAGCTATAATTGAGGCGGCTGTTATTTCAGGGAGCCGGTGGCGACCGAGTACGGGCTCATGGCCACTGCCGTGATATCTCCCAGAACAACTGCGTCGTATTTAAACTCATGCAGATCTGAGAGAGCAAAGAAAGTGGCTCGCTGTCCGGAGACTTGGTTTTGGAAGTGCGACCCCAGGCGGTCGGGTTTGGAAAGGCATTTCAGCGAACTCTTCCTGTTGCAGCGTAGTGAAGTTGGTTTTATCTCAGGGTGTGGACAACCACTTCGCGTTTTGTTTCAGTTTGGGATTACACTGGAGAGAAAAAAAAAAAAGATTTCATCTATTACATGATTTTCTGTATTGCACTCCGCTCTTTAATCACACAAGCCCTATAGCTCATAGCTAGCTCATCCGTCTTTTTTTTCTTTTTTTTTTGTACTAACTTAAACTCATATGCACATTTATGTACATTGATAGTTTGCATTTTATCATAATCTTACAAGGTGTTTTTCATGTGGCTGAAACCTCGACCAGAGTCCTATTTCGTATTGTTAAACGTGCATTTGACAATAAAGATCCTTTGACCTCGACAAGCTAGGAAAGCTATAAGAAACCCTACAATGGTAGCGTGAATACATTTCTTACATATTCTTTTACAAATTTTATGCGTTCATACTGTTATACTGTATGGTAACTGTCATACTGTTGCCATAACTGTTAGCATCCTTTTCCTTATAATTTTCATGTAATTATACTTTTCTTTTTGTGTGTTGAAATTTCTGTTTGAATTTTTTAAAAGTCCCAGTGTTACATGGAAGCTGCTGAAAGAATTTTTTTCAATACAACTGTTTTGGTGCATAACACTTTGCAGATTTTGAGTCAGTTGGACACATGATGTTGAGGCAAAAAAAGAATAATTTAGATGGTGTTGTGTTGAGAATTATAAGTGATTAAGAAAACACTGCAAAAAAAAAAAGACTGAACGTCTTTTTAAATGTTTTTATTTTTGGAAATGTCTAAAAATTCAATACAAGATAAAAAGAAGTCCCATCCTTAAGGAAACATTTGTGGATCGCAGTGGAGCCCCAACTCAGCATGGAAAAAACAACATAAGACTGTGTGTAAGGATCAACATTAGACAAAATATGAAAAGGGGTTGACGTTTACACAAGATTTTAAAACAAAACAAAACGTGACTTCCGCTCTCTACATGCAGCAGGCACATGTTTATGTTGGCTACAATAACTATGACATTATTTATGTTGAGTCCGAGGGGGTCTGGGAATCAGGAGCTCCAGTCGATCACAGAGGGAATCTAGGAGAACACGGTGTCTCAGGAGACCACAACCGCATCTATCTGGAGGAGTTGGAGCTGGAGCGGGAGCGGTGACGCCTGCGGCCGGGGGATCTGGAGCGGGAGCGGCGGCGAGCCGGAGACCGCCTCCTCGGGGAGCGGGATCTATGGGGACAGAAACCGTTTTAAACAAAAGACACTTGAGGCGACGAATGCAAGGAAAAAGAGTGGCCGGAAATCATTCAACACACCTTCGCCTCATGCGCGGCGGACTGCGACGCCACATGGGCGGTGGTGGAGGCATCCTGCGAGGGGGAGAAAGTCTACGAGGAGGAGGGCGCACGCGTTGAGTCAGCACAGCAGACGCTGTGATTTCCTGTCCATCAATCTGACCTACAAACAACCACCGCACAAAACCATTGAACACCCTGTTGCAGCGGAAGCAGTTTCAGCCTGTCTGCACGATGCGCGGTGCAGCAACGTCGTTTTTACCTCCGTCCATGTACTTGAGGGCCTTCTGGGCCTCCTCAGGGGTCTCAAACTCTACATAAGCGGAGCACCTGGACAGGTGTGGGTGGAGTCTGTCCATTGGCATTTCCACCAATTTGATTTTCCCATATGTGGAAAATATCTCCTGAATGTGTTCCTGCAAAAAAATGAGTAAAAATAAACACAACAGACAAATTAGATAAAATCAACTGTCATGAGATATACACTGCTAGTCAAAAGTTTGGACACACCCTATGAATTTAATGTCTAATGACTATTGACATTGCCGTTTCTCACTGAAGGCATCAAAACTAAATATGAACACACATGGAATTATGTAGGATAAAATCAAAGTGTAAAATGACTCGTTTTCTATTTAAATTCTTCAAAATAGCCGCCTTTCATAAAAAGCATATTTAGAGTTATTTAACATGCTTTTCTTTGCTGCATAATTACATACTATCTTGCTCATATATTTCATGTCTTCAGTGTCTATCTGCAGTGTAGAAAGTTGCAAAGATAAAATAAAAAATGCATGAGAAGGTGTGTCAAAAACTTTGACTGGTAGTGCAATAGACATTTGTTTTTGACAATTTCTTTAAAATCCAGCTGTTAATCAATCAATAAATAATAATTTTATAAAAAATAAATAAGTTCCAATATATATCCAAGTTTAACAAGTGCTGTGCAGACCTTGGTGACATTCCTGGTTAGTCGCCCAAGATGAATTTTAGTGGGCTGGGGGCTTGGACTCCTTTTTCTTCGCTCCTTGTCATCACCCCTCTTCTGAGTTTTGGACCTTTGAAAAGATACACACACAATGATTAACATTGTCATGACCTATACTTTAAAAACCCCAAACTGTGTCAATAGTCTGTTTAGCGCCATGTGACTGATCAACCAGATGGAAGGCAGGAAGTGAATAAACCTCAGCTACGGCAGTGGGACTGCATCAGCAATATTTTAAGGGTGGCTTACAGTGAGCGAGAGCGCCGACGGTTGTCGTGGCGCCTGCGGCTTGGGCTGGGGGAGCCAGAGGAGCTCGACGAGGAGGAGGAACGAGAGCTTGAAGAACCGGAGCGGCTGGAGCCAGAAGAGCTCGAGCCGCTCGAGGAACCTGAGCTGGAACCTGAGCTGCTGCTTGAAGTGGAGCTTGACCTGGACCTGATTGACGTCAACAGAAAGGGAGGTCAGACAGCAACTGGAAGGATTACATATGAAAAGCAGTGAAATTAATGGACAAACCTGCTGCTGCTGCTCCCGGTAGACGCACTACGTCGTTTCCGCACTTTGTCCCGTCCTCTCTCCTTGTCCCCGTCCTTGGTAATGGTCTTCTCTTTGCCGCGGTCTTTTGTTTTTTCTTCCTCCTTCCTCTTTGTGGGTGATGGTGCCCTGAAGTGGAAGACGCATTGTTGCCGATATAAGATCACGAAGGCTTGTATTGTTAAATAATACTACATTAAATACATACAGACGGTTTAAAAATGTATTATTTCAGTCACTGCAATTTGTGGGTTTTTGGAGCATCCATACTGTCTACTTAGATCATCTCACCAGATCTCGATGCGAGCACCACTGAAACCACGAGTCATTAAATCTAAAAGCTGGCTACAGTGATACCCCCGTTGATTCAATTTAAATTAACAAAGGCACGGAAGTCCGATCTACTGGAACATACATGTTCACACGACAATCTGGGTTTGAAGCGAGGTATTCATCGTGGTAAAAAAAAAAAATAATAATAATTATGTGAAACTTTACAGCTATTTGCAGGGACAGCAAAATATTTTCCTTTTTTTTTCTTCTTCGAGTCCGAACGTGCCTCGACCGTTTCTCATTCAATCGGCTCCACAACACAAATACGAGTTACTATGTCCACGAAGCACGCACTCGACAATAAAATACCTATATAAGTTACCCGTTTAATTAAACACACATTTATACCCAAACGAGCGCGATAGCATTTATTTAGAAGCCAAAACTTACATTTTTCGAAACGAGTATCTTCCGACTTGAGCACGGCCCGAGAGTGTGTCGCTGGGTGATGACGACACGGCGGAAGTTACGTTTCCACGTGAGCGCCATTTACAACTCATTTGTTTATCTATGTTGGTGTCGGGTATGGAACCTATTTGCGTGTGCCTGTGTTACACTTGCCGAGATCGAAGGTCTCTACTGTGGAATGCGGAAATTGTTTGACCAACTAGCCACCCTCTGGCAGTGTTCCGTCTCGTGGTGTTGTTTTAGGAAGTGAGTGTCCCGTTTTACGTAAAGAGCGTAACGTTATTGAGCTATACAATGTTAGCAGCTATCTTTAGCCATTCTTGCAAAATCCCATCCAGGGAAATCAGAGAAAGCAAATTCAGTGGGGATGTTGAAGGGAAGGGGTATTTCTACACAATGTGGATAATGTGCAGCTTGCTCCGACAGTAGTTCTGGTGTAGTAGCAAAGTCTAAGAGTGCACTGTGTATGTGATAGGTGATGACTTATTATCTAATTCCCTCTGAATTAACCACGGGGGATTGGGGTAAGGGACCTAGTCTACAAATTTCCAAAGTCTGTTCGTCTAAAAATGTGCTTGTAGCCACTGACTGACATGTCTGCACCAACTGCATCTCAAGATAAGAATCATTTTTTTCACTTACAATGTTTCTCCTTTGGTAGTATCAACAGTCCAATATGGGCCGACTGGACGACGCAGCTAAGCGCAAAGTGGTGGAGCTGCGAAAGGCTGGTCTCAGTTTCCGTAAGATCAAAGCTGTGCTGGAACTGGAGAACATTAAGGTGTCTGCCCAAGCCATATACTACTTCCTGAGGGAATTCCAAGGGAGGCCACCAGGGAGAGTCAGACCCTTCGAGGCTGGAAGCAGCACATCCTCAGCACCGCTGCAGCCTCGAGCGGGGCCATCACAAGAAAGCTGGAGCCTGCAAAGCCTCCGGCATGGAGTGTCTCACCATGCCGGCTTTGCAGGACTTTCAAACTTAGCCAAACAGTCTTTGACAGGTCGAAATTCTGTTGCTGGGACATCTGGGTCTGGTGAGATCGTTGGAGGCAGCAGGCTTGAGCAGCAGCAAAAGGAGGATAAGGAAGAGAATGATATTCAGATTGTCAGCGTCACCTCCTTGGCACAGAACAGCCAACAGATGAACCTCCCGCCTGCAGTCACAGGAGCAGAGACGAGCATGGTGTCCTCTAATCTTGCTCCTGGAGCACCCCTGAGGAGGAGGGTTACAGCATCTTCAGCAACTCGTTCAATGCTGGCTGCTCGAAGGAGGCTTTTGGACAAAGCGCTGTCGCAGAGGATGAAGGTACTTTGTATAAAGGCTGTCTGCGATCGTACTGTAGGAGAAACAAAACCAGCCACAGTATAAGGCAGCTTTGTACTCTGAATAAAGTGTTCCGTATTTGATGTGTATATTCTTTTTCCTTCTATGTGTTACTTAGCACATACATAGCAAATGTGGAATACTGTATATGGGAAAATACATGGAATTATAATTAATCTCCATCTGACTTTGCACTTAGATATGTCATTAATGAATTACCAAAGAGCTGTTTAGATGGTTGGACGTTGCTTGAATTTGGGTTGTCGGCTTACTTTGACCACTTGCTTTTCATTGCTCTCTCCCGCTCCAGCAGGTGGTGTCCTCACTGAGGAGAGATCATGTGAGTCCCCACAGTGCTGGCCAAAGAAATGCTGTCTCGCAACCATCTGAATCGTACGACCTGACAACTGAACCGGTAAGAAGAAGGCAAATGTCAGACTTTGACAAAACTTATTAATTTAGTTAAAAGCTTAACTTTGAGAGGCTGAACTGCAGACATCAGGACTGTGAAGAAAAAAAATCTAGCATTGTTTACATTTGTGCAGTGGATGTACTTGTGAATGTCCTCAAAATTACTCTAAATTTTTTACAGACTGACTTCAAAGGTCAGCCCGGAGGACTGAGGCGCTTTCTGTCACAGAGACCAGCCCCGCTTGCCCGTCCCCCTCAAGCCCTCCCCCGGGTCGGCATTCGTCTTCCAAACCACTCACATTCACCTTTGGCCCAATCCGCCCCCTGGGTCGCCCCGGTCCGTCTACAGGCTCCCAGCTCTCAGGCGGCCTCTCGAAGCGAGGGGGGCGCAAGTCCTCAGCAGGCATCCCAGGAGGTTGCGGGACGAGGCGGGCTCCAGGATCAGATTCAGTGCCTAGGCTCTGAGGTGCGCAGCTTGGGCCTGGCGGTGAAGATGCTGGTGGAGCATCAGATCCGCCTGGAGAAGGAGCAAGTGCAGCAGACGGTCATTCAGAGGCAGATCCTCAGCACCCTGCAGAGTTTGGCCTCCAAAGTGGGAAGCTGCACCAGCGTCCAGCAGCAGCATCATCACCGCAGTAAAACCCCTTCGCCCTCCCGCCTCCCACCGCCGTCCGCGTCGATGTCCGTCAGCCAGGACGCGTTCGGCTTCAGTCGAGGCACGTACGCCGAGTGCAGCCGAGCCCAGGCGAGCTACAACTCCCTGGAGGGTCTAGAAGGCGTCGAGGCCTTCAAGCTGCCAGAATTGAGTCCTTCTAGCATGAACGGGTTCCCGCCGTGCAGCGGCGACAACGGGACCCTTCCCCTCGCCCACGCCTCGTCGCAAACACAGCAGTACACCGCTGCCTACCAGCAGCAGGGCGCGCAAACGCTCGCGACCGCCTTCGCGCAGCCCTTCGCCTCTGCGTACGCCGAGTCGCAAAGCCAGACCTTCCGGGGATCGGAGAACAAAATGACTGACTTCTCCGGCAGCTGTTCTTCCAGGTCTCTGCCTGACTGCAGCGTGTCAGCACAGCAGCAGGATCAGCAGATCAGCACCATCAAAGTGGAAGGACCCTAGTTGTCGTTTCGTAGCACTTCTTTTGAAATAATTATTTTTTTTTTAGTTTTCAAAACATTTTTCCAAGTCTAACCAAGTTATACTTTGCCTTTCATGTTGACTTGTATTTGAATTTTTAAAAAGTATTTTATTCCCATGGTTCATTTTAGGAGATTGAATTCAAGTAGCAGGAAAATAAAAATGTTATTGTTGTCCATGGTTTACCTTCACTCTAAGCAATAGAAGCTGAATAACTTAACATGTACGTGTAGGTGCTTTGTCATATTTATTATAGCGATAATCTCTGTACAAGCAAGACTGCTTTTATTTAGTGTATTTTTGTAACACTCAGCAGCACAAATGACAGTTGTTATGCCAAATGCTGATTAAAAATATTCTGAATTCAAAGTATCATTTTTCTGTTTTGGATATAATCGACAACCTAACCGCAAAAGAAAAAAAATCTGTCAAATTAAAAGGAACCTCTCGTCAGAATGGGTTTTTGTTATATATCAATGATTTTATAAATCGAGCCGCATTTGATTGCACCATTAACCTAAAGTTTATCTATGCAACTATGCATACTATGCAGTTTGGGCTCCAAAAAGTTAAATGTCAACCAGAATATACCAGAGTTTTGTACTTTTGTACTTTAGAACCATTGATTAATTTCCTAAAGTCAAATGTTTAGAGAAATCAAGTTAATGTTTGACAAGGTCAGGACGAACAGAAGTTTACATACCGACAGAGCTGCTCTTCTTACAGAAAATAGCTTTATGGTTTGGAGATGTTCAGTTACAGATTTATTTACACTAACACCAATGGCTCTCAGGTGGCCGCGACCCAAACTAGGGCCTTCATCAAAGTCGCAGGGTTATTTTGTATGTTTGTTTTTCAGGCCCATCTTGTAACTTGTCCTTCTTTTCTAAATGTTTATCCAACACAGCCACAGTCACTATCACTGATATCTCACTTTCTATTTGATAGGATTGGCAGCAATAGCTGGCAACGATTCTTTTTTCTTTTTCTTTTTTTTTTTTTTTGGACCCTTCTCTCTGATTTTAGATTTGGGAAAGGCAATGTCAAAAGCAGTGCCTCACCATCGTGTGCCTTCAATGAGTAGTGTGCAGCTAAACCAACCTGCTCAGTGACCAAACACCTAACTTCTTGCACCAGGTAATTGCAACCTACACCCAAGATGAGACAAAAAAAACGTTCACCCTTTTACGACCACCTTTTTGCATTTTTTTTTTTATTTCAGTTCCTCTACAATGACAACACAAAACACAAAAAACAGGAGTTGACAAATTAAGAGTTTTCTGGTTGAATAAGACACCTTCATCCAATTCACCTGTAAAAGAGGCTTAACAAGAGAAGTTGGGCTGGTTAAACATGAATGGAATCACTTCTGTCATAATGACAAATTATAGTTACATTAGGAAACAAATTATAATTAATATTGTGTCAAACACTGATCCTGCACGACTCCTCTTCCTCGTCTTCTTCCTCCTCACTGACGACTGATTGCACACAGCTCATGAGGTAAAGGGCCAAGTGTGAAGCCCACAGCCGCAGTCAGCTGCAGTTCATCCTCCTGGATCCCTGGTGGAGGAGTGAAGCGGAAGCGCTGCAGCAGGGTGGAAAAGAAGAGGAAGAGCTCCATCTTGGCCAGACCCTCTCCCAGGCACGCCCTGCGGCCTGAGGAGAAAGAAAAGGTTTAAGTGAAGTTCAAGACAAAAAAAAAAATACAAGGAAGCAAATCCACACCCCACACCCCACACAATCCTGGAAACATCAGGATGCAGCCAATCATAACGACGTTGTGACGTCACGCTGGGAATAAAGTCTTTGAATTTGAATTGCGTTTCAGGTCACAGTCGTCGTGTCAGCTGTTTTAAAGGTGTTTATTTTTGTATTGCGGTCTAAAGGAAAAATGTATTTTGGGCACGTGGGATTTTTTTTTTGTTGCAGTACCTCCAGGGGCCACTGGGGAAAATCGGCATGCCACCATATTGCCAGTCCAGTATCCAGTTCTCATAATACTGTACCTGCTGAGAAGGCCATGAAGGCATCAGTCTTTTTAAATTTGCCCTCTTCATCCAGGAAGTGGGAGGGGTTAAAAGTGTGAGGGCTCTCCCATTCGTTCTCGTCAGACAGAACAGAGGTGAGAAGAGGAAAAACGGTGGTGTCCTGGCGACAAAAATGAAATTTTATCATAAAATGTATCAATTGTTACGTTATGCCATGGGTTGATAGTCTGGAATGAGAAAGAATCATCATCAACAATGATTCCATAATTAATGCCTGCAGAGGATTTCCACTTGCCGAAAACAATAGAAAATGTAAAAAGTGATGAGAAGCCAACCTTCTTGATGAAGTATCCTCTGAAGGTGACGTCCTGGCTGGTCTTGTGAGGAACGGACATGGGGACAACATTGGCCAGTCGCTGTGTCTCATGGATGACGGCGTCAGTGTAAGGCAGGTTCTTCCTGTCCTCCACCCGGACCTCACGGCTTCCCACCACACTACTCAACTCCTCCTGGACCTTGTCTGTGCACAGACAAACAATTTCATGTTGCACCATGTTGCATTTAGATATTATTTCAGAACTTTATGTTGCATCTAGAGTAAAATGTCAACTCCTGGACCTGGTCTGGGTGCAGGGGAGAAAAGTTAGGGTATGATATATGTTATGTTATGTTATGTTATGTTATGTTATGTTATGTTATACCTCAAAACCCTTTGCCAAATGACATGATAAAATAAATAAAATATAGTATAATATAATATATTAAAATTTCCAAGAGAGCTACATGTTCTCGAGCTATCTAAAAGGCCTCTAAATACAAATGCATACAAAGAGATTGATTTGGTCTGATCAGGGATTACAGATCACAACTGCTGCGGGGGAATTACTCGTCCTTGACTGATTCCACTAGTTTACCTTGCACATGTGGATATTTGGCCATGAGGAGTAAAATCCACTGCAGAGTGGTTGAGGTGGTGTCCGCACCAGCCCCAAACAGGTTAGTGACGGAAAACACCAAGTTTTTGTCGTTGAAGTGAGTCTCCTTAATGTCAGATTCCTGGCACAAAGAGCAGCCATCCCATCAAGCCTGTATACTTCCATGTATTTGTGTTAATGTCACAGACATAATCAGGTCCCTAAATATTAAGACATTGACACAATTCTCATCTTTTTGGCTCGAAACACCACCACAATGGATTGAAATGAAACGAACAAGATATGCTTTCACTACAGACGTTCAGCTGTAATTTGAGGGTATTTCCATCCAAATGATGTGAACGGTGTATGACAACCGTTTGTATATGTGCCTCCCACTTTTTAAGGGACCAAAAGTAATGGGACACTTGGCTGCTTAGCTGTTTCATGACCAGGTGTGTGTTATTCCCTCATTATCCCACTTACAAGGAACAGATAAAATGTCTAGAGTTCATTTCAAGTGTGCTATTTGCATTTGGAATCTGTTGCTGTCATCACTCAATATGAGATCCAAAGAGTTGTCAGCATCAATAAAGCAAGCCATCAATAGGCTGAAAAATCAAATCAAACCCAAGGTCAACTTGTACCAGAGTGATGGGAAGGGAGGAGTATGGAGAAGAAAGAAACTGCTCATGATCCAAAACATAACACCTCATCGGTGAAGCATGGTGGTGCTAGTCTCATGGTGTGGCATCACCAGGGATGAAACCCAGTTTCTGGTGATGTCTATGTGTTCCAGACTTTAGGCTGCAATTGTAGTATTAAGTATTAAAAAGGGAAAGTTTGATTTATGATTGTAAATTTGTTCCATACCCTGCCTTTGCTCTATGACAGCTGGGATAGCCTCCAGCAGACCCCCGTGACCCTGAGCTCGGGAATTTTTGGTCCCTTAAAAAGTGGTAGTCATATAAACAAACTTTTGTAATTCCTACATCGTTCACCTGATTTGCATATCAGAAAATCATATCTTGTTTGTTTCATTTCAAATCCATTGTGGTGGAGTTTAGAGCCAAAAAGATGAAAATTGTGTCAATGTCCCAATATTTATGGACCTGACAGTATGTCAGACAGCAGAGTCTCACCTCTTCCCTTTGCTTCCGAATCAGAAAACAGTCTATAAATCCTCTGCATATGCTAGGGTTCAGGGTCTCTTTCAGCTTCTTTATGATGACCATGTTATCCACGAAGGCATTTTCAGCATTTTTAACCAACTGCTTCCGGTTTTTGATCCACCCGAGCAGTCTGGGGAACATGTTGTAGAGCTGTTTGGCATCACAAGAGAACAAAAAACTTGTTTAAAAAACTCATTTAAACTGAACACAATGAAACAATATTTCAAAGTTTGCTGAATGTGCAGGCCGCAACTTGTCCAAGAGAGCATGTTGGAGTTGTGGACTTGTGTAGTTAATGAGTTTAGAGGGAGGGAGACCCCCACCTCAATTTTGTTCACTGAGCAGCTGCCATCTCTGCCCCTCGGACCTCAAAACGACAGGACTGACAACTAAAGGAAATTCTACCCTACTCACATGACTACAGGGATTATGGCAATAGGCGACTTGGCCTGTTGAACTGTTCCTTTAAAGGACAAAGGAAATGAAAGAGGAGACAGGCGGAGAGAAAAAAAATAAAGAAAACTACATCCAACATAAAGGTTGATAAGAAAGTCTGCAACGTTAATCAACAACCAAACACAGTGAATGGATTTGGACCAGGTCCAAAACAGTTTCAAGAGGGAGTTGCTGATTTACTTTTTGAAGGATTCCAATATTTATTTTAGAACGTAAAGAAGTTTAAAATGTATTTATTTTTACCCACAACACAAGTCTATTTACACCATTTAGGTGAAGCATAGTACTGAGGCAGATATGTATCCCACCTGGACTGAGGCAGATCCAGCAATGCGTATGGACTGACTGGCTCTTCCCACCATTGTTACGAAGCGGGGATCGCTGTATTCAAATCTGCTTCCATACATGATGGAGGAGATGATGTTGAAAGTTGCCCAGTTGAGCAGAGATGGCGTCTTAAAAGGTTTTCCTGTGAAAACAATAAAACCAGAACTCTTTGGATCATTCAGACTCTTCTAAACTCGTCACAGATGAATCCTGTGCGATCAAAGCCTCTCATCAGCCAAATCAAAAAGGGGCAACAAGCAGCAGACTGAATAAGTGAACTGCCAATTGACAGAGCTCAATAATACACTTCCACATCCTCACTTCCTACCTTTGTGCTCCTCAAACATCTTGATCAGATAGTGGCATTCCTCCAATATTTTCTCCTCTGCCAGTCTTTTTCCCATCCCAAAGTCTCTCAGTGTCGTCAGGGCGAAACGTCTCATTTCTTTCCAGGAGTCTCCATTTGAAAATAAAATCCCTGATGATGACAAAAATGTCAATGAATTTCTCAAACATTGCTTTAAATGTAAAGAAAGAAAAATGCCAGGCTTTGTTAGAACTAACACGCAACAAACCCGTACCATGACCCTGATTCATATCATAAAATATGGGGGAGATTTCCCGGTCTCCAAACTCCTCTGCCCTATTGACAAGGGCCTCCCGCACTGTCTCATATCCAGCCAGGACCACCACTTTAGAGGGTCCAAAGTACACCGTAAACACAGGGCCATATTTCTTTGAAAGCTGGAAAAAGTGCAAAGGTAAGACATTTTGCCACGACAGACAAAAAAATATGCAAAGGAAATTGCGAGACAGGAAGGTTGAGGATTAAAAATGGAATTTCAGAGACAGTGTAAAGACATATGGCAATATTTGACAAAAAGCATTTGATATTCTAAAGTTTACCTTAAGAATTGAGACAGAAATGCTTTTTAAGCCAAGATAAACACCTGCATTTACCAGTGTGTCTTAGTACACTTTGCTGTTTTGTAGTGCCTCCACGTCATCTGAGGTCAACTGTACCACTTTAAAAAAAATAAATGCTTTTGCACCATCTTACCTCACAGAGTGTTTTGTAGGGTCTCTTGAGATCAATCTGCAGCAGGTTGCCAAGCAGAGGAAACGGTCTCGGTCCCGGTGGCTCCCTCTCTGTTTTCTGAGAAAAGAAGCTGCTGTAGGAAAACCAGAGGATGAGCAGAAAAGCAACAGTCCCCAGCAGAGTGGAGGGACTGGACAAGATAAGAAGAACAAAGTCCTGGAAAACCGACATTCTGTTTTGTTGTTCTTGCTTTTTCCTGGTGACCTAGCAAGTCCCACGGACAGAATGTAAAGCCTGAAGAAAATCCGTCTCACAACAGTTCTTAAGGTCCCTTTAGGGTTCCTGGGAAAAGGGGCGGGCACATGGGTTGGAGGAATTTCTAGATGAAGTTGAGTGAGGGGGGGTTCCTGGGGAAAGGGGCGGGCACACGGGTTGGAGGGAGTTCTAGAAAAAAGTCCTGGAAAACCGACATGCTGTGTTTTGTTGTTGTTTTTTTGTTCTTGCTTTTTCCTGGTGACCTAGCAAGTCCCACGGACAGAATACAAAGCCTGAAGAAAATCCGTCTCACAAAAGCAGCTGAAGTCGAGGGATCAATATTCCGCCCCTATCTGGCTGATCCCAATTTGGAAAAGACAAATAAAACGGTCACACACTCCTTCCCATTGAGAGGTGTGCTGCACAGTGGGTAATGGGTAAGTGATACTTTTTCCCCCTCGGAAACTTAACGTGCTCTCCCGTCTACGCTGGAATTTGTATCCCTTGGCCAATTATTAGTTTAATCAACGACGCCATGCTACGGACAAATTAGACATTTATCCAGAATGTTTTTATTCCGCTGTCCCCTACGTGGTGTCGAAGATTCGGCTATTCAGTGCACTGTTACAGTTACAGGGGGGCATATGGCAGCCCTTCCGTACAGTCTGATATAATAAGTATCCCCCTTGTAACTTCATGCAGGAGAGAAGAATCTTCTCCATATTCACCAGTGTGACTAGACATGACCTGGTCTAAGTACCTGTATGGTTTTGTGCAGTGGAAAAACACAATAAATACAAAACGGTATATGATGAAATTTTTTTAGGATTATTTTTGGAGAGGAAATTCAGAATCATTTACAACAATATTTTTGATGGTGATTTCACAGTGTAAGTAGTCGTCTAGCCTACGTGGTACAAAATTGTCAAATCATAGGAGGAAATAGACACGACATTGCCAATGCAGTGCACTGAATAGCCTAATGTAATAACCGTCTCATGTGTCCGTAGCGTAACGCAATTGAAAAAACACTTCAACAACACGTCGGACAGAGCGGAATAAAAACATTCTTAATAAATGTCTAATTTGTCCGTAGCATGGCGTAATAAACGACCAGGGGATACAAATTCTATCGGGGATAACTGCCTTGGCAAGACACCGGCAGCGTAGAGAGGGAGAGCATGTTTAGTTTTCGTGGCAAAGGTATCACAGTTCAGTTTTGGTTGATGTGTTGTGTTTTGTGATTTGCGGTTGTTTTCTCTTTTGCGGGTGTTTTGCACTTCTCGGCCAACGTAGGTCCAAGGCCCTGAGAACGTCCAACTCCACGATACAGTCCTCCAGGTGCGCATGGGCATGGCTCGCCTGCTGCCAGCGGTGCGAAGCAGTCTCTCCATATAGCAATGGGAAGACGTGCTTGAAAGTGAACTTCGGCACGTCACACAAAGTGTTTCACGGAGATTTGGGGTCGGTGCGATGCCTAAGAGTCACCTCTCTGTTCAGGTCAAATGGGCGATGTTAAGTTGAGGTAGAAGATGAATGAATGAATGAATTTAGGGGCGTCACTGCGCAGTAAAAACCAAGAATCTGTGTCAATGCATAATGGTAAAACGTTAAGAGACGCCCGTAGATGCCCGGTGCAATGTCTCCCTCTGCAGGCAAAGGTTTGCACCTGCACATACCTGTTGGTGAGTAAAACCGGTTTTGTTTTAACACGTCTCTCTCTCTCTCTCTCTCTCTCTCTCTCTCTCTCTCTCTCTCTCTCTCTCTCTCTCTCTCTCTCTCTCTCTCTCTCTCTCTCCCTCCCTCTCTCTCTCTCTCTCTCTCGGAATCAAGTCGAACGGAAGCAAATCAGAGCAGTACCTGCGGAGAAGGGAATGAAGGCGTCCCTCTTATTAAATTTGCCCTCTTCATCCAGGAAGTGTGAGTGCTCTCCCATTCGTTCTCATTATTCATCATACAGAACAGAGGTGAGAAGAGGAAACACAGTGGTGTCCTGGTGGCAAAAAGGGTCATTTCAGACTTTCTCAAATATCCTGCCATGATGAACATAACATTTTTGACATTTGAGAAGTTGAGAAGCCAACCTTCACACTTATGTTGCTCTAAATGCAACAAATGCAACATGTACCCAAATGTGATCATACTCGTTCTTTATTTCAGTGACAATGAATTTAAAAAAAAGTTTTACAATTTTCTGCCATCAAAGCATCTTTCACAGGTTTAAAAGAAAAGGCATTGGTGTATAAAGTATAAACGAGAGGCAAGCGTTGAGTCACTGGCGACTGACGGCGCACAGCTGATGCGGCCTGGGGCTCAGGGTTAAGCCCACTACGGGCGCGAGATCGAGCTCGTCCTCCGTCACTCCAGGCGGAGGAGTGAAACGGAAGTGCTGCAGGAGGGAGGTGAAGAAGAGAAAGACCTCCATCCTGGCGAGACTCTCTCCCAGGCATGCCCGGCGACCTGAGACAGTTGAGAAATATTCAAGGGAGGGTCATGCCTAAAAGCGAAGATGAAGAGAGGCACAAAGAGCCTCACCATACCTGCGGAGAAGGGCATAAAGGCATTCCTTTTGATGAATCTGCCCTCTTTATCCAGGAAGTGGTGAGGGTTGAAAGTGTGCGGGCTCTCCCACTCACTCTCATCAAACAGAACAGACGTAAGGAGGGGAAACACTGTGGTGTCCTGCAGGTGAAGACAAGGGCTTGTCAATACATTGTTTGAGGAATAATTCTTTCAACAAGAAAAACTTTGCACCAAATGGAAAGACATTCCAGCCTTGCAGACCTTACCATGATATCTGCAATAATAATAATAAAAAGTCCATACAGCCTTATGTCGCAATATTTCATGTCGAACATTTTAGATGAATTAAACATTTCATTTGACATTGCATAACTTTCCAAAGACTGCAAATACAAACCCAACCGTGTAAGTCCAAGAACAAAATCAAGTGGTCATTCAGTCCACTAGATACCAACTGCTTTGGATCATGTCAAAACTGACGCTAAAATATCTATTTACATTAAATAGTGCAGTCTCCCCAGTTTCCCGACAGTGTTGATTCTGATTGACCTTTTCAATAAAGTAGCCCTCAAAGGTGACGTCTTGGCTGGTCTTGTGAGGGATCAGGGGAACAATGTTGCACAGCCTTTGTGACTCGTGGATGACGGCGTCAGTGAACGGCAGGTCCTTCCTATCCTCCACTCTGACCTGTCTGCTTCCCACCACCCTGGTCAGCTCCTCCTGGACCTGGTCTGGGTTCAGTGAAACAAAGAAGGATTTTGGTGTGATGGCCAACAAGACGCCTATCGTCAGACCAGCATGTTGGAGTGTTCCTGCACCTTGAAAACGAGGGAACTTGGCCATGAAGAGCAAACACCACTGGAGTGTGAGTGCCATTGTGTCTGTTCCAGCTGCAAACAGGTTCATCAAACTGTTGAGCAGGTTGTGCTCGTGGTAGTGCGAGTTCTCCATTTCCGATTTCTGACGAGACAAGAGACCAGAGGGGTCGGGCCACCAGTAGTCTTATACGATGTAGGGAAGTCGAGAATCCTCACCTCCACTTTCAGCTGACGGTTCAGGAAGACATCAACGAAGCACCTGCACGACGAAGGGTCCCAGCTGCTTTCCAGATCTGCAATGATGTTTTTATTATCCTCTATGCGTATCTCCAGGTTTCTCATCAAAATCCTCCAGTTCTTAAGGAACGGTCCAATCCATGGAAACACATTGTATATCTGTGACAAAGAACAAGTCAAATATCTTTACAACAGAAGCGAGCAAAACCTGATGAGGTCCTGGTGTACTTTTGTGTTTGCTTGGTTTATGATGATTCATTTAACAAATACACATTTTCACTATATTTATTTGTATTTCTAATTCTAACTGCTCTTTCCAGGACCCTCTAACTGTGCATGGTGGCTGGAGCCAACCGATTTCAACAATTCATCCATTTGTCTTAAATTTCCATCATTTTCTACAACCAATAAGTGAACTGGTCTTTAAAAAGGAACTTTGCACCTTTAAACACACACACACACACACACACACACACCAGGTTTGGGTTCACTTCTACAAACACAGATAAACCTATTGTTATTTATGCGAGATCACTAGCACAAGTTCCTGGAGAACATTTCACCAAATAATTGGCAGAATCTTCAAGGGAAAAATAAGAGATTTTGCAATGTACCAAATCATGTTGCCATAACGCACAAATAAAACACAAGAGTAGGATGAAGGCAGAACCATCGTACCAGAATGGAAGCTGAACCCATCAGTCTGATGCTCTCATGGTCTTTTGCCAACATTTCTTGGAAGGCTGGGTCACTGTATTCAAACCTCTTCCCGTACATGATCCCTGATATTATGTTCGAAGCAGCATATGAAACCGCATTGGCGTTCCTGAAGGGTTCACCTGAGAAGAAAAACAAGCAAAAGGCGTGAGTTCTGAAAAATGAAGGCTTTCTCGTGACAGTGAGACGCATCAAGACAGTCACCTTTGTGTTTCTCAAATTCCTCGATCAGGCAGCGGCATTCCTCAATTATTTTGGTTTCACTCATCCTTTTGCCCATCCCAAAGTCCTTCAGTGTAGACAGGGCAAAATGTCTCATCTCTTTCCAGGAGTCACCATTGCTGAATAAAATGCCTGGAAAAAGAAACAATTGCTCTTCTTAATTTGACCAAACAACTGATTATCAAACAAGAGAGGTGACTGTTCAAGCTCACCATGGCCTTTATTGAAGTCAAAAAACAGTGGACTGATGTCTCTTTCTCCAAACTCCTCTGCATAGTTAATCAGGGCCTCTCTGACTACCTTGTATCCCGCCAGCACCACCACTTTCTTAGGGCCGAGGTGGACTGTGAACACCCGTCCATACTTTTTCGACAGCTGAGGGGAACGAGGACATTAAAAAGCTACAGACATTTGCACACGCTCAACGACAACACATTCCACTCATGGAACAAATGCCAATTTCATTTGAAGAGACAGGAGGAATCTCACAGCTAAAAGAGAAGCATCTAGCCTCTTGAGGTCCACCACGTGAAGATTGCCGATCAGGGGGAACCGTTTGGGTCCAGGAGGCTCTTTTCTCGTTTCCCCGGAGATGAGACTGAGATTTCCGTAGAGAAACTGCAGAAATAACAACCCGAGGGCTGCCAGAAGAGCCCAGGAAGTGCCGGACAGCTGCCAAAAACAAAACTCTTCCAACATGTTTGCGCGGGTGGTTGTTGGTCCTTGATATAAAAGTTTGAATTTAGGGGCGTCACTAAAAACCAAGAATCTGTGTCAGGAAGTTCCGGGGTGCAGCTTTAAGGAATCCTGTCCACTTAAATTTCTTGTGAAGAATGCATAATGGTAAAACGTTAAGAGACGCCGGTAAATGCCCGGTGCAATGTCTACCTCTGCAGGCAAAAGTTTGCACCTGCACATACCTGTTAGTGAGTAAAACTGGTTTTGTTTTGTTTTGTTTTGTTTTGTTTAAAAAGCGAATGAATTGGTTTTTGTGCTGATCTCACCTCAAAAGAAAAACAAAACCAAACGTTTTAACTTCAAAGAATATGCATATAGCTCGTTGTGGCCCAGAACAAAAAGAATTTGTATTGGTGGTTTTATAGGAGAAAGGAATATTTTCACTCTTTAAGATGTAAGAAACAAACACTCATTTCTATTTCTTTTGAAGCCTTGGAGGTGGGGAAAAAAAACAGGCTGAGACACTTTTATTAGCTGAGAGGAACCACTTTATAATTCCACACAGAGGGACAACATGTATGAACACGTTCCTCCACCCACATTTCTCTGCAGAGGTTTTTTTACGGAATGAGTTCCAGATCCAGCTCTGATCTGATCTCTCCCCCTCTCTCCCCCTCCCTCTCTCTCTCTCTCTCTCTCTCTCTCTCTCTCTCTCTCTCTCTCCCTCCACCACCTGCTCTGCCTCATCACTGACGACTGATTGCACACAGCTCATGAGGTGATGGGTTGAGGGTGAAGCCCACAGCCGCAGTCAGCTGCAGTTCATCCTCCTGGACCCCAGGCGGAGGAGTGAAGCGGAAGCGCTGCAGGAGGGTGGTGAAGAAGAGGAAGAGCTCCATCTTGGCCAGACCCTCTCCCAGGCACGCCCTGCGGCCTGAGGAGGAGTTTAGAGAAAGAAAAAAAAAAGACACGAGGAATCAAGTCGAAAGGAAGCAAATCAGAGCAGTACCTGCTGAGAATGGAATGAAGGCGTCCCTCTTTTTAAATTTGCCCTCTTCATCCAGGAAGTGGGAGGGATTAAAAGTGTGAGGGCTCTCCCATTCGTTCTCGTCATACAGAACAGAGGTGAGAAGAGGAAACACGGTGGTGTCCTGGCGACAAAAAGAAAAGTTTATCCTAAAATGTCTCAATTGTTACGTTATGTCATAGGTTGATAGTCTGGAATGAGAAAAAAATATCATAAAACAATTGTTATGTGGCCATATTTAATGCCTGCAGATTTTCACTTGCCAAAAATGTTAGACAAATGTAAAAAGTGATGAGAAGCCGACCTTCTTGATGAAGTATCCTCTGAAGGTGACGTCCCGGCTGGTCTTGTGAGGAATGGCAATGGGAAGGATGTTGGTCAGTCGCAGTGTCTCATGGATGACGGCGTCAGTGTAGGGCAGGTTCTTCCTGTCCTCCACCCAGACTTGACGGCTTCCCACCACACTACTCAACTCCTCCTGGACCTTGTCTGTGCACAGGCAAACAATTTTCTTTCATTTTCATGCTGCACCATGTTGCATTTAGATATTATTTCAGAACTTTATCTTGCATCTAGAGGAAAATGCCATCCAACCACACTCGACAGCTCCTCCTGGACCTGGCCTGGGTGCAGCGGGAAAAAGTTAGGCTATGACTTATTTTTTTTATGTTTTGCCTGTTATATGCCTAAATGACATGATAAAAAGGATCAAATTTCCACATTATTCATGATATTTTTGCCAAGAGAGCTACATGTTCTCGAGCTATCTAAAAGGCCTCTAAATACAAATGCATACAGATTGATAAAGAGATTGATTTGGTCTGATCAGGGATTACAGATCACAACCGCTGCGGGGCAATTACTCGTCCTTGACTGATTCCACTAGATTACCTTGCACATGTGGATATTTGGCCATGAGGAGTAAAATCCACTGCAGAGTGGTTGCGGTGGTGTCCGTGCCAGCCCCAAACAGGTTAGTGACGGAAAACACCAAGTTTTTGTCGTTGAAGTGAGTCTCCTTGATGCCAGATTCCTGGTACAAAGAGCAGCCATCCCATCACGCCTGTAGACTTATACTTCCACGTATTTGTGTTAACGTCTCAGACGTACATCAGACAGCAGAGTCTCACCTCTTCCCTCTGCTTCCGAATCAGAAAACAGTCTATAAATCCTCTGCATATGCTAGGGTTCAGGGTCTCTTTCAGCTTCTTCATGATGACCATGTTATCCACGAAGGCATTTTCAGCATTTTTAACCAACTGCTTCCGGTTTTTGATCCACCCGAGCAGTCTGGGGAACATGTTGTAGAGCTGTTTGGCATCACAAGAGAACAAAAGTAATTGTTTAAAAAACTCATATAAACTGAACACAATGAAACAATATTTCAAAGTTTGCTGAATGTGCAGGCCGCAACTTGTCCAAGAGAGCATGTTGGAGTTGTGGACTTGTGTAGTTAATGAGTTTAGAGGGAGGGAGACCCCCACCTCAATTTTGTTCACTGAGCAGCTGCCATCTCTGCCCCTCGGACCTCAAAACGACAGGACTGACAACTAAAGGAAATTCTACCCTACTCACATGACTACAGGGATTATGGCAATAGGCGACTTGGCCTGTTGAACTGTTCCTTTAAAGGACAAAGGAAATGAAAGAGGAGACAGGCGGAGAGAAAAAAAATAAAGAAAACTACATCCAACATAAAGGTTGATAAGAAAGTCTGCAACGTTAATCAACAACCAAACACAGTGAATGGATTTGGACCAGGTCCAAAACAGTTTCAAGGGGGAGTTGCTGATTTACTTTTTGAAGGATTCCAATATTTATTTTAGAACGTAAAGAAGTTTAAAATGTATTTATTTTTACCCACAACACAAGTCTATTTACACCATTTAGGTGAAGCATAGTACTGAGGCAGATATGTATCCCACCTGGACTGAGGCAGATCCAGCAATGCGTATGGACTGATTGGCTCTTCCCACCATTGTTACGAAGCGGGGATCGCTGTATTCAAATCTGCTTCCATACACAATTGAGGAGATGATGTTGGAAGTGGCCCAGTTGAGCAGAGATGGCGTCTTTAAAGGTTTTCCTGTAAAAACCACCCGACAACCAGAACTCATTGGAACATTAAGATTCCTTTTAGATTTGTCACAGATGAATCCTGTGCGATCAAAGCCTCTCATCAGCCAAATCAAAAAGGGGCAACGAGCAGCAGACTGAATAAGTGAACTGCCAATTGACAGAGCTCAATAATACACTTCCACATCCTCACTTCCTACCTTTGTGCTCCTCAAACATCTTGATCAGATAGTGGCATTCCTCCAATATTTTATCCTCTGCCAGTCTTTTTCCCATCCCAAAGTCTCTCAGTGTCGTCAGGGCGAAACGTCTCATTTCTTTCCAGGAGTCTCCATTTGCAAACAAAATCCCTGATGATGACAAAAATGTCAATGAATTTCTCAAACGTTGCTTTAAATGTAATGAAAGAAAAATGCCTGGCTTTGTTAGAACTAACGCGCAACAAACCCGTACCATGACCCTGATTCATATCATAAAATATGGGGGAGATTTCCCGGTCTCCAAACTCCTCTGCCCTATTGACAAGGGCCTCCCGCACTGTCTCATATCCAGCCAGGACCACCACTTTAGAGGGTCCAAAGTACACCGTAAACACAGGGCCATATTTCTTTGAAAGCTGGAAAAAGTGCAAAGGTAAGACATTTTGTCACGACAGACAAAAAAATATGCAAAGGAAATTGCGAGACAGGTTGAGGATTAAAAATGGAATTTCAGAGACAGTGTAAAGACATATGGCAATATTTGACAAAAAGCATTTGATATTCTAAAGTTTACCTTAAGAATTGAGACAGAAATGCTTTTTAAGCCAAGATAAACACCTGCATTTACCAGTGTGTCTTAGTACACTTTGCTGTTTTGTAGTGCCTCCACGTCGTCTGAGGTCAACTGTACCACTTTAAAAAAATAAATGCTTTTGCACCATCTTACCTCACAGAGTGTTTTGTAGGGTCTCTTGAGATCAATCTGCAGCAGGTTGCCAAGCAGAGGAAACGGTCTCGGTCCCGGTGGCTCCCTCTCTGTTTTCTGAGAAAAGAAGCTGCTGTAGGAAAACCAGAGGATGAGCAGAAAAGCAACAGTCCCCAGCAGAGTGGAGGGACTGGACAAGATAAGAAGAACAAAGTCCTGGAAAACCGACATGCTGTGTTTTGTTGTTGTTTTTTTGTTCTTGCTTTTTCCTGGTGACCTAGCAAGTCCCACGGACAGAATGCAAAGCCTGAAGAAAATCCGTCTCACAAAAGCAGCTGAAGTCAAGGGATCAATATTCCGCCCCTATCTGGCTGATCCCAATTTGGAAAAGATAAATAAAACGGTCACACACTCCATCCCATTGAGAGGTGTGCTGCACAGCTAAGCCCGTATACATAGGCTGCAGCAATATGGTATGGGTAATGTTGCTCCACCCCCTTGACATTCGATGCTGTTGCCTGTGAAAATGGAGCCTCTGCTGTCTGTTCTAACCTGTTTGGTCAGTGATTAAGAATCACTGCAGCATTCCAAGGTTTTCTTCACAAACCTGTTTACTTCTGGAAGTGAGCGCTACGTACTGGTCACTTTAAAATAAAGAAAGAAAGAAATTATGAAAAACAATTTTGCGCCGAGTTGGACTTGACCTCACTCCAAAAAAAAATCACACAATGAAGATCACCTGTGTACCTCCGTAAGCCACCGGGGCTCACAGCAAGCACAGCTTTCCTTGGGTATTAGTTAGTGACATCAGCACCAGGCAACATTTTGATCTTGGCTGAGGAACGGACATGGGGACAACATTGGCCAGTCGCTGTGTCTCATGGATGACGGCGTCAGTGTAGGGCAGGTTCTTCCTGTCCTCCACCTGGACCTGACGGCTTCCCACCACACGACTCAACTCCTCCTGGACCTTGTCTGTGCACAGGCAAACAATTTTCTTTCCATTTCAAGCTGCACCATGTTGTAAAACACCATTCAGCCTCGTCCAACTCTTCATTTCAGACTCCTTAGATGTCTGCAAACAATCATATATTTACCAAAGTGTTTTTAGCTTCCCGCAAAATAACCCAAGGTCCAGAAATATCAACACCCTTTGTGACATCACACTGTCTTTACCTTGCACATGTGGATATTTGGCCATGAACAGCAAACCCCATCTCATTGTGGTTGCTGTGGTGTCGGTGCCAGCAGCAAACAGGTTGCCGATGGAAAATAGCATGTTCTTCTTGTTGAAGTGAGTCTGTGTCACACCCGAGTCCAGGTGGAGAAAACAGCCACATCTTTTCATTACAATACAGCTGTGCCTCACATCTCTCACCAGTTTAGAGTCTCACCTCTTCCCTCTGCTTCCGAATCAGAAAACAGTCCACAAATCCTCTGCATTGATTGGGATTCAGGGTCTCTTCCAGGTGTTTGATAATATCAATGTTATCCCGTGCAGCCATTTCGTTATTTTTGAGCAACCTCTCTCTCATTCTGATCCACCAAAGCAGGCGGGGGAACATGTCATAGAGCTGTGAAGCCAACATGGGATTTAAAAAAAAAATCCTTTTGTGGAAATTTCGTTGTTCAGGTTAAATGTTTTTTTCTTGTTTACCTGCACTGAGGTAGATCCAGCCATCCGCAATGACTCATTGGCTCGTCCCACCATTGCTACGAAGCGGGGATCGCTGTATTCAAACCTACTTCCATATACAATGGAGGCGATAATGTTGGCCGTGGCCCAGTTGAGTTGAGTTGCTGTGACAAAAGGTTTTCCTAAGACAGAAATGTTGAGGCTGTGATAAAAACATTTTGATAAAACTGTGTGGAAACGTGTGGAAAAGGATAGCACAGCATTGTGTGTTACATAAAATCAATTATACTATACTTATTCGATTACATTTGCAAGGAATCTCAAGTCACACATCAGTCAGTGTACAGTGGAATAACAACATCAGGCTCCAGAGGTCAGCTTCTATTTGCATAGAGCACAGTTTAATTCAAAAAGGATGGTGATACACGTACAGTCGACAAGATCAGTTTCATGGTTAACTACAGAACACCATTACTGTGATGTCACTTCCCTTCTTATTTTTTCTTTATTTTACTCGAAGACAATACACTGTATTTCAGCAGGTTCTCAACATCAGCAGCGCAAACCATCCCAAACAGCCTTTAACTGATTGGAATCATGCGTGCGCTGTCAGGAGGCGTTCAGTGAACTGTGCAAATCCCAAAAAACAAACAAAAATGAAAGTAACAAAAGGTTCAAAACGCAAAGCAAGTTGCTCCGTTGCACACTGGAGAGACGCAGGACGTCTGCGTCTTTCAGGAATGTCAGTGTCTCTACTTTTCTTCATTTAAAAAGTGCAGCAAAAGTTACTGGACGACTGTGAGTGTCATTATTTTTTGTTTAAGACAGTAAATACATTCATATCACTTCAGCAAGGATGCGTTGTCGTTTTGCTTTTCCAGAGAAAGAACGTCATCTGCACAGGAATTCAATCCAGATTACACTCATCTTCAATGTACAGGATTACACACACTACGTTTTGACTTTTAGAAATGAGATTTCTGGGGGGGGAAAGAAATGCAAAGATTATGAATAAATGTTTTTGGAGAATAAACATGTTTACAGCTTAATACATACAAACATACATGCCTTCTTTTCAACGACAAGGCATGTCTGTGTGTTTGCACACCAAGGAAAAAAACGATTTGCCATTTGACATCCATATGCAATTGCTAGATCTCTTTGTTTGTTTGTTTGTTTTCTCTTAAAATTGCATCGGCTGGCATTCCCTGAAGGAGCAGCTCTACATCCAGGACGACGCGGCAGTAAAAACTTGTCTAACTGCACATTGACAATCTTTTGGCTTCAGTATTTCACTAGAACAGCACCGCTTTAGTCTGGATGGATTCTGGATTTGAAGGATTCATACATACACACACAAATATGAACACGGACACGTAAAAGTGAATGACGTGAGGCGTCGAGCTGCCTGTTCCAACTTGTTTGGCAAAGATACACCAAAACTAATATAGCAAGACCTATTTTCATCATCATGTTAACTGGCTTTTATTTTATGCACTTTTGAATTATTGTAGCTTCAAGCTTGGTTTTCCATCAGGGAAAAGAAATTCCAGCCACAGGTAAGGTTTTTTTTTTTTTTGAGGAGCGTAAACCATAAGATGGGCTGTATTCTTTTTACAGCCCTACGGAAATTCAAAAATAGCACCCCCCCCAAAAAACGCAGTGACTTAACTTTGGTTCTTTCAACAGTTTGTGCTGCGTTCACTGACTGGTGTGTGGAGCTATTAAAGGCCTAATGTTCGGATTAGCGCAACATGTACAGCAATATGCCCGTCATGCAATATCTCAGATTGTTGGAGACATGAAATAAATGACCAGCAGAACAAATCTCATACTGTGCTCTCCACCAATAAGATGATGAAAAAAATATTACAGGAAGGAGATTTTTATTTAAGTTTTCATTTTGAGTTTTAAGTTGAAATTTCGTGAATAAAGTCAAAATTTCGTGAAGTTGTTACTCACGTAAAAAAAAAAAAAAAAAAAGTCAAAATTTTGTGAATAAAGTCGACGTTAAAAAAAAAAAAAAGAACATTTGTGAATAAAGTAGAAATGTCATGAGAATGTCGACACAAATACAGTGCAAAGTAGCGAGCAGACTGGATGGAATGTGGATTAGCCCAGTTACCCACAGTAAACAGGAAACTGGCGAAAACGGAAGTACTCCACTTGACTTGCGCGCAGAGCCTTTCGACTTTATTCTCAATATTTTGACTTACTTTACGTTGATATTAATTGCAAAATGTCGGTTTTAGTCACGAAATGTCATCTTTTTTACGTCAACTTCAATCTCAAAATGTCGACGTTAATCTTGAAAGTTCAACTTTATTCTTGAATTGGAAACTTGAAAAAAAAAAATCTATCTTAATTTTTTTTCTCTTCTTCCGTACATTAGGCCTATACATGGCCAGGGTTACAGCAGCATTAATTAGCTGTGTAGCCCATGGTTTAAATTAGTCTTGGGTGAAATTTCCAATCTTTCTTTCTTTCTAATGCACTAATATTGCAACTCGCATTTATCTCGATTTAAAATGTGGGCTAAAAGTTGTCCACTAGATGGCGTTGGATACACATTTTATGTAAATCTGTTACGTTACAATTTCTGGGTGCTTGCCATGTTATTAACTTAGTTATCGACACCCAGGCGCAAACAGCATCTGCTTATTTTAAAGAGAACGTTTTCTGTGCATGCAAGCATTCATTCATTCATTCATTCATTCATGACTGACAACGTGTTTAAGACATATGCATTTTTCCTTCGATACCGTGAACATTATTTACATCTGGCAACAACGTTAAAAGGCTTGTAAGGACAAACAGGCATTTTGTGTCGGGCAATACAACATAACGAGAACCCTTATTTAGTAGATAAGGCGCAGAAGGTGCATTGATTTCAAACATGTATCGACTGAAGTGGTTTGCTGAATGATTGAAGACTTGATTAAATAAAATTTAAAAAAAAAATCATAATTACAAAATAATAATAATAATAATAACAATAATAAAATGAAACACAACAACAACAACAAGCTGTACAAATAAAGATGAACTCTGTCACACTATCTTTCTGATTAGGGGCATCACTCTGTCTTACCTCCTATTAAAAAGGCCTCATCGTCGGGACGCCGTCGCTTGGCGTCGCCGCAAGTCACCGTCTCGACCGTTCGACTTCTTTGACACGCGATGACAACGCACAGCGGGGACGGCCCGACAACGACACACAGACACGAGTAGTAGGAGTAGTAGCGCTGACGTGGGGTGGCGAGCGGACGGGTCACTCTGTCAACTTCCTGTTACTCTCGGAGCAGTGCTGGAACTGGGCGAAGCTGAGGAAAACCTGCTCCAGTGATATCTGACTCACACAGTAGTCTTCGATGCGATATTTCTCTTTGGCTGCCTCCAGAGTGCCAAACACCTGAGCACAAGAGGATAAGCGTGAGTGTGTGTGAGGTGTGTGTGTGTGGATTATGGATTCAAAAAATATCTTCATGGTTGACAAGATGCAATTGGAATCAGAAGCGCATTGCTGCCACATTAGAGAAAAACAAAACAGGGCCCAGTATCACGTTATACCATGATCATTTTCACATTATAACGAGATACTGAGCCATGTTTCTAGGGTTGCAGCAATGCACTTCTGCAGAATCTGACTGGGATGAAAAAGCGACAAAAATTCTATGAGAGTTTGCCGTTTGGCCCATTAGGTAGCACTGTAACACTGCACAGGCGCAGCGACGCAACTTTTCCCTTACCTGGGCCCAGGTGAGCGTTTTGTCGGTGAGATGATAGTGCACCATTCCGTGGTGCTCGTCCTTAAGTTGACTTCCTGCAGTGTGAAAGGAAGTCACACCATTAACATTGCACCGCGTTCATATTGCTTAATTTTACGAAATGTGTCTTTTCTGTCATGCAGCAAGGTATTTAAAGATGGAAAAATTAAAAACAATGCAAAAGTATGGCCTGCGGCCGTGAAAAAAAAGATTTTACGGCAAATTTAAAGATCTTGCTCCTTACTGTTGAGTCCAATGGAGCAACAGATCTCCAGATCCTCCTGTTTTAACTGATGCTTTTTCTGACCATCCGAACATTTTGGAAGGCGTAAGAAGCGTTCGACTGTGTCGTGTGTGTGTGTGTGTGTGTGTGTGTGTGTGTGTGTGTGTGTGTGTGCGCAAGTGTGTGTGCCCTGACCTGGGAAGGTGCTTTCGACGAAGTCTTTAAAAAGCAGCAGGTCGCTGTCCTCCAACTCGGCGTCGATGTGAAGTTTGGCCAGCAGCGTGTAGCCGCTGCCAAACTTGCTCTTCAGGTGCTGGGGACTGCCGAGGCACTTGAACTGACCGTTGACCATCACCGCCAGCCTGGTGCAAAGGGCCTCACACTCCTCCATACTAAATGAATGGGAGAAAAAAAAAGAAAAAAACGGAATGACAGTCAGACTGCATCATTTAACAGTGAGAAACTGTCATGTTACATACGGCTAGATAGACAGATAGAGAGATAGGTAGAGAGATAGATATATAGATACATAGACATGGTTACAATCTACTTGCATCAAAATGTATTGAAAATGTATTGCACAGCTTTGTATGCAGAAGAGGCGTTTCCCCTGATGGAACGAATTCAAGTCCAAATATTCCATCACTGGCAAAAACACCGACCTATGAGACGTGATGACGACGGCCTTTCCAGACTCTCTGGTGCGACTGACGGCGTCCCACAGCAGCCTCCTGGCCACGGGGTCCATCCCGGTGGACGGCTCGTCCAGGAAGATGACAGGAGGCCCACCAATCAGAGCCATTCCGGCGCTCAGCTTTCGCTTGTTCCCGCCGCTGTGCACAAGAAGGTAAAAAGAAAAATCATGAGCTCAGGCTTTAAGAAAAGGAAGCCCGGGATTTTTTTTTGGTTTTTTTCACTCTCACTCACCTGTAGCTGCGCACCAGCTTGTCGGCGTGAGGCTCCAGCAGCAGCGAGCGCAGGACGTTCTCCACGCAGCCGGACACGTACTTCTCCGGGATTCCCCTGAGCCTGGCGTACATGCACAGCGTCTCTCTGCCCGTCATGTGGTCCAGCACGGCGTCGAACTGCGGGCAGTAGCCGATGCGCTGCTGTACCTGCGGCGCGAATGGAATACAGAATTGGTCAATCTCTGAATTTTTAAGATTTTATTTTTTCAGAAATTTCCAATCTTCACCTTCTTGGTGTCCCTCAGGATGCTGTACCCGTCGATGTAGGCGTCGCCGGAGGTGATGCTCTCGTCTCCCGTCAGCATCTTGAACGTGGTGGTCTTGCCCGCTCCGTTGAAGCCCAGCAGGCCGAAGCACTCTCCCTTCCCCACGGCCAGGGAGAGCCGGTCCACCGCCAGCAGAGTCTCGCCGCTGCTGTAGACCTGCGGTGGGGGTGGTGGTGGTCGATCAGTGCACACGTGAAGCCACACGTCTGAAGTCTGACGCCAAAGCTGCTTCCTCACCTTGCTGAGCTCCTGCAGGATGAGGGGGCTGCCGACCATCGACTCCAACACCGGCTGACAATCCAGGACCCGCTTCCTCTCCTCGGCGACGTCCCTGTCCTCCGGGAGCACGGCCGCGTCCTCGATCAGCGGCAACTGCGACACACAGGGAATGCATGATAGGAAATATGACCCATATCAACTAAAAAAAACAAAAACAAATGGATCTGAACTTTTTTTTTAAGAATCTAAAATCATATAAACATGCTATCAACGTACAGTATTTCGAGAAATCAAATCTGCTTCATCGGTTTTTAGGCAGTCACAGAAAATGAGAGCCTGAATGCACCCAGAGATATTTAATTTATCACTAGCTTAGAGGGAAATATGCTCTGAAGCTGAAAGGAAACAGACTGGAAGGACACGTTCAATCAAACATCTGTGCTGTTGAGGCATTAAACGCTAAACTGACAGATCCTTGAAGCCTCTCGCTATATACTGGAAAGAGATTTGCCCTCTGGGACTCAAGGCGTAGCTTAGCTTGCATCTCCTCCATTAAAGAATGATAAGTGACCATTTCCTCCGTGCTGCTGATAGAGGGAGGAACAGACAAACGCAACCAACCCGTTTGCGTCTTCTGCACAGTGACGTCAGGAGCCGCCAGAGGCTCCGGACGCACTGCAGCTCGATGACGAAGAGCAGAGCGATGTACACCACACCCTGCACAGTGAAGGCCACGAGGTATCGGCCGACGCCAGGATCCGACATGGAGAAGTAGTTTTCCTGGTACGTTATGTCTGGAACGACAGGCATACACGACATTCCGGTTCAGATGGAAGTTGGGAATCATTCAGGAAAACTTGGATGTGGCCTGAATCTATTTTCTTTTCAACCCAACTTTGAATGCAAACATAACATTTATGTTGCAGACTTAGCATACGCTGCAAACTTCACTTACTAAAGAACTTGCACACGGTTTGTGCCAAATCACTGGACTGGCAAAATGAGAGGAATTCATAGTTCTGGTAGAACTGACTGAAGGACATGCCCAAGCAGTAATTAGGGAAGATCAGGAACACTTTGTCCAGCAGGTGAGACAAGTTCTGCAGCTTCAACTCTGGGGAGACGGAGAGAGAAAGAGAGAGTGAGGAAAACCCTCCTGAATTCGAAAAGCAACAAATTCAGGGGGTTAAAAGAGGTAGAACAGCACAGACGATAAAATATTCCCTTCCCCTGCTGGTGGTAGGTTGCACTGCAGCCTGTGGACTCCTCCCCATCAAGGACAAATATGATCAAACTAAAAACTACGAAAAAAATCCTAATAAAAACCTTAATATTCTCAAGAAAATATGGCTTGCCTAAATTACAAAACATTGACAACATCCAATATATACTTTAAAAAGGTCTCATATTATGTGAAACCCATGACAAAAAAACATATAAAAAGCACACTGCTGGTCGTCAGCCCATTGTGATGTCGCAAAGGGTGCCAACATCTCTGCCTGGGTAGCGATCAAGCCCATCAGCTGCGTGTCGGTACCACCCTTCGAGAGCCACCACCGTGTGGAAGGTCCGAAAAGGCATTGGTCTCTCCGCAGCGTGTTTTTTGCAGTGGGCTGCAAACAGCGGGCTAAATATAAGTCCTCCTTACGTGGGATGGTCATGATAGTGACAGCCAGGAAGGTGGCCGTGCCGGAGACCATGTTGAAGATGGTGAGGCGCGTGTAGGCAGTGGCGGCCGTGGAGAAGAGGAAGCTGAGCAGGTACATGAGCGGCACCACGGACCAGCCGTAGAGCAGCAGCATCAGCAGCACGTAGAGCAGGTGGTTGTCGGCCGTGAAGGCCTTGACTCCAAACGCCTGGAACACCACCTGGGAGCAGAAAGGAAAGAAAGAGTCTGGATGCATCAGTTTCAAGGAGGGATGGAATTTTTCTGGACTTTAATGGCTAATGTCTGGATTTAAAGAATAGGTCGACATACACGACCAGTCAAAAGTTTGGACACATACTTCTGTTTGAATGGTTTTTACATTGTAGATTGTCACTCAAGGCATCAAAACTATGAATGAACAAATATGGACAACTGGAATATGGAGTAACTCAAACAAGTTTTATATTAGATAATCTAGAATAGCCATCCTTCATATAAAATATATATGACATAACACATTCTTTCTTTTGCCCCACTATTCACATATCTTGGTCAAATATTTGACGTCTTCAGTGTGTATCTACAGTGTAGAAAGTAGTAAAGATAAAGAAGAAATAGGTGTGTCCAAACTTTTGACTGGTAGTGCATAATGCTGATATTAAGTTGAATAGGTTTTTTTTTTTTTTTTTTAAATAACAGTTGGCTGGATGAAAAATTGTACACCGACATTCTTTTTTTTTTTTTTTTTATTCCCATAAAAATCATCCCAATCAGCCGACCTCCAGTTCTATCCTTCTTTCCTATTTTTCGAGACGCAATCTCTGGGGCAAAGACGTTCGTTACGCACCAGCATGAGGAGACAGGGCAGAAGGAAGTTGACCAGGTCCCACAGAAGGGCTGAGAACCAGAAGTTGGACAGGTAGACTCCGCTGACCTTCTGCACGTGCTTGGACTTGATGGAGGACTCGGTCACCAGCAGCAGAGCGAAGGTGCTGGACAAGGAGGCCATGCCGTACATCAGGTTGATGGCGATGGCGAAGCCCGTCTTCTGCCTTTGGATTTAAGATAGCAGGAGAGAAAAATGTGTTGCTTGTGAAAGAAAAAAAACAAAACATTTGACTGTCAGTCACATCTGGCAGCAAGAGTTTTACCTTGTAAGGCCAAGTTTCACTTTTAATATTTTCCAATTATATCAACCCGAAAGAATATCCCTCACTTTTTCCGTGCACTCACTCTGACAGCTGGCTGCGAGCGGTCTCCGTGACGTTTCGAGGCATGGGGTAGTTGCTCGTCTCGATGGAGGCGTTGGGCCCGGCCAGAAGTTTGTACAGAGCGTTGTCGGCCATCATCAGGGCGGTGGCGGGAGTGTGGTAGCCATCGTTGTTGAAGTAGGCCGTCACTTCAGCAAACATGTCGCTGCTGCCGCGGAAGCTGGCGCCCACCACGCAGTGCTCGTTGAAGCTGCCGCCTTCTGTCCGCGCCTTCTCCAGGATGTAATCCGTGAAGTCTGAAAAAATAAGAAGCAAATGAAAGTTTACTCGAGAGGGACCGGCCTCCCCTCCCCTACCTTTGTTTACCCCTTGTCCTGCCTGGCCATAATGACTAGCAGGAATGGCTCTGAATGTCTTTATGATGGCTGACAGATTTATTCTCAAAGGTAGAGCGTGTGAATCACACAGGTCGGTTAAGGAACTACCTCTTGAGTGGTTTTATTCTATTAAATGGTAAATGGACATTTTATATTAAAATTTTTCAAAATATCCACCTTTCATAAAAAGCAAATTTTGGGGTTATTTAACGTGTTTCTGCTGCATAATTACATATATCTTGCTCCTATATTTGATGTCTACAGTGTCTATCTGCCGTGTAGAATGTTGTAAAGATTAAAAAAAAATTGAGAAGGTATGTCCAAACTTTCGACTGGTAGTTTTACATACAGAAATAAAGATAACCACAAATAACTTAAAAAGGATTCGCTTCCTTTCTGCGGTGTTTACCCGTGATGTTGGTAGCTTGGCCTTGCTGCGCAGGTAGCTGCGAGCGGTACGCGTCGGCCAGGGCCCAGGCCAGGGGCCCAGGGTGGGGGTCCAGGGCCACAGGGACCTCGGTGGGTCCGTACCGGTTGAGCGCCAGATCCAGCTGGTGAGCGTTGCCGCGGCCGGGCAGGGTGCGCGCCACCACTAAGGCAATGATGGTGAAGACCATAGGCACAAGGAACTGAGCCACCATCACCTTCCAGTTCCTCCAGCTGTACAGCGCCCTCTTCAGGAACATGGCGTAGAACTGCTGCAGGTGCAGGTTCACCTGGTGGGACGGGAGGGGGAGGGAGGGTCGAGGAGGGATGAGTGGCGTTGCATCGCACCGATGGGAGAAAAAAAGCCTCGCCTCACTCTGCATCAGCTCACCCCGGTGTTCAGCTTGATGTTGGAGCAGTCCTCCGAGATCAGCGTGCCGCTGTCCGTGAAGTCCGTGACGTCGGTCATCCCGCTGATGCTGCTGGAGTCGTCGGCGGTCCAGTCGTTGAAGCGCCTCTCGTGCTGGTACTGCAGGGCCGGCAGCTGGATTGCCTGGATATCCAGACTGGAATCTACCAGCTTTCCGACCCTTCAACACACAAATCAATCGGTGGGTTTAAAAAGAAATTTGGTTATGATGATGGCAGAGCAGTTGCCTTTAAAAAATGTTTTTTTTGGGGGGGGCCCTTTTGGCCTCAAATGTCAATCTGATCATTTTTAAAAGCAGGACAGCTGAATAATAAATACATTCTTTGAATAAAAATACAAACATCAGTGAGTCTATTTGAATGCGGATCTAACACAGAGGGCAGAACTAAATGTGATGGTCACAGTGCTGCTAAAATAGTCTTGTGGGATCAGTGCATGTTTTCCACACCTTTTAACTGTGGAATTTGAAAGGAAAACTAATAGAAACATATCTAATTCAGGCTGTCATGCAGTTTACTTAATAAAAGTTTGACTAATTTTGAGTCAGTCTTTTTAAACAGAGGGAAAAAAAGAATGTGATGATATAAGTAGGCCAGCTCATCCGGATGCCAGTTGATGGCCTCAAGACACTAACATTCTTCTAAGCATGACTGTAAATAATGAGGTAAAAAAAAAAAAACAGAGTCGGGCGGTGTGTCAACTGAGTGTTTTGCAATTCAGTATGGAGGCGATTTCATGCCCGTTGCCACAGAAACACTTATCAAGCTAAGCAATGGAGGCAAGAGAGCGAAGTGTTTTGGAAGATGCAGCTCATGACGTGCGAGCAAAAGGCGAAAAGGTGAACGTCCTCTGCGAGTAAACAAGCTAAAAATAGTTTCTTTCAGCGTTGTGCAATGTTTAAATTATTGAAATTGACTGCTCATTCTTCCCACGTGTGGCTACCTGAGGAAAACTTCCTCCATGGTGGTCACCGAAGCTCCGTAGCTGGCGATGCCCAGCTCGTCCCTGTTCATCTCCAGTTCTGCAAACAGAAGCTCAAACCTGATGGAGGAGGGAGGAAAAAACGTGGCTCAGCAAAAGGAGACAAGACTACGTTGGAGGATTAGGGCCACGAGAAGAGAAAAAAAAATTGGGATGGATTTTTTTTATATCAAGTTTCCATTTCAAAAATAAAGTTGATATTTCGAGAATAAAGTTGACATAAAAAAATATAAAACTTTGTGAATAAAATCGGAATTTTGCAATTAATATCAACGTGAAGTAAGTCAAAATGTTGAGAATAAAGTCGAAAGGCTCTGCTCGCAAGTCTAGTGGACCTGTAAAGCTGGAAGAAAGCAGCAAATTCTGACTTTAAAATCAGATTAAAAAGGTCACGCATGGAACCAGTTTTCCGTCAATCTCTTGTGCCTTTTGTTGTGTTGCTCTGAGGCTGTTGCTGTGTTACCTGCTGGTGCTCTCTTTGGGCAAGATGAAGGAAAGCTCCGCCCCCGCGCTGCTCTCCAGCGTGGCATCGGGAACGTACAAGTGGACCAGGCGTGTGATCTCGGACACGTTACAAAGAGCGTCCTTGACGATCACCATATGGTAACCAGCACCTGGTGGGCAGAGGAGTACAAATTCACTCGTCTGCTGACTCATCTTGCTGCGTGGGGGCCTCAGAGTGTCTGCTCCCCGCCTTACCGTATTTGGTCTTGAGGAAGAGCGGCGAGCCGCAGCACTGCAGCTCCCCGCCCGCCATGATGGCGATGCGGTCGCCGAGCAGGTCGGCCTCGTCCATGAAGTGCGTGGTGAGCAGGATGGTGCGGCCGCGCTTCTCGCCCTGCAGGAGGTCCCAGGTGGCCCGTCGAGCTGAGGGGTCCATGCCCGACGTGGGCTCGTCCAACATCACCACCTGGAGGACGGGAAGAGTTATTGCACGGATTAGATACAAATCTAGTGACGCTTATCGCATTGATTTTCCAATTAGAGGAAATGAAAAATAGAAAACTGAATTGTTCAGCTTGTGAGATAATATCCCAACAGCTACAACAGCCAATCGTATTTTGGCATACAGTATATGCCTTGTAGCTGACACAAGCTATTACATGCATCACAAAGACTTGCAGGTGTTTTTGTTGCATATATCGCAATAAAATGCTGTTAATTACAGTGTAATGACCTGTGCACAAAAGCACTAAGCTGGTGGAAAATGAGCAAATTTTATAGCAAACAGCACAGCATCTCAAGTCAACCAATGAGACACAAGATGAGGTGACTCAGAGAGCTCAGAGCCGGCCCTCCCTCAGACTATCCAACGTGCATAGAGAAATGCAAACTTGCTGATTTTTAGCAACGTCAGAAACTGAATTCAATTTCCACGATTTCTAATTTTGTTTCCTCAGCGAAAAACTGAACTGCTGAGCTGCACACCTAAAAAAAACCTTCACCTTGGAGTCTCCGATGAGGGCGATGCCGATGGAGAGTTTCCTCTTCATCCCGCCTGAGAGGGTCTTGGATCGAGCGTGGCGCTTGTCCTCCAGGTTGAGGATGCGAATGATCCGGTCCACCTCGTTGGCGATCTTTTCCTTGCCGTAGCCTTTCAGCTGGACGTCGAGACGAGATCGAGCCGTCAGACAGAACGCACGCCTTTACCCGCCATTTGCTTGAGAAGAACGTGTGGGCACCTGTGCGAAGAAGAGGAGGTGCTCCCGGACGGTGAGGTTGTCGAACAGGACGTCGTGCTGAGGACAGAGGCCCAGGCTGCGGCGGATCAGAGCCATGTCCTGGCAGATGTCGTAGCCGTTGATGTAGGCCCTGCCGCTGGTGGGAGGAAACAGCCCTGCGAGGGAAGAACAAGTTGAAAGCAGCTGGAGCGACAATGGGCTGCGTTGCGTCTTGATGCGAGCGCGCCGCTCACCTGTCAGCATGGACAGCGTGGTGGTCTTCCCGGCCCCGTTGTGTCCGAGCAGCACGGTGATCTGTCCCTCGAACATGTTCATAGTGAGATTCTGCACGGCCAGCCGCATCTTGCTGCCCACTTTGAATTCCTAATGGTAAGACACACATACACACGCACACTTTCACCCTCCTGGGCCGTCTGCCAGCATCACTCTGCTCGTTTATCACTGGTGGAGGGAGTGGGGAGGGGGGTGGACTTGCCTTTGCCATGTGTTTAATCTTGATCCCGGAGACCAGTCCAGCTGGCTCCTCCTCCATGAATTTGCCCTTCATGGCCTTTTCGGCCTCCTCCTCCTCCTCCTTCTCCACCAAAGCCATGCGAGGGCTGCTGCACCAGTAGGAAGGCTGTTCGGGACGGGAGCCGCACAAAGTCAGGGACAAGCGATACAGCCGTTTTATGTCTGAATCTTCAGAATTTCGAATGATAATCCCCAAACAACAAAAAATAAGATAAAGAAGAATAGGCCACATTGTGTCTCTCCACAAAGGCAAAGAAAAAGTGCAGTCAAAACTTGCTTTAGCATTTTTAAAATAAAAAAAAATGTTTTTCTAGCCTGTCAATGAACAAGTGAAAAATTAATTTGTTTCTTTAATGCAAATATATACATTTCGTCAATTCTGAAAATAAGCACTCTGTGATGTCACAAAGGGCAATGATTCCAGTCCCAGGTTAGTGACATCCCGATCCGAGGAATACATTTCTGTTCCACTTCCAAACATGTGGGAGGTCCAACAAAGGATCAGTTTTAGCCTAACACAGCAAAGTTAAAGCCAAGTTAAAGCCTAACACAGCATTTTTTGAGCAGGAGGCTGCAAACAGAGGGTTAAATCTGCTGTCTTCGAGAGGTGTATCACAGAGAATTCTTACAGGGATGGAAAATAAATATCTAAAAACATATCAAACGGTTGGTTCTCGCTGAGGCTTAACAAGCTTTCATCACATTAAAACATTTACCTTCTACCTGCTGTTAAAAAATAAAACCCAAGATAAAAATGCACCAACAGCCGAGCCACACCTTTATGGCCGAGTGTAAAGTTTATTTGTTTATCTCTATTTGATTTGAAAGTGCCGTCTGCTTCTGTATCACAAAGTCCATTTCACTCCTGCTCTCTATACCAAACGGATTGTTTATGTTCCAAGATAATATTTCATTGAATCAGCCATCGACTTCTGAACTTTCAGTGGCGAGCGCAGGAAGCCGCTTTACTCTCAGGTTCATTTCTCAGAACCCGCGCTTCCAGTTGGTTGTTTCTCCTCTGACAGACAAAGTGAGCACTGTCGCAGCGTGTGCGTGCTTTAAAGAAAACAACCAGCAGTATCACATCCCTTATCTCGATACTTGACCGGACATGTTGACGTGTTTGCCTTCAGGTAACAAAACAAAACAACACTGAACTCTTTAAGTGTCTGGACGACAGCGGCGAGATACGATAAATAAACACACTGAGTAAAACAGGACAAAAAGCTGCTTTGCTTTAAGTGGTTGCGAGCGGCGTAGGGTCTTACCAATAAAAAGAAATAGGATGGCAAAGGCACTCCGTACTCTCCTGGGAAAACCGCCTCCATGTACCAGGCCACGAGCCCGTAGAGCACGGCGTCAAACAGCAGCAGGGCCAACACCTGAGCCATGGTGAAATCGTCGTCCACCGTCACCGGGTCGAAGAGGTTGGACCATTGAATTCCGGTGCCTGAGGAAGAAGAAAATGGTGAAAACGAAATGCTCTAATTCCTCATCTGTGTGGGTGACACATTTTGTTGACTGTATGCCTCACCTTTGCCTTCAAACATTCCAATGAGCTGCGACCCCATGGCCATGGCCACGTTGGAGATGAGGCAGGCCGACACTTTTTGGCTGTGGCTCAGCAGGTCGTAGCGAGGCCACAGGAACAGATAAGGCAGGTAGCTCAGGAAGTAGATGAAGCCCCCGGCCGCTGCTGCCACGTTGCCTGCAGGGGGGTGTGAAGAAGAGAGCAAGAAGAAGAAGAAGATTAAAGTGCTGTGAAATAAGCTCAGGTTTATCCCAGTGCACGAGATGTTGGAGGTTTGTTCAGCCTCACGGATGCGATGGACCACCGGCCCGGTGGGCAATGGGAGAGGGTTTGACCTCGACTCGACCAGAGGGCGACGAGAGGAACAGTCGGCCACGGTAATATTTGAAAACACGTATGAGGACTTTGAGAGTATTGTGACCTCAAGCAACTTCAGTTTTAAGGCTATTTGCAAAGCGCACCGCTAACTCCTTATAGCGGTTTTAACGCTGCTAGCATGTGCACACGGAAGGCACAACAATGGTCCAGGGACCTTCGGTCCGCCTTGCAGCCGTAACTCCGCCCACGCTCAGGTAGTAGCCAAGCCGATGGAAACGTGTCCCTACCGAGCCGTACCGTACCAAGAAGAGCCGGGTAATATCAAGATGAGCCGTAATGAGAGCACAAATGAGACTCCAGGGGTGAAAAAGGGAAGACGGTAAAATATAGAGGATGAGGTGAATGAATGACTGCTCAGGGCCATTATGGCTCCTGTCTCTGTCTCGCTGGAGCAGTGGAGGAGCTCTAAAAGGAGCCCCTGTGGCAGAAAATGACTATATTTTTCTGAAAAATGGGTTGATGAAGTTCCATTAGTTTTTTTTTAAAAAACGGACAAGGCGCCTGCACAGCTCGACCAACCTTTACCATTGCGCGAATGAAAGAAAAAAAGGCCTCTGAAGAGATCCAACTTATTCAATGCCACTTCCTGCTCTGCAATCGCTAGAAATCCTTCAAGACTCAACAGGATGCTGCATTTAAAGAGGGAAAGGAAGCGGAAAGTAGAAATTTCTTTTATGTGAGAGGGCGCTCTGATCAGAGCAGGTTTTACAAGCTGGCAGACGTGCAGCATTTATTTTTTTAATTTAAACAGCGAGAGCAGCTCATAAAACGTTACAGTGCACCAATAATGTGAGAATGACGACGGCTGCATTGATTGTGTTGTTGCCACATCTATAAAACAAAGATAACTCTTCTTTCTGAGTGGCCTCAGTCTTTCCTCAGGTTCCAACACGTCTCAATGATGAGTAATGTGGTTTATCAATCTGTTTTTATAAGTTTTTTTGAGTTTAATTGCTGCTTAATGGCAGGCAAGCAGGAAACACGGTGACCCACATAAGTGTTGACGACAGTGTCTCACTGAATGGCTGGAACCTAGCCTGCATTTTAGGAGGACAGGAAGAGCTGTACCTCTGGAGAAGAAGGTGCTGATCATGAAGCTGAAGCTGATGGTCGTCACGGTGAACATCAGCAGGAAGACGAAGACCAGCGTGGGGTCGCTGTAGGACAGCACCGCTCCGTGTGGGCTCACCTAAAACAAAACAAAAAATAAATAAATAAACAAACACTGCAAGAATGATTTTTAATTCTTGCCATAATTTATATCAAAACCTTTTATTCAAATCAAAGGAAGAGTCCCCTTGGTGAAGTGCAGTGTCAAACAGTGCTTTGAGAGCTTGGCATTACACTGGGAGCACTGAGGAAGCATTTAAAGCCTTAAAACAGGTCATTGGCTCATGCACGTCATAAAATCTCTGCAAAGTCCTTAAGAAACTGTACAAAAGTGTACAGGACATTGGTCACATTCCACGACTGCTGAACTGTTGATATAATCTTTATTTACTTTACTTAAGACGCGTGGTGCAGAAGCAGCGTGCTGGAATGTGCTTTTGAGCAACAACGAGAAGAAAAAGAACTCACCCAGACACAAAGGAGCAGTGTGACAAAGAAGACGGAGATGGAGAGGAAGAGAAGGAACATGAGGAACCAGGCGCTCCAGTGCAGCCAGTTGCTGAGGCCCATCATCCTCATGTACTCCTGCAGGCAACAGGGTTGGAGAAAAAAAGAGGCGTGAAACCAGGGGATGAAAAACAGTCTCCATTTCGTTGACCGAGGACCAGGCGAACGCACCTTGAGCTTCCTCTCCTTCTCCTGGACCACCGCCCGCACGATGTTGAGGGACGTGTAGGTGAAGCTGAGCACCAGCAGCAGGGGCAGCTGGTTCTGGATGGCCAGGATGAAGACATCGTACCTGTAGGCCGGGTAGGGGAAGCGCGACAGCACCACTCTGGTCTTCCACAGCACGTCGGCCGCCTCGGTCTTGTTGAGCGAGTGCATGATTGCTCGGTCCACGGCGTGCTGCACAGCCAGGAAGCCCTCTCTGTAGTAACCTTCAGAGAGCCAATAGCGATTAGCGACGCAGACCTGCTGCCGGTGTGAGCTGGTTATATTCATTTCGAAGGGTTGCAAGGTTCAGTAGAAAAAGTGTCACATTTAATCCTTATTATCTGTTTTCTTACGACGTCACAGCGTCGTTCGTGCTGCTGTGTCTCAGCTGGTTCTGATTGGCTGCGTCCTGACGTGCCTTTAAGTGACGTTCTCCACAATCATTCTGATTGGCCAAATAGGTCATGTGAGTTACAGTGTGGCATGATGGGAAGTGACACTACTTTGCATGCTCTATGGGCCCATTAATGCAGAAGTCAAAAACTTTTTCGGCCTATGCGCTGGCAGAGAGACTTCATTGAAATGAATGGGCCGCCATCTTGGAGTCTGGGGGACACACAGCTTGAGAGGAGCATTGAGACGTCTCTTCATCCAAATATTATGGTTTATTGCATATTCATGCCCAGTCAATCTGTGGCCTTCATAATGGCCGATGCAATCTGAGTAGGCTTTTTCTTTTGTCTTGTTTTATTTTTTTTCTAAATAAAGGACAGGATGAAGGCAACCCGGCGTCGTCTGATTACCTGGCGTGCCCCCCGTTTTATAGACCTGCTCTCTTGGCCCCGGCATCTGGAAGAGGGGGAAGAGGCTGAACGTGTGCCAGTCCAGGTCGCTGTTGGGGCTCAGATCGGACTTCTCGCTGGCTGGGGCGGCGCGGGGCGTGTAGGAGAAGCGCAGGTGGTACCTCACCTGTGTGGCAGCAGAGGGCAACGGGAACGTTTACTGAAGTTCAGGCCAACAAACAAACCTGAACCAATCAATAAAGTTAAGGCAAATGTTGTTTGTTTTCTGTATCACCGATTCCAGAAAGTACAGCCAGCAAGCTAGGGTGACCTTTTAACTCTTAATGGCTGTGTGTGAACACATCACCTACTCATGAACTCAGTTTCAGGTTTTTGTTGTCTGCAGCAACACAAACCTGATATTATGGGCACACGGATTTCTCACTTTAAACCATTGCTGGTACCACTGTGAGTGTGATTCCAAATCCTAGTATGGCAGAGGTTTAGGTTCTGAAAAAAAAACATCCTAACATCCTTGTTTTTGTTGTTTGTTAATAACATGCATGGACTATTCCAAATTCCCCCGCTGGGAAGACGTGTTTAATTATAACAGTGAAACATGCGGACACAAAACGAAAAACATCGCTCGGATCCACAAAGTAAACACACGGCCGTTGACAAAAGCCAAACAATGAGACTGAACCCGTCCAACTGGTGGCTCGAGCCAAAGGGACGCGTCCATGCCTTCTTTGTCGGAAAAACTTGACTGACCACCTTGCAGTCGCTGGTGTCTCCACCTTGCAGTCGCTGGTGTCTCAGTGTCGTTAGACAGATAACAAAAAGAGGTCACGTGACCAAATGACATACGCCCAGGGTCGGATGTCAAGAAGACCAATAGCTGGGTTGGATTACACAGCTTTAAATTGAGGCTGCTGCAGAAGAAAGGATAATAAACATTTTATCTCTGGCCTCCTTTCCCACGAGGAGCCACTGGGATGCGTCTCGGGCGGCCGCTCGCGTCCTTTTACCTTCAGGGGTAGGGGCTCGTCGTCGTGCGTGAAGAGGTGCTCAAACACCACAGCGGCCAGCACATTTTCCGAGTGAGGGTCGGTGCGCACAAACTTTTCAAACTGCTCCTCCGTGTCGAAGCCTTTCACTGAAAGGAGAACACACACACACACACACACACACACACACACACACACACACACACACACACACACACACACACACACACACACACACACACACACACACACACACACACACACACACACAGACACACAGAGAAGATGATGAGTTGAAATGTGGTATTCAAGGCACGTCGTCCGTTTACCTGCCTCTCTGACAGCCTGGCCTCGGCGCCCCCTGCTCTCACTGACAAGACGGTGTTGGCATACTGGGTCCCAGGGTCAATATAACCATTTAAAAAACCTGTCGAAATCCCATATGCTGTCATCATGAAGCGCCGTGACAACAAGACGAGAGAAGATAAAAAACACAAGAAGACAAAACTGACGCACAGAGCAAAAATAATAAAAGCAGTTTTTCCAACAAGGTCATCGGCCACTGCGAGAAAACGAATGAAAATACAGAGACGGAAAGTATGAAGAATAAGAGAATAAGGCCTTCTTTCACTTTCCCGGTCACGGTTTTCATCACTTCTTTTTACTGACAGAAAGCACACGAGTGCAGTCTCGTCCAGCTATCAAGCTGGTCAGAGAGGTCAGCACTCTGGTATGGATCTCTGGGTGAAACCTGGGTCAGCGTCACAGAGCAAACACCAAGGGCAGCAGGAGAAAATAGGTCACGGGCAACAAGCCCACCAGCTCATACTGTACATCCACTTGAACACTTGAAGTGATAAGGACCAGCGGCTTGTATTGACTTGTGTGCTTTTTTATTTCCTGACACCCCCAAATTCAACTGAAAAATCCAATAACGTTTTAAAATGAACACTGACACATTGACGTTTTTAAAGAATACTCCAATCACTATTCTTTGGGGATCAGTTAAATAAGAATACTAATCTCTCACAATCCCACGGCCATCGCGCAGCATAAAGAATTTGATTTTCAGATCAGGTGTTCTGTGTTTTGTTTCCGTGGACGATAAAGGGATCAATGGGGATATGTCGACTGTTGAAGGACCCCAGCTGTTATCTCCCATATTATTCACTCTGACACCAGGGGAAGGGCGTGGCCTGTTTGCTCTAGAGGGCTGTTTCCATAGAAACCAGTCTCGACAAAACTGCGCTGGTTTCAGCACCAAGATGTTTGCTAGAAGGTCTCGTATGATACCTACATGAGTGCCCCCCCCCCCCCCCCCCCCCCCCCACACACACACACACACACACACACACACACACACACACACACACACACACACACACACACACACACACAGTCTTTAGAAAACGCCAGTATGGCATTTTAGTCAATATTTAAACTTACCTGAACGGAGTCTAAGGCTGTTTTGCACGTCCTCCGCCACGTGGCGAACCACGCTGGAGTTTTGAGGCACGAAGGCCAGCTGCAGGTCTTGGAATCTTAGCTGAGGCAGAACGTGGACAGGGAAGCTGTGGTACATGGTGTCATTGGGGTAGTTGATAAAAGGCACCTTCTGGCGCAGCACGATGAGGATGCCTGAGAAAAGCACAGGCAGCAGTATCTCCACCAGAGTCACCAGGATCTGACGTTTCTATGGGGGGCGGGGGGTGGGGGGGAGGAAGAGGGAACAGGAGAGGTTATCCAAAGAAAATCCTCCAGGTGCTTTCATCCAGACGTGCACTTGAAGCCCAGTGATAGCACGCATGAGGACAAACACAAATGTGGGGATACCCGAAACCTTATCAGCAAAGAGAAATCGGTTTCCTTCTATTGTTCATAACAGGGAAATGAAATGTGAGGAATTTCCAACCGATGTTTCATGAAATGAGTTACAAAATGTAAAGAACTCCTTTAAAATAAGATATTGAAACATTTCATGACAAGAGTAGCTGCGTTTCCATTACAGTTTGTCGCAAAATCAAAGCAATATTTCTAAAAACTTCGACAAAGTACAACTGCGATTTTCAGGTGTTTCCACTGAATGGTGTGACGCACATAAGACATCATTTTGGCAAAATCTCTTCCCACGAGCTCCCACTTTGAGGAGGATGGAGGTAGAAAACATTTTGCGTTTTCACTTCAGTGAACTGGTAACGTGACCCTGTGCGTCACGTCCGGTGACGTGTAAATGTGAGAAAAGTGTTTCCATGACACTTTTGCGATATACCTCGATATCGATGCGTCTGAAAAAACACCTCGTGAGAGCGTCAAAACATTTTGGCCATATTTGAGAGGTTTTCCAAAGGTTAGGTTCCATTACCAGTTTTTTATTGAGATATTTAGGTTTTGCACAATTCTAGGGGGAATAGAAACACAGCTTGTGACCGGTTGACTTTGCTGCAGGACACAGTGGTTCTTCGTGTCTGGTCCTGGTAGGGTCTGTGTTATCGCTGGACAAACAAAGTTGGTGTGAAAATCACTTGCTACTAAATGCTACCGGAGAACATGGTGCTTTTTATTAATTTGCGGGGTGGGGAGGGTCGTGTGCAACTTGCCTTTACAGAAAAGTATAGTCTTTATTGTGATTTACAAAAAAGATTTAGCATGTAATAGATTTTTGGAGAAGTGTATAAAAAAAAAAACCTCCCCGTCATCTTACAGATCTCCATATAAGACCAGGAGAAGCATGAACACTGCGTCAACCTCACAGCAGTCTCCACAACAACAGCACAGGCACTGCAGTATATCAGGGACCAGGGGAGAAACATCACAAGCTGAAATCACACTGTTAGTCAGTTTGCCGTATTTATTATGGCACTATGAGGATGTAACTTTACAAAGACTCGCCTGCCGGTCCCTACTCCATAAATACAGCCACCTGTGACAATTCACAGCCACAAACAATGTCAGCACCTGACTAAGAAATAAAGTTTATGTTCGCCCCCCCTACCCCACAACTCACCTGCTGAATATAGTTTTTCCACACCAGCAGCCCAAATTGTCGCACGACAGCCATTTTCGGCAGCTCTGTACTTTCAGCCCCCTGATGTGGTCAAGGATGGAAAACAGAGCACACATTTCCAGTCATTTAGTATACGTATCTTTCCGAATAGTGTCTCGGTTAGTCTGGGAAATCCTTTATGAATTCAGTTTCTGTTTAACAGTAAACCAAAGACAACAAGAACAAAAAAAGAGAAGTGAAATAAAGCAGTCACATTGGATGTCCCACAGGGAAAATTCCTTAAACCTATCAAATACTTTAAAATGGCCTTCTGTGCATATATTTTATAATCAGTACACATGCATATTACAAATAATAATATATACTGACTATCAAATGTAAATAACAACAACAACCTAATACTCATCCAAATAAATAATAATGTTAAAAGTTCGAGATACAGTTTCTGTATTAGATTTCATTAAAAATGTAACTGCGAAGGAATGTCGATCACAGATACAAAGTATAACGAGGCCAATGAATGACCTCGTGAACCTCACGCAAACCCTAACCTAGTGACAATCCTTTCACAACATACATGTAGTTTTTGGGGGGTTTTTTAGCTCACAAAATTTTTACTCGTCTATATAAAAAGATCGTGTGCAACATTATTTGCATGTGCAACATGAATTTGGTTGTATGTTTTAGCACCAAGTTCACGTACACAACCACAGGGAGACGTGAGGTTTTTTCCTTATGAACCGTGGAACGCTTAGCTGTTCACTGATTGGCCCCACACAGCTCTCCCGCTATCGTGATTGGACAGTCGAGCTGCCCATCAATCCCTAGGGATTCTGATGCATGCTAATGACGGAACCGAGGAGAGACAAAGATACTCATTTATGAAAATTAAAAACGTACCGAATGCTCGACATTCTCTCACCCGACGCGACACTGATCATTAGGTATTTTACAGCAACAAAATGCAGCTCGTGATATTTTTTTTTAACGACCTATTACCTTAATTCACAGTGGAGCTTCCAAACATAAACTTCCCGAGCCGTGTGGGTCCCTCTTCCTGGTATGGAGGCGGAAACAATTCCTTTCCCTTTTCGTCTTTAAGATACCAACACCATCACTGGGGGCGCTTCGTCATACACCGACAGACACCGGGTGGCTAGCTCCAGCGATGCTAAACCTCCCGGGCGAGGTTTATCTCAGCCTCCCGTGCTCCTGCTGCCTGCCTGCCTAGCACCGGAGCGATGACATTGCACCAGCGGCTGGATAAGAAGCCCGTGAACTCACCGTGCAGTATGTGACGACGACCGTCAACAAAACACGTCACGTGACTCGAGTGGAGCAGCGCGCCACGTGACCAACTGGCTATTGGTTATTAGCTGCTAAGAGAACAAAAACAGACCGTTCTAACGTCAATTTAGTCTAATGAGCCGGTGGTTCAACCTTTTTTTCTCGCTCTTTTTTTTTTCTTTTTCAAATGATACATTAGACTCAAGGAAGACAACAAAACTGGTAAAATTAACTGAATAATTTAACTGAATTAATTTATTATTTATTCAACATGAAACAAAAACATAACAAAACACCGCACATAGTACGAAAAAGCAGTAGGAAGAAATTAAATAAACTATAGTAATTTCCTACCCCTTTTGACTATTCTTCAGTTTCTTGCCAAATAGTGCTACAGATATCCATATACATACATAATATGTAAACATCCATATGAATGTATAACATATATACGCTTCATAAATACATATATATATATATATATATATATATATATATATATATATATATATATATATATAAAAAGAATAGGTAGAAATATACCATATACTAACTTAATTGCAATATAATAACAATCAACACTATTCTATTTATAGATTCATCCCTCATCATCCTCAGTTACCACATTTCCTCTTCCATATACTTGTTTAGAAATATTTTTGTGCCTTTTTTTAAAAAAAAAAAAAAAAAACACATTTATATTTTTGTACTTTGTTTTATTTCTGTCTCCAGACTGTTCCACAAAGTCACCACACAGCTCGATATGCACATGCTTTTCATATTTGTTCAAACCTTTGGTTTAGCAGCAACTATTACAAATGTCCAATCACTTTGTATGTTTCACCGTTTGTTAATGTAAATGTTGATAACATGCTATCACTTCGATGGATTGTTTCTCTCTATTTAGGGCTCTCCAGAGTTTAATGTGAGAACATGCAAATTTTCTGTCATAAGGCCAGTGCTCAAAGTGAAATATTATGACTTCTTGTTCCCATTTTTTTGAACGCTCAAGTGGTCAATGATCCCATGAGTGATGTGATGTAACATAACACGGGACTTTTTAGAGCTTCTGCTTCAGTGACCATTGGCAAATAACATAACTATAGCTGACCTCTATTTTTTTCTCTCTTTCAATCTTGGACCTGTCGTCTGAATGTGCCTGAGCTTTCAATAGCCGTGAAAAACACTGATAAGATTTCTATAGTCACAAAAGCACATTGAGAAATCTGAAGTAAACCGACCGAATGGCTTGTTTTATTTTTTTTCCAACTGGTAAAAAAGAAAAAGAAAAAATACATTCAGTACATTTTCACAGATCTTTTGAGAAAACACTGCACTGGAGGAAGAACAATTTTCAAAAATAAAACTGCCTTTTTGGAATAAAGCAAAACAATTTCAAGTAGTGAGATGTCCATTTTTCCCCTACTATACATATTTACTATGTACATATACATTTATATATATCTCTATATTGACAAAAAACAAACAAAGACACAGGAGATAACCAGTCTGACATAACAGTCTTATTTCTACAGTTAGTCACAATCCATTTGATACTGTTCGCCCAGTGTGCTGAATGAATCTTAGGGGAAAGAGACAAACCAAACAAACAAACATAAAGTAACACTTTTTTTCTCCACTTAGTGTCTAAAATTCCCTTTAATGCCAACAGGGCACCACAGATATCACCGGTATTTTAGCACTGATTGTTCAAGCATGTTGAATGTTTACATACCACTGACTATGACGCAAAAGGTACGAGACAGAATTGAGCGTGGAGGCACCCCATCGTCCCATCGTCAAACTGTGAGTTCTTGTGGAACAAATGTGCATTAGGTTTGTTAAAATATCAACAGCACAACTGGTATCTGCATACAAAAAACATGAACAAGATGCAGAGCACTAAAAGTCTAATTTCACAGCCTTGAAATGTTGACGCGACATCACCACAGTACCTTTGGCAACACACGCAGTGCTTAGAATGAATCGGAGAAAGAAAATAAGTTTTCTTTGTAGGCGTAAGGATGTTTACAGATTTTTGCACATGATCTTCATGGTTTTGTTTTTTTTTTTTCATCCTTTCAAAAAAAGTCATCTCAGACCGTCATAGGAGGCTGGAGAGCAAAACTTTTACCAGGGTCCTGAGGAAAGTGAAGTTCCAGTGGTGTTAGAGTATAGCTGTCTTCCTTCAATGGGAGGTATTTTTTTGAGAACGGTGCCTGTAAACATGTGAAATGCAGCGCAGAGCCAGGTTTCTGGGTAAATTCATGATCATGGATCTATTTTCCCTTACTTGTCTTAGAGCCTCTCGGGCTTTTGGCAATCGATGAAGCAGTGCGGACTAACAGAATTGAGAATCAGCGTTGAGTGGGGAGGGAAGTGCTAGGGGAAGAAAGACAGAGGCCTCTGTATGAGCCTGAGGACAGTTCGAGTTTCGCCTTACAAGCTCAAAAAGCCTACGTTTGGATCCTCTCCTCCCACTTCCTCATCCTCTCCCTCCACTTCACCTCCACTGTGAGCTGCATAGTTCTTCCTCTTCACCTGCTTGCTGGACAGGCCCCGGGGCCTCTGCATGGGCACCAGGAGGCGGAAACCCGACTGGGCTTTGGCAGAAGCTTGGCTGAAGGTGTTGAACGTGCACGGCATGAGCGGGGAGGGGGAGGAGGAACTCATGGACGAAGGGCTGGCACTGTGTGACGAGTAGCCTGAGGAGAAGGCCACCGGTTCCTGGGTTTTTGGTTTGTCGTGTGCGACCTCCTCTTCGCAGAAGCTGTCATCGTCGCTGGACAGGGCCCGGCAGTGCACCAGTGCTTTGTCTTCAGTCATTGAGTGCAGCTGGATTGATGTCATAGAGCCTATTGAAACAGAAGGCATATCAGAGTTAAAAACCCACGTCAGATGACAACAACCCAATTGAATTTTATTCACAAACGATGATAAAATCTGTTTAGCGCACAATTTCTTTTTTTAAAGGTCCGCAGCCTCGTACAATCTCCAGGAAAGCAGAATATTTAACCCTCCGTTTGCACTTCAGCATCCCACTACATCAAATGTTTTGCTGGACCTCCCACATCTGGCCCAGACAGAAACACAAAGACTCAGCTGGGATGGATGGATTGTCACTGTTCAGGCTTGAGGAACACCTTATTACTCAAACACATTGGTCAAGTGTTTTTTTTTTTTTAATATAATATGGAACTTTCAAAGCGCTTCCAGATGCATTTGGTTGTGATTTAGCACCGTAGAGATAAATAATAATAATTTAAAAAAAAAGAGTCAGCGAGTCAGAATCACAGTATCACAATTGCGCTAGTTTAAAATCAGCAGCCCTTTCAGCTGCTTTGCCATCATGTTACTTGATTAATGCCCCGATAGAGGGGGGAAAAAATTAAATAAAAACCTCATGCAGTGATCTAATGAATTCAGATTAGCTCATCGATGCATCCTTCACACAAAAGAAGGCTGCAAAAACCCTGCTGCCAGTGTCAGTCCCGTTCCCCATCACTCACTATTGCCGTCCTTCTCCCCCTCGCTCCCTTCCTCCTGGTCGCCCTCATAACCAGAGCAGGAAGTGTCCAGGCTCCAGTCCAGGATGTCACCCAGCAGCCTTTCCTCCTGCAGGGACAGTTCAGCTGTGGGCGTGGCCACGAAGCTGGCTCTGTGGGCCTGCACGGCATCATCCCGTCTCCTTTGGGAGAAAGTAGGCAAAGTCGTTAGTGTGACTCACGGTATCTTGCAGATCAGAAGTGACTAAAATGTTGTTGTTTTTTTTCTCCAATACTCTGATTAAATATCTTGAAAAAGAAGCTTTGTTTGTGGCTTCTCCTGCAATCAAATGCCAATGACACAATATTCTTATTGCAATATTGCGCCTATTCCTTTGTTGTGCCCCTGCTCTCTGTTCTTCTCCTTTACATTAGACTTTCCCTTAACTAGAGCAGATGAGTGAATGCAGCTGTGCATGTCGTTGACTCATCAAGATCCAATTATACAAAAACAGACAACCGCTGGCTTCCCAGTCAAGGGCTTTCAGCCTACTTCAGACGTTTGCAAAAAATAAAATAAGCATTTACGCTTTTTTTCCACCCACTTCGGTCATATCTCCTTCAGGATTTCATTCATTTATGTTTCCCTGTGTCGACGTTACCTCTTATTGGTGCTGGATGGAGACGCGAGGAAGGACTGCAGGTCTGCTGGCTGACCGGTGGGACTGGGTGGCTCATCCAAGTCCGGCTCCACCTCAGGAATCTCCAGTATCTGACACAGCTCAGTGTAATCCATGACCTTGTGAAGGGAATAATACACGATCAGACCTGTGGGACTCTAAGCATCATTCATGCTGTATGTGATGCGGTAATATTGTACTGTAATAAGCTGTAACAACATGGTAGTAGTGTGTATAATATAGAAATGTATAGCTTGTATATAATATTTATCATATAGTTTTGACGCTTATCAAACCGGGAATGTGTAAGAATGGGCAATAGTGTGCATAATATATACAATGTTTATACATAGCTTATTACACTTTAAATACTGTATTTATTAAAAAAAAAAAAGGAAAAAAAAAAAAAGTACCTTCTCTTTGCTGATCTGCCCGTAGGTCTCGTCTTCAAACCGTTGTTTGACGCCAGTCAGGGACACGTGTCGGAAATCTTTGGGAACATCCTCAGTGAAACTACAGAAGAAGGACAGCGAGAGGAAGGAACACATGGGTTGGTCAGATCCAGTCAGTGTACTGCATTGCAAATGGAGCAAATCTTGTTAGCCGCCCATCTCAGAATTACAATTGGTCAATAGGGTGCTCACCTACTGGAGTGAGTCACCTCTGGGGCAAGTTTCACTGAGAATTACATTGGAACACAACCGCCCCACCCCCACACATCTGGAACCCAGCCGTCGTTAATGGTTTGTTTGAGACAAACAGTCTCTAGGTTTCTGGGTCGTTTCAGTGGCCACCTGTCGTCTCGGACATATTGACGCTGCAAACGAGTTTCTGTCTCACGAAAAAGCTGGACAAACGGATGCTGTAATGCTAAATATTGTATTGTCACAATGACATGAGAGAATCACAGGCGACACACGTGTCCCATAACGCACCCGTTGATGTCACATACACACAAATTGAAACCTGCCTCATGGGTCTGAAATGCCAGCAATAGCAGCGAGACGTGCGAAACATGAACAGTTTACCGACATGCTGCGTGAAACTCTCGCCCTTATTAGGTCATTGAGTAAGTAAAGAGAAATAAGCTACGTTTTAAATAAGTTAAAAATGCTAACACATTTGATGCTCTTGTCTCCACTTGAGAAGCTGTTGCAACCGATTGCAGCCAATGCTGCGATGGTAAGGATGTGTGGCAAAAACTCGGTGGTCCATAAGAAAAAGAAAAAGGTTGGTCACAAAGTACCAGTACAAGAGGATTTTACTTATTAATCTGTTGAGTCACAGTCACAGCCGCAATGGCAGTGCAGTTACTCAAAAGGTCATAAAAATATATTCAAATGCCCCCGTGAGCAACATCCACCAAGGCCACAAAATAAATCTCCTGTCTGGTGAAAAAGAAATGACCGGGATGGAAATGATTAAGCAGGCATTTATCACTGGCCCATGATTGTACCCACTGCGCCGTTTTCACATTAGGTTAGTTTAGGAGCAATTAATCGCTTACGTCCAAATGGGCTGTGAGACAGGAAGAAAAAAAAAGAAAAAAAAAAAAACAGAACGCACCACTTGACGTAGAGCAGCACAGCGAGGGAGGCGAGGTCTTGCTTGGAGAAGCTTGTGTAGTCGACCAGCAAGCTGGGCCAGAGAGGAGCTGCACAAAGGAAGACGACAGACACTTTGACAATTTGTCCAAGCAGCTGTATATGAACAATGCCTCTTTCTTTTTTTTTTTAACAAAAAAACAGGGCCTCCTTCAGGCGTCATTACCGTAGCGGTGTAGCGCCCGCGTGAGCAGCAGCGTGGCGCAGGCCAGCTTGGAGAGTGGCAGCTTGGTGAGGGCAGAGTTGAGCAGCGACAGCTCGCATATGTAGCCGAAGAGGTGAGCGGTCCTCCTCTCCAGCGGGAGCAGCGACAGCAGCACCTCCCCGTAGTCCAGCAGCGTGGGGCTCTGAGGAGGGAAGAGGAGGCGGCGGCGGCGGCGGCGGTGGTGAATTCGGGAAGATTTAAGAAATTTCGTCAGGGTGAGCGTGTCGCACCGCGCCAACTGGATGGGAAATTTGTTGAACTCACTCTGATCTTTCCCCCCAGCACCGACACAATCTCCCCCATCATCCGGACCAGGTCCTCGTATTTGTACGTGTTGTCGGTGAGCCAGACGGCCTCACGGATGGTCAGGATTTCTTTACTCATGTAGCTGAAAGGGGGGGAAAAAAACACCAGTGTACATGAGCAGTTGTACAGCATTTGAATCTGCAAACAATATAGGAAAGGAGATGGGATTTTGAAGTCAAATGTGTGGATACGCGAGCGCACTAAAAAAAAAAATTAGGCAACGTATCTCCTAATTATGAGATTACATCATGATTGCATCATGATGATTGTATCATCCATTGTTGCCCACTGATTAGAAGGATTACAGACTTTTCCTTTATCTTACCTCATAATTACCAGGAAAGATCTCGTAATTACGAGATCCTGATCTCATAATTACGAGATCTTTTATCGTAATTATTACACTATTAAAATATTATTAATTACTATTAAAACATGAAAGGATTAGGCTACTAAATCCTTTCTAATCAGTGGGCAATGATGGCGCTATCGCAGTCAATCTACCATAACTGCCTTCTTGGTTTGAGGCATTGGGAAATACTTGCATTTCTTAAAACCGAGGATTTTTTTTTTTTTTAATTCAGTGAATGCAATGCGCTTCTGTACGTGGAAAACGTTTCGGAGGTGCATCTGGACTTTCCTACCGTGTGCAAACAACCATGCAGGCGATCCCCAGTAACTGCAAATGAGCCTTGGAGACGGTGCGCAGTGCCATATATCGGTCCACACAACCCACAGCCACATGCAGTGCCAGGCTGGAGAAATCCTTCATGGTGGTCACTTCCACCAGCCAGTCCACCAGGATGTACCTGGGGAGGAGACGAGGGGTTGTAGATGATGAGGGGAAAAAAACAAAACAGGTTGTGGGCTACTTAGAGAGTAGGATGGCATTTAAAACATATACAGAAAAAAACGCCCTTTAAGTGGATATCATTTAAGGTTGGGCTCTTCATCTTGCAAATTAGCATGAAAATGAAGGGGAGGTTTCATTTCCAGGATTATTGGCCATTTTAGTGAGGAAAGCTATGGTAATTAAAGACGTGAGTCATCAGCCCTAATTGGATGACTCTGCAGACTGCAAATACGGCAGTAATGTTATGAAGGAGTTCTTACCTCATCGTTTCACTGATGCCACGTCTGACGGTGTCTGGTGTACCATGATGGGAGTCTGAGTTGGAGCTGCTGAAGATCTGAGACACAATGTCAGAGCAGGCTTTAGGCCCCAGGCCCAGGGGGTCTCCCCTGCTGCACACCTTGGCCAGAGAGAACTGAGGGGGAGGAATTGGCAGATTGTCAGTTGGAATGCGTCACTTTAATCAGTTCTGACAATAGTTTCAAATAGAAAGTGACTCAACACACACACACACACACACACACACACACACACACACACACACACACACACACACACACACACACACACACACACACACACACACACACACACACACACACACACACACACACACACACACACACACACACACACACACCTGAGCTTGCCAGCAGCCTTTGCCAGCGTAGTCCCTGAGAGTTCGGATGCACTGGAGGTACCTGCCTGGATCGGCCATCTGAAATTAAACCCAAATACTCAAAGTCACATTCAGCAGTCAAACGCAACGCGTGTCAATTACGCAAATGAGTCAATGTGATCATCAGACACTCGGACTTACGGCTGCTTTTCGACTGTGCTCCCACAGCAGGTAGGAGCTCTGCAGGCAACCGGCCTGCGACGACTGTTCCAGCATAGAGATGGCCTCCTTGTCATCCTAATTAAAAGAAGAAGAAGAAGAAAAAAGATGTACATCATAAATAATTCCAAATACTGCGACCTTCTCTTCCCCAGAAAACGAGGTGGTTTGACAAGATCACACAGTTGAATCTGAGCAGACTGAATTAATTTGTCCCACATTAATTAACTGGGTGCAGATGCCGTGAGCAACAATTCTCAAAGATGGATCCAAAGTGACAGCTTGTATGCAGAGAAAGACAAGGCAATAATAAGACCAACCAAGGCTGGGCGATTTTGGACAAAAATAAAATCCCGATTTATTTCTCTGGAAAAACTAGATTTTTGATTGCTTGATTTCCCCCCTTCTTTTTTTTTTAAACATCATTTTGATGAATAAATTCAATTTCGATTTAAAATGGATTCATCGCACAGCCCTAACCACCAACTCTTCATTTCATGGCTAGGCAGACATGGCATGTTATGAAAGCCGCACAGATGAAGAAGATGTCATACATACATCAAAGACACGCAGAATTCTGGCCAAACAGTGCAACAAGGGTCCCCTCTTCTCCTGCAGGGAACAGAGGAAAAACAAGTGAATAAAAGTCTGAAAAGTATTTCAAGGGGCCTTTAAGTACTTTACCAGTGTTTCCCCCCATAAAATATGTTTCTTGTTTAAGCAAAAAGAATCTGTTAAATCAATTATGTTACAAAGGGGGTGGATGCCCCTGCTAGATGGTCATCCCACCCTCCCTTTCATCTCGTTTCCATCTCCTCCCAAACACAAACTGCATCATCAGGAGGTTAAATCTGAGCAAGGTTTTTTTTTTCCTTTCCCTTTCCCTTTGTGGCTGTAGTGGCTCTGAGTCCTGAGATAAGTAGAGTGCTTCAGATACATCAAGCCTCTCTTCAGTTGCAAGACTGTGTTTTGCTGCGGCAGCATGTGGGTGAGCGACAATCACCGCCGACTGATCAACAGTGGGCGATCCCAGTCACTGCGATCGTTTCACACGCAGCCGAGACAAAGAAAAGTAGAAGCCAAACCTCACCACGTTATTTTCGCACTCGGCCTTGAGGTGCTCGAACACCACGGCTTTGCAGCAGCTGCCGGTGGTCGACCACGGCGGACGGATGAAGACCCAGATGAAGGGGTCCACCAGGGGCGAGCGCAGGCTCTCTGCCAGGCTGAAGAAGTGAGAGGCCTTGCGACCGCACACGTCTGCCCTCCCCTCGTCGCTCAGCAACGCTGACGGTGCAGAAGAAATGACAGAAATGTCCTCACTTATTCAATTTATTATTCTGAAAGACAGAAAGGCAACATGGGTTTTCAACTTACGTCCTTCGTTGTACAAGAAGGCAACCCCCAACTTCACAGCAGCTTCGAAATTCCCTTTTTCTGCCGCCCTGCAGCAAGACAGATGAGTTAGTTCCAAAACAAAGATTCAGTTGGTTGTTATGGGGGTCACAAAACTGCGACTGTACCTTTCAAACAGCCACAAAGTTTTGGGCGACGGCCACGTGTGACCAAACTTGACCCGAGCCCATAAGCTCGAGTGGTTGTCCACAATGTCCCGCAGCTGGGAGTTAACCTGCAAAGGAAGTCAGGACAAATCAACGAGAGAGCCAAACATCAGAACAACTCCGGGCCGGGGAGGGGAGGACATGTCGTGTACGTGACTGAGGCAACGTGGAAGTGTCACGAGCGCATCGACTCACCGCTCTGACAGACAGCAAGTCCTGAGCAGACAGATGCTGGAGGACGCAGAGGACGACCTCCTCGGGGAGAGACAGCAAGCTCAGGGCTGAAGTTCGCTTGCGGATCCGCTTTCGTGTCGGAACCGAGTAGCATTTCGAACATCTGCAGTGGACAACTGAAAGGAAGGCAGAGGAGAAGAAAAAAAAAAAAAAAACTTAGTTTAAAATATTGAACCACTTTGAATAAAAAAATAGTCCTATTCTGTTAGAGGGCTAAACATGCTAAATTTACCTACCCCACCGAAAAAAATAACTAACTCACCCTTAAGGCTTGGCAATCTAGCTCTCATATTATTGTTGAACAAATGTCCGGATTCACTTTAGAAAAATGTACCGGCTCATAATTTAGCTGGTGCAGCAAAAGTGAAGGTTATGGCTGCACGTTCAACGGCTAGTGTGTGTGTGTGTGTGTGTGTGTGTGTGTGTGTGTGTGTGTGTGTGTGTGTGTGTGTGTGTGTGTGTGTGTGTGTGTGTGTAACTCCGGGTGGTCTGAATGTATGAGATGGTTTTAAGAGGGAAAAACTCTTAAAAATCCGTCAGAAAATCGTGCATACGGGACCACTTTGTGTATTTAAAGAAATACTGCCGAGCTAAACGTTGGTTAACAGGCGTTTGTTATGGCAGAAAAGGTGATCTGACATTGAAAAGTCACCAACGACTGAGCGCCTAAATTTCCCTCCCGATGGTTAAAACGTAGGCTCCAGTGCGAGACTAGCTTTCACGGAGTTAAGCCCGAAACTGCCGACTTACAACAATCACACATGCGTGCCGTATACGACAGGAAAACATTAAGAACTCGAACAAATTTCAACTATAATTTAAACGAATGCACAAGTTCTAACCCCGGGTTAACGTACGCGTTGGCAGGCAGGTGCGATCAACAGGTTACCGATACTTGCTAAGTGCGTTTGAATGGTAGGAATACAGATCAAAACCACAAACGATCATCTCATTTTAACGCATAAGCACTCGTTTAAGTGGTAAAGAGAAGTCAGTGAATTGTCGTTACTTACTGCCCGCTTTCATTGCAAGTGCCAGAGAACTCCCTTGAACAGCAGCGGCTGTAGCTTTTAGCTCTTTGCAGTGGTCTGAATGTCAGGGCGAAGGAAGTAAAAAACAAAAAACAAAGAGACAGTCACATAGAAATGTAAGGACTGTTTTGAAATATAAAGCTGTTCGCTAAAATAACCACAGCTTCTGATTGCCTAGTGTCCAAGTAGTGAGCTCTAACCTAAATTCAAATTTAAGCGTGCGTCCCAGATCCGCCCCGCAGTTAGTTTCGTAGCACCGCCCGCGCTCGCTGTTTAAAAAATTCTCGCATTTGATTGGCCGGAAGAAGAGACGCCCCTTGATTACATAGAGGCCCTATGATTGGCCAGCCTATGTAAAACGACCTGCAATTCGCTGAAGATTATAAATTGAGAAACGACCGAAGATTATTGGCCAACGTAGCATTTTTTCGAAGAACGCGCGCGTCAGATGTTGTATTTGATTGGTTGGTGTCAGTATTAGGACACCCAGCGATCCGCCTACATCCTGGAGATTGTGGGAAATGTAGTTGGCCAAGAAAAGCCGGAAAGCCAATTTAAAGGTACACCGTTTAAAGGGACAGGCTCCAGGGAAGGTTGTGATAACGTCTCGAACCAAAATACTTTTAATAAACCTTAGTCCGAAGTGAGACTGTACAAACAGACAGATGTGTAATGTATGTAAATCTCCAGCTCCTCATCTTAGTTAAAGACAACACAAATCCAGTGTCCATACAACTACGACATAAAACTCTTATCAAACATCAAATAGCTGTATTTTAGTGGTTTGTTTCTCGTGCCTGTTTTGCCTAATTTAAAACAACACAGTTTGGTGTGTGTGCCATAGCTGAATTTTGATTGTTGTGTTGACCTTCCAATTTGTTCACATGCAAATTGATTATTTGTATGCATACATCACTGTTTCATCATTTAAATCATCATTGTCAGTTTTAATTCAGTGTTAGAGCCACTCATTTTAGAAAACAACTACAAAGGCCCAGTATGGAAGTGCTGAGGGAATACATACTGAAATGAAGCACTGAATGGGTTTTCTTTGGCATCTGAAACAGCTGTCATTTAAAGCAGCTCTAGGTAACTTTTCGACCATAAAATTATGATTCCAAACTCAGTAAAGCGGCACATAACCGATTAATAGGATCGATGGTGTCGCCTCGGCAGCGAGAGGGGGGTTGTGCCGGCTGTAACTGCACTGCGTAACCTTCAAGCGCGACCCGACACGCCGGATGAACCACTATGCGGCAACGTCACACGTTTATTTAGAGGCGGTTTTACATACTACTATTACAAATACATACGATTATAAAATGACGGAATGGGACCCAAAAATCAACCTCAATGAAAGACGTAAGTAATAAAAGTGTTGAACGTTTGCTACAATGTTATTGTCAATGTCTGTTTTGCGTTTCATATTGGTGTTTTACGAGCGCTCCAGTGAGGCGACTATTTTGTATTTTTCCACACCAATAAACTAGCGCTGCAGCGTGTATACTTAATCACTTCACCATTTCCACCGAAAGTTACCAAGAGCTGCTTTAATTCATGACAAGGTAATTCTAAGTCTAATTTGTTGGACACCCGATGCAGGCGTGGCTGAAAAGCTATTAGCTTTGTGGCTGTGGCTTGATTGCTTGTCTTTTTGAAGAGCAGAAGAAAGGAGCTGAGTGCACTCACCAGTGCCATCTGATCCTTTCACATCTGCTATTGATGTGCTTGTCAAGTCACACAGTCTCATAATCGCTCGCAAAAAGTATGACACATCTTCGCCGGTTTCGATTCAGAGAGAAAACTTTACGTTTGATTGTATCTATTCTATGCATAGTGTTGCTTTTTTTTCTCCATTTCCTTTAGAAACTCTGAATGAATTGAGCACATTTCTGCTCTTTTCCCCTGAGTTCACTGAGTTTGATGGGAGGTGTTGTATGATCTAATTATCTTGGAGCTGGGTGACCTCAGATGGGTCAGGCGCTTTGATTCCCTCAACTGGATGCAGTCGGTGTTGCCATAGAAACTCTAACCACCCCTAACCATTTTTTAAATAAAACATAGGGAAGCTGATGACATCTACAAGGAAAAGGGGCTGGCCTGTGCATTTAACATAATATGAAAATAATTACAGCCATAATGCATGAGAGTCATGTTGACTGACAACTGTTGGTCTGTATTTTTGTTCCATTTTCATTGATTATATCCTTGTGAGCAATTCAACTTGACAGGAGCTGTCGTGGTAAAGACACTGCTCCAAGTAGCACCCGAGACAACCAGAGGAGAGGCCAATGGTGTCTGACCAAGAGGGAAACAATTGAGACCGGAAATGAAATATTGAAGAAGGATGGGACTGAGTCACAGGGCCAATTCATGAGAGGCATGAGGATCATTTGTATCTTTATTAAATGCATTATGTTGTGCAACAATATCTCAAAAAAGAAAAAGCTAATAAAATGCCCTGACCTAGCCTCTCTTGAAAACAAAAATAAACAACATGAAGAAATCTTCCCATCGTTCCTTGTCCTCTGTGCTCTCAGGGGATCCAGTTGTACAAATCACATTTTGCTACAATCTTTGTCACATCTACTTTATATTTTCCATCGTAGAGTTTCCAATTCATATTAACACCTGTTGGCGTCACATTCATTGACTCTGAAAAAGAAAAAAATGCTAATTTTTAGCCCAGCAAAGCTGCTTAAACGGAAACTCACTTCCATTGAGATGTGTTTAGGACTTAGAATAATACATTAGTATTGCACAATGTCCAGTTTCTCATCTTCATCTTTGAAATTTAGACAAATACCAGCTTTATTTGATATTGATAACTGAGATTTATCACTGATGGCCGGGCCAACAGGACAATAACTCTGGTCTGATCTGGTTTTCTGTAATCCATGCTCGTCCCCTTCTACCTCATCTGCACTTTGTCTGCACTGACCTCCCCACCTTGTATCCCAGACCCAGCCGCTCCTCCTTGCACACCCGCACCAGATGTGCTCCCAATAAACAGCTCAGTTCTTCCAAACCTGTATTAGTAAAATGTGAAATTTCTTTGCCACTCTGTGGCTAACTTTGATAATTTAACCAGACCAGTGTCATTTATTTTGGGCAACAATGTTTTTCTGACAGTCAAGTCATCCAAACTGTCATGGTACAACATAGTGTTTTGAAACACAAGGGAGGCTCGTAAGCTCCCTTCCCCTAATGTCTTTCAACAAAGGAAGAAAAAAAATACTCCTGCACGATTAAATAAAAATGATAAATGATAACTTTTTCTCAATATAAACCCAAGAGATGAACTTGACTGCGAAGGCAATTAAAAAAAGGAAATCATTATTTTCATTTTGGCAAGAGACACCCACTTCATAACAACTGATACAATGACAATGAATCAACTGACTTGCATGCAGTCATGACTGAACAGAGAACATTTTAGCAACCATTAGAATGATTTTCTATCCAACATTTCCCGACAGTCACGTTGGCTTGTCACAGTGTGCATCCACCAGCGCAGGGGTTAAAATTGCCAGGTATTCGCCTCAAGCCACGTGGAAACGTCAAGGGTGGTTCCCTTTCAGTGGAGTGAGACTCCATCTGACCTGCCATATTGTCAAGGAAACACTAAATGGTTTGTACGCAGAATAAGAGCTGAAAATAGCAGTTCAAGTATAATAGTATGGTTGTTGACACTGTGAGCACGATAAAGTTCTTATATATTGTGCAGCTCCTGTGAGAATTCTAACATAATATCTATTTACATCGAAAACAAGCATAATCACCTGCTTTTGCTTGATCGATGCTTGATTGACACTTTCACTTTGAACAAGGATAAGATCTTTCTTTAAAAAAAAAAAGGCCAAAGTAGATCAGTTTGCTTACATCACATTTATTTAATACTGACATTATATACACGTAAGTAAAAATGCACAAAAGAAGATATAAAATACTCATATGTACAGCATCAAATGTTAAACGGTGCACAAATGAATGCATCTGGTGTCACCCAGCTGTGTGGCAGATAGCAAAGGCGGACAGTGTGGCTGCCACAAGAGGGACATGCAGTTTGTCCCTGGTTCGCAGGGAGAGGTAGTTATTCCCTTTAGGTTTTCATAAAGGCAGAAGGGAAATCGCTCACTACCTACTTGGGTTTTTTTGTGACACTGAGTAAGTAGAAAGTATCTCAGTAATAACCAGGAACAACTAAGCATACGCATCTCAATGCATATAGTTACTTTTTTGAGCTTTATCATCCTCATAAACTCATGTTAATAATTATAATGCCCATCTCTCTGTCGATCTGTGTTAAGGACTAAACCGAGTTTTAAAAGAAAGTCACGCTTGCAAAATAAGAAAGAAAGAGGCCACCGTCACTGCTGATATGTATGTACTTGCAGGCGTATCACATTCATCCTTTGTGAGTAGATTAAGTCAAAAAGAAAATTCCCTGTACATGAACATGAAAAAACAAAAAAAATGCTCTATGAGAAATGCTACTCTGATATTTCCTTGGTCTGATATGGAAAAATGGGAGTCACTTTTGTATTTTAATCCCCTTTTTACTTAATTGTAATATAGAGCCATCTGTAGTGCAAATCAGGTGCGTTTTACACTGAAAATGCGCTGAACTGAGCGACTAACAGTGCGCGAGTAGAGGCGGGTCGCCTGCGTGTTGAAGTAACAGGTGGACGCAGGCCTGCAATTGGCAAAGTGGGCTGTTGGGCAGCGTTATACACAGGGGGAGGTGGGCCGGGAGCGGGCAAGGGGGCAGAGGAAGGAGGCGGGCTGTCCACACCAACTCCTGATGCATAGACACATTTATTTCAGCAACAAGTGCCATGAACCTACAAACAACAGCGATCGGCAGTTGTTCCTCAACTGAAGAAACAAGTGTTCAGGTCACACTCTGTCATTTTTCTAACTCATCGCACCTTCCTTCCGTCCGTCTCTTGTTTGACCGCGCAAAAATCCAGACTATGGACACAAATGAGTAGGGTGTACACAGCACACTGCCACAGATGCAAAGCAGAGCGCGGCTGCATTCATTCTCATTTCTTGTGCAGAAAAACACAAAAGAAAGAGACAGGACTGACACAGGCTAGTTTTTTTTTAGTGTGTGAGAAAAAGAAAACAGTCTGTTGTCTTTGGCATACGGAGTCAGTCAGAGTCCACGTCCGGCCGCATGGGGTTAAACGGACGTACGCAGTTCCAGGACTCCGGCATGTTGTGGAAATGCACATGTAGGTGGTACGTGAAGGACTGCATGTGGTGGTGGATGAGAGGAGAAGAACAAGAGGTGAGGGAGTTGAAAGGGATGGAGGAGGGGTGGGGGTGGGGGGAATGCGACAGAGCCTTTTTCCATGAGAGCTTGCTCAAGGCACCGGGGTGGGGGTCGGGGGGTTTGGGGGGCGCAGGGGAGCAGGGTAAAGTCTCCTCGTGCGCTGCCCTTAGATAATCCCGGTCCGTGGTCGTCACGAAGACGTGGCTTGGGCGTGAATGAATGGCAACGAGGCAGGGAGAGCCGACAGCGTGGGTGGAGAAATGACAGAGCCACAAACCCTTTCTGATGCGAGGATGAAGCTACAAGAATCGTTCATCGCCTGCTGCCTAACGGGAGAAAGTCCTGTGTGTGTGTGTGTGTGTGTGTGTGTGTGTGTGTGTGTGTGTGTGTGTGTGTGTGTGTGTGTGAAAATCCTGGCGCAGACCCCCTTACAAATTGTTGTCTCCAGGTTCATCATTCCGTGTGGACGCCAACAAGATCCCCCGTCTGCTCTCTGGTTCCTCTCTCCCAATAGCGTAAACCGCCCCCCCCCCCCGGCAGTCCCCTCTTCCACCCCGACACATTGCTGCGGTGTCACAGGATGAGTGAATGACGCCGGCCGCTGACGCTGGTGCGCTGCTCTTTCAGCCGGGTGTCGGGTTGCCCGCTCTGGCCCACTTCTGGCCCCCTCGGAGGGTCACCTGTCCCCCCGCAGGAGGAATGCTGCCACTGACGTGTCCAGTGACGCCAGCGCCCACTCGGGCAGCGGCTCCTCATAGCGCGTGAGGAATCTTTTGCGAGCCTCCCCCCCCCGCCCGCCGCCTCCTGCCGCGGCTTCCGCCTCAGGAGTGTGAGAGGGAGAGGTGCCCATGTGTTGTCTGCGTGCAAATACGCACGCAGCGGCGCGACCCCGTGTTTTTTTGTGCATCTCCCCGCGAGGTTGTTTTGTCACCGGACACCTGCCGTCCGGTGGTGAAAAAAACGTCAATGTGAAAATGGTCCAGGCTTGACAGACTAAACAGATCCTCGGTGTCCCGTCCAGCCGCCCTACAGCTTTGGCCCAGGTTTCCTCCAGGGTGAGCCGAGCCGACTGCCGTAAAGAACAGAGGGGGACGAGGAGGAGGTGAAGGAGAAGAAGAAGAGGAAGAAGAAGAAGAAGAAGAAGAAGAAGAAGAAGAAGAAGAAGAAGAAGAAGAAGTTCCAGCAAGCCCTGCTTCGGCTCCTCACACGGGACACTGCTCCGAGTTGGACGAGCCTCCCTCTTTCTTTTTCTTCCTCTTCTTCTTGCGGACAGTCCAGCAGGCCGTGGCCAGCAGCAGCAGCACCAGTCCCGTCACCAGCAGCACCACCGACACCACTTTGGTCTGCGGCAGGTCGTTGTAGCTGTAGGTCACGCCCGTCCCAGCGACGCCTATCACCAGAGAGATGATCCCGAAGGGGAAGATGCAGCGGTACCAGGACTTCTCCATGCCCCCGGTGGCCTGCGACAGACGCTCCAGGGAGGAGAGAACCTCGGGCACTTTGGCCCCGCCGGCCTCCAGGGACTGTGCTTCCTGCCCCGAGCCGGTCTGGGACGAGGTTTGGCACGCCAGGTGTCCCGTGGTGCAGCCCATCCTGACGTCCCGCGGCCTCTTGGATCCTGTTTCGTCTGCACGATCAGAGAGAAAACAAAAGAAGGGCACGAAAGAGTGACGGAGATGAGAGAGATGACCGGAGCTGGACCGTACTGGCTTCCGAAAAAAGGCTTTTCCGAGTCAGCGCTGAGATCCACTCACTCTTTCCCCCTTCCTCTCCCTCTGCCTGTGCGGCTGCGCCTCAGCGCACTGCCTGCTGGCACCGCGGCAGCACATCGTACACTCTGGCCGAGCGTGGCGGCGTGACATATATAAGAGAGCGTCAGAGGAGGGGAGGAGCGAGGGGAGAGGAACGGGGATGTCCGAACGCTCTCACTGGTCTCCCTGGGTGTGACATCAAACCCAGGAGCAATGAGGAGCGGGCCTGGCGACGCGCAGGGAGGGGGAGGGGAGAGGAGTCGTCTGCTCCCTGGTTCCTTCGACCCATCACAACCTCACAAACTGCAGCCGTTTTCTTTTTTTAGTGTTTTGCCACAGCACAAAGGACCAGATAGGAGCCTGGTGTTCGCTGGAATTCCAGAGGGGGGGAAGAGGGGAATTCCCTGAATGCTTCTTCCTTTACAAATTTAAAGAAAAAGGGTGGAGGGGATGATCTCAACCTGCAAAATTAAAAAAAAAAATCACTTCCGCACAGCAATTTTGTTCTGATCCCCGGGCAAGCGCAAAACCCAGCGACCACCCACGCTGTTCTTTTCTTCTTTTTTTTTTTTTTTTTTTTCCATCTATGAGCTTTTCACGACGGCACCCAGTGACACTGATTTGTAGGAGGACATTAAATGCAAGGTGCTCCCATAGCGAGAGCGTAACTAGCCTGATGAGCGTGCCCACACGTGATAGAAAACATGCTGGCAGGATAGGAAACCAGGCGGCAGCCCCCACACACCAGCCTGCCGCCCACACACACAGTGCAGCAGTGCTTTCTGAATGAAAGGCAACCACGTAGTAGTTAATCCCCCAGGGTTTGAGTCCACCATTTATAAAAAGAGAGAAAGAGAGAGTGAGAGAGAGAGAGAGAGAAGGAGGGAGGAAAAAAATCAATCTCTAGCCTGAACTTGCTGGTTCTCACTCCTCTGCATTAGAATTATAAGGGGAAGGATACATCTGTATCTCAAGCTGAGTGTCTCCATTTCAGTGTCTCTCCAGGAATTACAGCAGTGACTGTTTTGTCTGCCTCCCTGCAGGTTTTTTGAAAAATAATCCTAACCTGTCATGCCAGATGTAACCATTCAAGGATCCGTTCTTCCTAAATGCACAAACCCGTCTGCGAAAGAGCCCTCAGGAACACTCAGAATGCAATTGTGCATTCAAAGAGACCAGTTAGAGTGGTCATTAGCTGCGTCACAACACCCAGTGGCCAGCTGCTGCGCCAAACAGTTTTTAGGGAAACTCGGTCAGAAGAGAAGCAGAGTCATTTTGTCCATCCAGAAAAGATTGCAATGCCTGCAATGGAATCCTCACCATGTTTTAAGAGCAGTGGAAAAGCTCTTTATTGGAGGTCGGCCAGGTGGAAGAGCCAGATTTCAGATTAAAAATCTGAGCGATCCCGCTGCTTTGTTGCACATTGGCTTTCAGTTTAAGGGTACCGTTTTTTATTGACGAATACAAAAAAATAACAGGGCAAAATGTTGTGCATGAGAGCTTTTTCACATCAAAACAAATCTCACTGCAATTGTATAAGGTACTGTCCTTGACATGTCCAGTCTCTATAGTGCACTAATGTGCTTCAGCAATAACCATTAAAATTTAATAAGGGTTTAAAAAACACATGTTGTTAAAAATATGATGTTTTACATCATTACTAGATTAAAGGATTCCAAAGTCCCCCGAGGCACAAATGATTGGATTTAGAGACAGCTAATATTCTGAGGTAAAAGCCAGACATGCATCGGCCTCATCAGGACAAATGCATTTTATTTCAAACACCGTCCTCTATGCCTTCGCGGGACAGAATGTCAACTTAACGGAGGAAGCTGGTGAGAAAATCAAATGATACACCCTAATGCAACCTGATCGATGAGCTCAGCGACTTAATGATTTCTGCTGTGGCCCATCGGGTGATGGAGCCGCAGATGGGCAAAGGAGGAGAAAAAGAGAGGGGGCAGCGAGGAATGTGTTTGCGAGGGCGAAGCGAGAGAAAGGAGCTGTTCAATAGCGGTGGGCATTTGAAGGACAGAAGTGGATTCTTGGTCGTGCCGCTTGGTTTCTGTGGATCTTTCCCGGGAGCCCTCCAGCTTTAAACGAGTTGAAAAAGAAAAGGAGTGAGGGGAAATGTGAACAGGCCGAAAGGAACGTAACTCGGCGGCCTTTCTGTTTGCGACTTGTGGGAAAGACAACGAGTCCCACTTCCATGGAAAGTCAAAGTCAGCCCAGATCTTCCATTATGTGACAAAAAGAGGCGTGGGAAAAAGTGGGGGCCGAGGCGTGAGACTGGGTCAACCTGGGCGGGGACCCCGGGGCCGCGGCGATGGGAGAGGAAGAGCTCTGCTGCGCTGACAGCCAGAACCAGGCGGTGGCTGATGCATGCAGGTCACAGGAAGGCTGAGTTGCGTAGGCGCCCCTCCCTCTGGGACCCGCGCGTTGCGCTGATGTGATCTCTGAGATGCATCCGTGCCTCCTGTCCCCTCGCATGCGCACACATCCCACACGCCCATCCAAGAGTACGTGGGCCAAGCTGCCGTCACATGCTGTTAAGTCCCAGAATAGGGGGAACTAGAGCACAACATAGACTCTCCCCCTTCTCCCAGCTCTCAAGGAAGACCATGCACGTCACATTCCACAAGATGGATTTTATTCACGACAACAGTGCTAGCATAAACATCAGGGAGGGTGTGTCCAAAATATGAAAAAAATGGCGCATTTGACGATCTTACCTACTAGAGGAAAATAACGAAATAAATGACAACAAAACTAACCTCCTTAGCTGGAAACAGCAGAAAAGGGTTTCGATAAAAATGGCTTCCCTCCCCTACAGGCTAGTGGACTGTTTAAAAGAAGAACTCAAGACATTACCAGTAGAAGGAATAAACTTAAGGTGAAGCACTGTGACACTGCTGTGAGGAGAAGAACAAAGAGAAAGACGAGCTGTGGTCCTCCTCCTTAAATAGTGGCACCAGCCAATCACTCCAACAGCGCCAGGAACAAGCGAAGAAGAGGCACACATGGTCGCCTGCGCCACATAGTGCCCCAGAAGACACGTTGCAAACATGAAAAACAGAACTGATAATGAATATATACACAGACATAACACATGTAAACGACTTGGCTGCGGTCCACCAGCGTCGAGGAGCGCTGGAGGCGCGGGAGCAGACGGGACCCTGCAAAGCGTCAGGCCGGCGAGTTGTTTGCACCACTCTCCTGTAAACAGAGAAGAAATCAAGGACGACGTTTTCGTCCCTTTTACAATCGTCTGATCCATCCCAGAGAGAAAGAAGGAAGAGGGCGGGGGGCCTCAAAGGACACCATCTTTGGAATTCAGCTGGCTCTTAGGTGGTGTGTGTCAGTGTGTGTGTGTGTGTGTGTTTGCACGGGCTGGTGCAGTAGGGCGCCAACACCCACGTCCCACAGTGTGTGAACTCAAGGCCAACTGTCGCACAGTCTGGCATAGCCCAACACGTGTGTGTGTGTGTGTGTGTGTGTGTGTGTGTGTGTCAGCCTCTCTCGGTCACCTCCCGCATCTCACATGCGCCATTGCATCGGGTGCAGTGTGGCCGCAAGTCGCAGTGGGTCACACTTTGGGCCTTCCATACGTGGCACTCAGCCGCTAGATTCAAACACACGGCATGGAGAAAGAAACGTGGGGAGTGTTTTGGTAAGTTCTAGCGTTCAAGAGACTTGCTGCAGATCGACCTTATTGCCAAACATGCCAGACGGTGGAAGGGACGGGAACACATGGAGAGTGAAGTCATAGCGTCCCCGCTGCTTTGAGTGAAGGATTAAAATGAAATGAAGCTCCTCTATTCTCTCCGGACTCTCATGTAAATCCTCAGGCCACATGGTGGGCAATTATGCGGCACATATATGCCATATTTTATACAAACCAATGATTGCACACGCTTGACAGAAGCATAATCTTGTTTTCATCTAGCATCCCCTTATGCAGAACTGAAAACCAATCGATTGCTTAGGTCGCGATGGGGCAAAGTTCATTTGAATTCACCAGCCATACTTTGCACACATTATCTTTGGGTCACCACTGTGAATTGAGTGACACCTGCTGGCAAAAAGTGCACTGCATGAGCTATATTAATAGTTTATCTTTTTTTTTTGAATTGCAATTTGCAAAGGAGCACTTTTACAATTAATGCATCAATCGGAATTCCAGTTTAACAAGAAAAAAAAGTTAGAGGATGAAACCAAGTTTGTACGTTTAAAACAGTTGTGACTGGACTAGACCAACTTAAAGTGTCCAATATTGTATATTGAAGGCAAGGTAGAGGTCGGCTAGGTTGAAAGGATGTGGTGATGTATTTATTTAGGGAACGCTGGATAAAAAAGACCAGTTGAAAAGGCAATCATCACGATGATCATTTCAAATTGAATGAAACAGAGGCGAAATTCACACACAGGTAAAAGTCAGTGATGAAGGCACAACCTTCATGATTGTCAGTAAGAAATGTTGCAGAAAATAAACACGTTTCTCACACCTTGAATCACAGATGAGTGAAAAGAAAACTACTTTGTTTTTTATTGAACCAGCTTAATCTATTGCAATACAATTTTTTTTTTCTTCTCTCATAAAGTTTCTGTGCCCAAATATTGTGGTGTTCAACCTCAGTGGCCCCAAAATGGAGGCACCCAGAGTCCTGCTGAAGATCATAAGGTTTCTGTGAGGTGTTTTTTGCCTGCCGGTGTTAGGCCTCGGAGTCCAGGACTATGGCAGGGTACCGCTGCCCTCCTTCACCCAGCAGTGAGTAAACGTCTCTCAGCACGCTCATGTCAGGACACCCACGTCCAGCAACAATCGACGAAAGCTGGGGCGACAGAATGTTTGACAGAGCCTGTAACACAAAACGGGACCGTGTCAGAATATTTATTAGCCGGCAGAACAAAAAAAAAAAAAAAGAGAGAGAGAAAAGACTGGTGAGGCATCTCAGAAGGCACTCCCACCTGCTCGAGGAAAATGTCCTGCTGCAGCAGAACCACCTTAATCCTCAGCGTCTCCATCTCCCTGATCTCCGCCTCCGTTGTGTAAGTGACGGTCGGGGGCAGGCGTGCAATCCTTCCATCTCCCCACGAGCCACCTTGCCCGGTGGGGCAAAGGCAGCCTCCTTCTGGCCTCCATCGATCCCATGCATCCCACTCTTGATGGAAAATGCGGCTATTTTTAGAGTGTGAGCGCAAACGGTCGGCGTATCCACCCCCTCCGCTTTAAATAGCTGAACCCTCGCTTTCCCGACGTCACGGCAGAGAGCTTAGCAGAAGCGCCCGCGTCACACAGAGGGTCCCAGAAAAGTCTCTTCTCCATCTAGTGTTGTAGTACTCGAGACTGGTCTCGGTCTCGAGGCTCTCGGTCTCGTCTCGGACTCGGAGGCCTTTTTACTCAGTCTTGTATCAGTCTCAGACTGGACAGACTCGGGAATGTTGATCAAGACCGGTCAAGACTCAGCCAACGCTGTAATGACACGATAACAACGGAAAATAATCCAGCTGCAGCCGTTTGTGGCACCCAGAGTGACACACCCCCTTATTCCTAGTTCTTTTATTTTTTTAATCTTACGAAGCAAAACTGTTTTTTGAAAATGGTTCAAAATAGTTGGCAAAGCAGCAAAATGTTAAAGAAAATGATTTTGTTCCTTGTTTCAATCTCGATATTCTCATGTCTTGATAATGTCTTGGTCTTGGTTGGTGCGGTCTTGACGACAACAACCTCCATCGACCGCGTGAGACGAACGCGGTGGCAGCGACAGGTAGCACGTGGTGCCCCAGCAGCCGGCGTGAGGCAACGACAGGAAACTTTGCTCTGAGGTGGGTTTTAGCGGCGCGCCAGCACTCGACCAGAGCTATAAGTAGGAAATATAAACAAACGCCCATCCCCGAAGGTGACACGGTCATCCGAGCGCCGCGAATGGAAAGTCTCAAGGCCACTCGGCTTTATTCTAATTGTGTCGTTGGACGCAATGGGAATTCTCCGACGTTACACAGTGAGGGATCTCTGTGAGGGCTTCGCACACCACCGTGTGTGATAATTCATGCGCGGTTACGCGGTCAGAGTCGAAGACACGTTCATGATTTCTTCGACAGAGCGCAATGACGAATGATTGTACTAATGCAGTTAACCAGGTTATTACTGTGTTTGCACAGCCAGAATTTTAGATGATTTGTTTTTTAATTATGGAAATGCATGATTGGGGAACTGTTTCCTACCCTGTTTAACTTGGCTGACAACCTTCTGAAGCTCTGCTGCTTTCACCTGCAACTTTTCGTGCAACTTGCACCCTGAAAGGAAATAAATAGAAAAGGAACACTCTTAGAGAAAGTAATGAAGTTGCTTAACCAAAAAAAAACTAATTTTCTTTAGCTGATTAATTTTCAGCCTGGATTTCAGCAAAGGAGCCTTGCGTGGTTCATCAACTGGCCTCAAACGGCCTAAACTGAGAAACACTTCTGTTTACAACCTCCAGTAAAAAGGCTCCATCTTAGGCTTACTGCTCAAACCGATGCTTCATTAGTCCTTGGAAATGTTTGGAAGGAGATTTGAAACGGGGTTGTAGGAATGTGCCTGGGGATGTTGATACTATGCTAGTAAAGACACTGCTGTCCTTTATGATGTCACAGCAGGCTGATTTGCAAAAGCAGTTTAACAGACAGAGGGAGAAATTATTTTTTAGTTTTGTTTGTCACTATGGGTGAGGTTACTGGCAACAGAGGTTACTTGCACAAAAGTCTGGATAGCTCTTGGAAAGATTCCTGCTGACACAATTCCTCCCACACCTCCCAAAATTTTCCTTTTTTTTTTTTTTTTTTTTTAATCTTTAAAAGTTCTCCTCAACGCACTCATCATTCTTTCAATCGAGGCTTTTACCCAGCTCTGCAGCAGCTTCCGTGGTCTGTTTGTCCAGAAGTTCCTCTGTCTGGTAGCTCTGAGCGAGGTCACACCCCTGGTGAGTCAGTCTGTTCAGCAGATCCCTGGTCTGCTCCGGGCTACCATGCGGCCAGTCCATAGGGAACTAGCGGGTTCGAACAGATGTAACAGGTCAAGTGCAATGTGATAAGTTTCAGATTTCTCAGAGAAATTCAAATAACTGAAACTAGTCAGGAGCCAGGAAGCAGTGACACCAACTTAACTTCACATGTAATGGGAAAAACCTGTGGGACTTTTTCCATCACATTTGACAAGCTTCACCAGTGAAAGGAAGTTTACCGTGGCTCTCATCCTGTCCATGAAGTGGCTCCTCCCTGGCACAGGTTCCCCTGGAAGAGCAGCCACTTTATCCCACAACCTGGATTAAAGAAAGACACTTAGAGGCCACACAGAGTAGACAGAGTTGTGACGTCTAGTTTAAGAATTACCTGTTTGTTTTCCTTCTCAACGATTTCCACTGTGCCACCTGATCAGAGTCGGCCCTGCCTCTGCACAAATCAACCAGACACCCGTTAGTCTTACGTTCAACACAAACACACCCAGTTTCTTGAGGTGAGTTATGTACGGAAGAGGATTAGGGCCACAAGAAGAGAAAAAAAATTAAGATAGAAAAATGTTTTTCCAAGTTTCCAATTTGAGAAAAAAGTTTGAAATTTCAAGATTAAAATTGGAATTTCAAGAATAGACTTGATTTAAAAAAGAAAATGTTGAGAATAAAGTCAAAAGGCTCTGGGTTAATCCCAGAGACAATTTATGTCAACTTTATTCACAAAATTTCAACTTAAAACTCGAAATGAAAACTTAAATTAAATCCCCTTCATGTAATATTTTTTTCTCTTCTTGTGGCACTCTTTCATATTTGTGAGTTGCCGACTCGGTCACCTGCGAGGCAGCCATTCTGTCTTAAGCACACCTTGACTGAGTGTCATTTTTGTCACCACTTTCTATCATCATGCTGCTTGTGAGGCTCTTCCCATTGGAGCAGTTGCCAGAGGCGTGGGGTTGTTGTGGGCCGTGGGAGCCGGGCCTTGCTGCATGGTGAAGTGAAGTCGTCACTGAAAAAAAAGAGAACATTAAAAATCATCAAGTATGCAGGCATATGAACATTAAGCTTTCTCTGTGTGCAAGTAAACATTTGATCCTCTGGGAGCCTGGATGCTGGTGTCCATGCAAACGCAGCCACTGACGCACCAGTTTGTTTCTGCTCCTTCCTGTCAAGTCTCCCAGATTTGGAGGTCATTCTGTTGGTCTGTTTGCTTGAGGAGGCTGCAGATGTCTGCCTTCCCTCTTTGGATGGGACAGCTGAGGTGCGTGGGTCCTTTAGCGGTGCAGATTGCTTGTTTGTTTCCTTAGCCGGGTGCCCAGTGCCAGTTCGTACACAAAAGGCCTTTTCCAAGGCTCGCTCAAGCAGTTCTAGATCTTCTTTATCCCGTGGTGAAATTTCTGTTTTCGATGGCAGCAGCACACAAAAAACATTAGGCACAAAAGAACTGCATCTCTGTACATCCTCTGCAGCACAGGGCTAGTTAGCACAAGTATTTCAGAGTGCCGACGGAAAAATTACAAATGCTCCTGAATATTTAATGTTATTATTTGTATGAACAAGTCTTGCTGAAAAGCACTTATGTCTGGAAATCCAATTGAAAAACCAAATTGTCTTTAAATTAAATACTGCCACCTCTGTTCAATACAGGCATTTTCCCTACAGTGTTATTGGACAGCATATGATGGATTACCTGCAGCAGGAGCAGCACCAGCAGCCACAGCAGACTTGGAATCCACAGAGGCAGCCTTTGGTTGAGATCTCCTTTGAGAGAATGTGATTGTTATTATTATTGTTAAAAGACCAAATTACATTATGGTAAATGTGTTGATGGCCTCTCCCAAGCTGGAGCAAATGTGTGTATTGTGATTAACAGAGGACTCAGAAGACACAAGTGAGGGCTACTGTTTTGTAACTTGCATCCACCAAACTCAAACTATAGCAGCTTTTCATAAAGTTTCACCTGGTCTGAGATCTGACAAAAAAAATGAAGTGCTCTACAGAAAATTGTGACATAGGTTACCATCGACTTTAGGGACTTTTGTGCTGCGTGGAAACAAAAGGCACTGCTGGGATTCGAACCCAGGATCTCCTGTTTACTAGACAGGCGCTTTAACCAACTAAGCCACAGCGCCGGGTGTCGACTACAAGCGGAAAGAGTCAATTTGAATGAACTCAGGGTGATGGCCCAACAATTTACACGACATATGTTTGACTCACATATATTATTACTTACATGATTTGTAGTATTTCTCTGTAGAGTTGAATATGGTCATTAATCCTGGCTTGTTCTGCTTTGCATGACTTTATTGCTTGGTCGACAATGCACAGCAGTGACATGGTTGGGTCCACGAGCGGAAAAAAAAGACGACAAACAAGCTGCTAAAGTACTAATTAAAAATCAAAAAGTGAACACAATTTTGGAGAAGAGGATAGGCCAGGTGCTAATGTCCGCTTCTTCAGTTCCCAGCGCTGATGTATAATCGTACCGTGATAACATTAGCCTTTCAAAAAAAAAAAAAAAACGGCTCCGCGGAATTGAACGTAGCGGATACGGAAGTCACATTTTTGCATTATTGTCGAACTAGACAGATGCGGTTCTTTCAAAAGATTCACGACATTCCTACGTTCTAATAGTGGGCACATACTTTACTTTTCCTTACTATATGGTGAAGTTATATGGAAAATATGTCAAAACTGTTTTTAGGTCGTTCAGTTAATTCTCTCCGCACCCTGGTTACCGTGGACGCAATTTGGCCTTGTCGCAACAAAACAGCTTTTGAGCAAAAACAGAAACCTGCACCATATTGAAAAATTATAGTTATATAAGTTTAAATGGCAGTGTCTTCTTTAAACCATTAAACAATTTGTCATATGTTAACACACAACCACAATTAAACATGAAATAATAGATTTATTTATTTATTTATTTTAAGTTTTCCCCCGTGGGGCTTCATTGAGCAAAACTAGGTTCCAGTAGAGGAAAAAAAAATACATACATATATATACATAAATATATATTTTATTTAATTTTAGCTGCGAAAAGTCTCCCGATCTTCCGGTTAAGAGGTGTACAGCCATACGGGGGCGCAGTTGAGCCTCCTGGATCACGAGGCTGCGTTACGTTTCACCGGTGTTATGCCGAACATCAGCTGCAAGAGACGATCATAGCCCGTTGAAGCGCGTACACGCAGTTGTTTAGTTTTACATAAATCACATTGTCATGTTTATACTTATTTCAAGGGCATATATATATATATATATATATATATATATATATATATATATATATATATATATATATATATATATATATATATATATATATATTTATTTATTTATTTTTTTTAATTGTATATATTTTTTTAATTGGATAACAGCTGCGGCAGCTGCGCAAACTGTGAGTGCCTAGCGCGCACTCCCGCGAACCGAAAACCAGTTTCCGGTGTCTTGCCGAATTCTGCATCTCACTTTGCGACAGGACACCAGGCTTCTCTCTGTGGTGGTAGGGTGAAGGTCTGTTATGTCAATAACCTAACTCTTCTGACCACACGATATCAGCAGGGCATGCGTATATATACTGTCACATCGTAGTTAAAAGTAAGGCTGCTTCGCAAATGTAAAAGTTTGTTTGTCCTCTTAGTCGCTAGCTAGGCTGTGTTAGCGAACTTAGCTTATGCCATTCAGCAAAGTTAGCAGTTGTCAGCGATACCTCTCGGGAGTTACGTGACAAATGTCAGGTCAGCGGAAATTGTTATTTTGTTAATCACTGTGACTTATATTAAAGCAGCAGCTCGAAGGCAGCTCAATTAACGTTGAATAAGTACACCTCCGGACGCCAGCTAGCAGCAGCCCACTAACCTTGTTATTGGTATTGTTTGGGATTTCTCATGAGCGTCCGTAGGCCAATGCTGTGCTTGTGCTGAGCAGTGCTTTGTTTGGGTATTGTTTATGTTGTTCCTGAATTGTTGGTTATTGATAGCAGGCCCTCAAAATGCTCATATAGCTCGGAATTTACTCCCTCCCACCGAAAGGTTTAAAGCTTCCAGTTTACATAATTTTCAGGGATTGATATTACACTCAAATGTACACTGTTTCTGTGTGTTTGTTATAGGTAGAGAGATCAACACTGTAATTTAATGTATACTTGTATCAGATACACGAGTTGAGAAATTAATTACTGCAATAACCTTGACAAAGGGCAGGCTGAGTTAGGAGCTTTGTTCCCGGGTTGACGCGTTTGGACAATATTCTGCGGCCTGGATCAAGTCTGTTTATTGAGTGATTGTGAAGTTAAATGTTGCTTGTGATTATATTTAAATTTGTGGCACCTGCTGTTGTGCAGATCTCTGGAACCGTAGCGAACTCTGTGAAGTGGCATTGTATTGCCTGTTGTTTCAATTGTATAAGCTGGGACACAACAATAGGAAAGATGAAGCAAGCTTTTCTAGACAATGTGCATGATTTTTTTTTTGAAAAAAACAAAACAAATCTGACTGCTCAATCTAAGTTGTGTACATTCAAGCCTAATTTTGGCTGACGTGTGTAACTAGTGAATATCTCATTTGATCTAATTTTATCTCCCCTAATTTTCTTTTGATGTCTTAAAAAAAGAGAGATTTGATCAACCGGCACACAACCGCAGCACTAATGGCAGAGAAGAGGGAGACACCAGGCAATGTGGCCAATGGCTCACAGCCTGTGTACGTGGAAAAAGAGGAAATGCTCCGGTGAGTGGTCAACAAAATGATAACTTGATTGGCAATTGATTAAAAATCCCTTTGCATGAATCATTGGCGCTCTGTTTTCCCCACTCAGGCCTGAGGACCTGTCTGAGATGCTGGCTGCGGGGACCAAGGAGGTGCATGAAAAGGCTGAGAACACCCAGTTTGTGAAGGATTTCTTAAGAGGACGCATCCGTAAAGAGCTCTTTAAGGCAAGCTAGGAGAAACTCTGGTGAAAAGTTTTACACTTTGATTTTAAAGTTTGCCACTTAGGAATAAGGAAGTTTAAGAAATATGAGAGACATGCATAAAATATGGGTAAATTAGGTTGGCTTTACATGATTCCAGATGTTTTTCATTTTACATGTCATTGTAGATCTATTAGGAAAATATGTAAAACGTTAAAAAGAAAAAAAAATGAACAAGAGTTCAATAACGTTCATCTGCCTGTTTTTCTAAGGGACATATTGGATTTTCCCTGGTACTACAAAATATAAATGATATTAGATGTGACTATGATGATGTAATTGGAAAAATAAATCACACAGCCAACAAATTGAAGGTGGGCCATTGTGTAAAATCTAAAGCAGACAGAGATTATTTTTTTTGTAACTTGTTATTCTTGCCTCTCCAGCTCGGTGCAGTGGCTCTGTACTACACCTACACGGCAATGGAAGAAGAAATTGAACGGAACAAAGACCACCCCCAGTTTGCCCCACTGTATTTTCCTGTCGAGTTGCACCGGCATGAGGCTCTGGCCCGCGACCTTGAATACTTTTATGGCCCAGATTGGGAAAGCCAGATCAGCTGTTCCCAGGCCACCCAGCACTATGCGGACCGCATTCATCAGGTAGGAAAGGAGGATCCGGCGCTCCTGGTGGCCCACGCCTACACCCGCTACATGGGGGACTTATCCGGGGGTCAGGTGCTGAAAAAGGTGGCACAGAGAGCCATGAAGCTGCCGCCTACCGGTGAAGGCTTGGAATTTTATCAGTTCGACGGCATCCACAGCGCCAAGGCTTTTAAGCAGCTCTACCGCAGCCGCATGAATGAGCTGGAGCTGGACGCGGAGGTGAAGAAGAGGCTGGTAGACGAGGCCGTCAGGGCCTTCCATTTCAACATGGAGGTAAGAGGCACGGGAGGAAGAGCGGAGGCTGGAATAGCGGAGAAAATAGGAAATGGAAGCTTTGTTGAGAAACGCAAGTGGGCGACATGTTGCGTAACATCACTGGCACATATTTAGAATGAGAGTAGGACAGGATTTTTGTCCTGGGATCACCCCAAGCTTTGATGCGGTTTGGCCAAAATGTACTTCCATTTTTCAATCATAAGTAGTAGTTTCAAATGGACAAATGTTTTAGGGAAAGACAACATATAACATTTTTGAACAGTGTGTGTGACATAACCTCACACTCCCCATGTCCATGCTGGCAGGTGTTTGACGAGTTGGAAGAGATCGGGAAGACCATCCAGGAGGATGTTCTAGACGCTGGCATGCCTGTCCACGGATCAATGGGCGGAGACATCAGCAAGTGTCCGTACTATGCTACTAAAATGGGTGCGCATTTCATACTTTTCTCTGAAAACATTCAGATGAATCAGTTTATACACATTTTGGCCACAGACAAAGACAAAAGTCCATCCTTCATTTCTTTTGATTTCTCCACTTTCAAGGAAGTGCGTGTGCTAAAACACACTGGTCTAGTCTCTCTTCCGAACATGTGTTCAAACCAGCAAAGCAGGATAATAAAACTACTACTGAAACGAATGTAGAGTTTTCTTGAGATGTAGCTTTTTCAACTAGTTATCCAAAGATAACTTTTAGAGTGAGTGCGTGTGAATTATTTGGAGAGCAAATCTGTGCTTAAACTTTTCGAAGACGTCTAAGTCTGCTCTTTGTTTTTCCAGCGGCATCGGGAGGAACAGCTTATGTCTGTCAGCTGGCGATGGCTGTCCTCAGACACCCAACAGGGCAGGTCCTGTTTGCCACGTGGTTTGCTGCTCTGGCTGGATTAGCCGCGTGGTACCTGATGTGATGGATCACATCAGATACCTTGCTGCTGCAAGGGGGTGGCGGTGCGGTGACTTGAAATAGTACATCAAACAATGGACCATGTTTCCGATATTTTGCTCAGCAATTTTCAAAGCAACTTTCATTTCATTTCATGTTTCGTGTTTGCCTTTTAAGGAGCAGATAGGCCATTAACTTTTCACCAATAGGAACATCAACGACATCGACTCCACCCATCCATCAACCACTGCCTCATGCCACAATCCCTCCTTTCATTTTTGTTTCCATCCATGCAACCATGATTCAAGCTGTTGATATTTACAAAGTAAGTCGTAGGACTTTCATTTATGCAACTAAAAATACTCTTAAAATCAAACTGCAAAAGGTCTTCGTGCGTCACCGGATTTGGAATTGGAATAAAACCAACAGTGACTTGTAGATAGGGAATTGAATCCATTGCTAAAACATACTTTGCACATGAATAGCTCAGTGGAATGTTTCCAGTGTTCTTCTAATGACGTTTTGACATTTTGGTTCGTACAAAAATTAACCTGCACTCAGGGTGGATTCGCTCTGTGTCCACTGAGAAAATGTTTCCTGGAATCTTAAATTCAGCGCTTCAACCATAGTCCTATACACACAATATGTTCCAGTCTAACCCATACAGTATGTACTGTAGGACATCGACACTTCAACAAGCCTATGTTAAATAAATATACTTAAAATATATATGGAATTAGCTAAATATGCCTGGTGTTAAACTCTACTCATGCATGTCAAGAAGTGCTGTTTTTAAGAAACGTTTATCTTGTATTTCTGCAAAAAGGATATATATATATATAAAAAAAAAGAAGACTTTTGATTTTAAATGAAGAGCTCAGCAAGGATGAAAGACTCAATGCTGATTCAGTTTAACCTGCCAGGAGGCCGTTGACTAGGACATAGGTGTCAGTGAAGGGCGGTGCAGCTGATTTGTGAGGAAGTCGTCTTGTTTCCGACTGTTCTGTGTCTCCAGAAAAGGCCATCCAAGTCTGAGCGCTGTGGTTCTCCAAGAACCATTAGCTCAGCATCGTCTTCGTGTCCATTTACTTTTGGATACAACATTATGTGTCATCACTAAAGCTGGGTTATCATTAATACTGTATGCTGTTTATACTGTATGTTGGAAAACCGCCGGCGTTGCAAAATTTGTTTTTCTGACTTGTGTACCGTATGCGGTACAACAGCGCTGCTGTTTGTGGGAACTGTTAAAAATTTCACCCAACCCCTTTTGTTTGTCCGTCTTTTCCCCTCCCTTCACTTAGTTTTGGCAGAGTACCAAAGGAAGACCATATTCCAGCCAGTGTTTGGTGACATTTGTATTTGCACAGCTTATGCACATACACACACACACACACACACACAGTATTGGTTTATTCAAGCAGCTCTCTGTATTTGAGTCTCAGGTACGTGCTGTTGTCAGATGCCAGTGGAGTGAACTGCACACGGAGGACTGATAAAAGAAACTGACCTATGGTGTCTCCCTTCCATTGCATAGTTCAGTGTCCTCGTGTGGTTTTTGTGTTTTTCGTGATGCAAGTCGTTTGAAGGGATCCTCACCTGGAATCTCAGGAGTTGCGTCTGGGCCCCGTTTGGCCGTTGATTAAACCTAAGACTGAATTGACATGGGATGCATGACCAGTTCATGTATTTTCTTTCTTTTTTTAAACTTGCTTGTAATTTAACCTATTTTCCCTTAATACTTGTAGTAAACTGGATAAAGCTTTACTAGTGACTAGCAGAACTCTCATTGTGTGAGAGCAGAATTTGTGTTTTTCTCCTTATTGAAATAAAAATAATTTTATCCTCCTGCTGAAGTAAGTGGGTTTCTTTAACAAGTGTCAACATGTCTGGATTTAAAGGCTTCATTTTAGGGATTCAAATGATCCATTAGTTTGTTGTTAGTTGATTGACCTTATCGATTGATTAACGATTAACCAGCGGCGAATTTTCCTGAGGACCTAAATGTCACAATGAAAAATGTGTAAGAAACACATTTAACCCTTCAATAATGTTTAGGGTCCAATGTGACCATTTATAATCCTTTAGGTGTTAACATCCCTACTTCATTATGTGCAAACTATACTTCATTACTGCACCAGTGTGTGTGTCTATACACTGCCAGGTGATCCTTCTGCTGTTTGCGACCCCCTAACTTTTCTCTCCTCTCCAATGCAGAAGGTATAGCAAAATGGCTTTTTTTGTTGAGAGGCTGCAAACAGAGGGCTAAATATGCCATTGACAGGACGTCTATTGAAGGTATGAGGCTGGTCCACTGGAAAATCTCTTGGCTAATATGATATAAATCTCAGGTGGTTAACATTTAAGAGGTAATGAGTATTTATTTAATCAAAAAAAGCTTTTCAACAACATAATTTTATTATAGATGTACAGTATTTCTCCCACTAAGTGATGTAATTGCATCATCCACAATTGCCAACCGGTATACACACACAGATGCAGCAAAGGAGCAGAACTCTGGTTTTGTAATGCAAAGGTTTTGAAAGGAGAGCAGCAGGTTGTCTTCACAGCGCGGGAAACTGATACGACTGACAGGTTTAGTCTGGCTGTGGTTGAAGAGACGTCAGACTGCAGACACAAACGGGCCGAAGCTAAGAGAAAGAAAACTAGCAGGTGAGGAGACAGCGTTTCAGCCATGTGGGCTTAGGGACGACTCTCTGAATCCAGAAGAATAATTTAATTCGGGGCTACATCTATTCTGTTTTCACACCAGCTTTTTTTTTTCTCTTCACCGCTGAAATGGACAGAGAGGTGACTTGAACAATGAAACATCCTTGTGTGTGTGTGTGGATTCACTTTGGCAGGGACACTGAGCAGTTAATCCTTTGCCCGATGCTCTGCGGCGCTTGTGTGACGGCCGTGTTGATCCATCCTGAATCCTCGTGGACCTCATCCAACACCAGTCCTTTAACGAGACCGTTTCTGACTTTGCGCTACCCTCCACGTCCTGGCAACGGAGCTTCTCAGTTCCAGGTTGACCTTTTACCTTTAGAGGGGATGAAAGTCTATATTAATAAAGCTGCTGCAACAACGTGAATTTCCCCCTTGGGGGAATCAAAGTTTTATTTTATTCTATTCTATTGGGAAACCATTCATGTGTTCCAAATTGTGTTCTATTTCTGGAATGCTTCATATTTCTTAAAGCACAAGTATGCAAAGTCTGTTCACTCTGAATATATAGAAAGCATACAGAGGCACACAGAGAGAAGACCCACAGCTAACACAATAGGAACTGCAACAGATTAAACATTCCCCATCTGATTATTCACCTAATGCAAGTCTATGGGGTCAAAAGTCAACTTTGTCCTAGAGACATGGGGCCACTTGCAGGTTCATCGGGATCCCTCAAGACACAGCCACATCAAAGTTGGGGCTTCTAGCCCATGGGGAACCCTGAAACCCTTCCCCTAATTCCAGCAGTAACCCTAACCCTAACCCTAATTCCAGCCTTATCGCTAACCCTAATGCCATGCAAGTCTATGGGGTCAAAAGTCAACTTTGTCCTAGAGACAATGTTCTTCCTCCAAGGTGGGGCGTGACAGAGAAAGTTTGAGAACCACTGACCTAATTGAAGAAGTGTTCGGTGGTGGTTCATGTTTTTTTGTTTTTTTTTTAAATAATGGGAATGATCTCATTTGTTTGGTGTGAAGCTTTAAGAAATCAACATATGCCTTCAGTCTGGATAACCCTCTCTGTATGTATTTTAACTCTCTTTCCTTGAGACTGTCATGGCTGCCTCATCCTGCCTGAGATGTCCTACCACTGCTGCCCCCACCTGGACAGAGATTGAAATTGCATGAGCCAGACCTGTGACAAAATAGAACGTTGTCTTCTTTCCCTAATCTTCATTCATTCATGTATGTATGTATATATACACATACATATAAATCCACATACACACCTGTGGCAGTGGTGGTGACACCATTGACCGTCCCCTCCACTTCTGTTTCGTCCTCAGCGTAGCTCGTCAGCAGAGCTTTTTGTCTGTCTGTGAGTGTCCTGTGCAGGAAAAACAATAGCGTAGAGTTTTTTTTTCCAGTGCGATAACAAAGTTGTTCTACAACAACAGCAACAGCAGCAGTATTAATTCAGAAGGTGTCTTGCAAATCTCACTGTGGCGTCTTACTTGGGCACTTTTATCTTGACGTGGACATAATGGTCTCCAAAGCCGTAGCCGCTGATGCGGGCGATACCTTTCCCTGACAGACGGATCCTCTGGTCGGCCTGGACTCCTGCAGGGATCTGAGGAAAAGAATGACCCGGCCCTTTATATCACCGCCAGTGGGACTTTGACCGAGATGTAGCCTGAGAACGTCCGAGCCAACTCACAGATAGGTTCAGTGTTTCGTAGAGGCCCTGTGTCCTCGCTGTGCCTCCCAGTACCGCTTGTGCTACGGAGACAAAGAGGTCCGAGTGGACGTCTGCGCCTTCCCTCCTGAACACTGGGCTTTTCTGGACCTGGATGCAAACCAAGAATGCGTGGTGGTCAGTCATGCACGGTGACCAAAAGTCAGTATTTCAGAAAATGATGTACAGCTCAATGTATTTAAGTCAGACCAAACCCACCTTGAATGTGATAAAGATTTCTTTCTTTCCAACTGGCATTCGGACCGTCTGACCATCCTCTATTCCTGCAGGCAAAAAAATGATATGATCTACATCAGAGTTGAGTCTAAGAACCAGCAGTTTCTGATGAAACCCTCATTGCATTTAGGCTTCAGTTGGCCATTTTTACATTGCTGAAACCAGCCTCCACAGTCACCCAGAAGCCAAGGATTAATACATATGCATTGCGCATGACAGCATTTTACAGCTTTATTGTCTATTTTTCTTGCCTGTACCTGAGCTGGAGATATAAAATCATTTAAAACTTAACCTAAATGATGTGACATGAATGCGAGAAGTGCAGCTGCTATGTCGGTATTGCAATGTACATGTCTTGATGCAACGTGACGGCACCAGTAACGCCTGCATCAATGAGAAAGTTAGACAGTAGTTTTTTTTTTCTGATTCCATCATAAGTTTAACGTTATTATTATTGCTTTCTATGCCAAAAACAATGAAGCGCATGAGACTGACCAGCAGGCACAGGAACCATCACGCTCTTCTTCTGCTTGGTCTGACCCCTCCCTCGGCAGGAGCGGCAGGGGTTGGACATAATCGTGCCTTTACCTCCACACTGACGACATGTGGAGCGCATCACAAACGGACCTGTGTTTACGGTCTCCTGCAGGGACCAGAGCAGAAATAAGTGTTAGGGAAAAAACCTAATAGAGTTGTAGGGGAGGCATGTGGTGTATTAGTGCTTACCATGCCAGAGCCGTTGCAGTGGTTGCAGTGCTGGACCTTGGTGCCGGGCTCGTGGCCCTTTCCGTCACAGCGCTGGCAGGCTGCGTCGATGTTGATGGACATCTCCTTGTTGATGCCCTTTGCTGCCTGAGTGAACGTCAGCTCCATCATGTACTGGATTAAAAGAAGAAACAGAGGTCAAAACTGGATCTGCATAGATTCAAACTGTTCGGATCTGCTTGGAAACTACTTGACAACAAATCAGTAGCTGCGTTTCCATTACAGTTTTTCGCAAAATAAAAGTGATATTTCTAAAATTACAACAAAGCACAATTGCGATTTGCAGGCTGTAATTCTCGTCAAATCTTGTCCCGCAAGATTTACGAGAATTACGTTTGCTTTTGTTTGTTTGCTGTTAAACCTAGTTGTTATATTTTTCTCTTTGATTACTTGTAAAAAAAAAAATTCAGTTTCCTCCTCCGTCCAAACATAACGTGCCAGTTTCACTTGAAGAGATCTGGTCACGTGACCCCATACGTTTTTTAGGTTTTGTGCAAATACTAGGGGTAATTGGAAACGCAGCTATTTTGCAGTAACAGACCTCCTGCGGCTGATCAAACATGGCGCTGAAGTCGCCGAAGCCTCCAGAGTACTCTCCAAAGATTTTGCGGAAGAGCTCCTCCGGATTCACGTTGCTCGTCTGCCCGCTCCAGTACTGCTGCCTGCCGCCGGCCTGACCGGCATCGAAGCCCGCTGTGCCGTACGTGTCGTACTGTTTCCTCTTGCCTTCGTCACTGAGGACCTGCGAGGCAAAAAGAACATTTGTAGCAGTCTCAAAAAAAATTGGTGGGACGACTTGAAGAGAGACGAGACAAAACCTCGTAGGCTTCGGCCAGCTGAGCAAACTTCTCCTTGGCTTGCGGGTCATCCTTGTTGGTGTCGGGGTGGTATTTCTTGGCCATCTGGTGCGGACAACAAGCATATCGTCAGCCCTGACTCTGGGAGCAAATCTTAAGATGCTGATGTGCAAGTGCAGACCTGGTAGTACGCTTTCTTGATTTCTTTCTGCGTGGCTGAGCGAGGCACTCCGAGAACCTGGTAGAAGTCCTGCTTGTTGCTCGAGGGTGCGCTCGTGTGAAAGGACAGAGAACAAACTGCGTGTGGTGACTTGAGTCCTGAAATAAGATTTGGAGACGGGTCATGAATGTTCACTTTAAGTTGGTGATGGTGCGGACACAGTAAAAAGTAAAAAGTTTACTCCTTTTTAAATCAGTGAGGAGTTGATTGTCAGAAGTACAGACATACACTACCAGTCAGAAGTTTGGACACACCTTCTCACGCATTTTCTTTTATTTATTTAGGTTTATTTACAACTCTCTACACTGCAGATAGATACTGAAGACGTCCAATGTATGAGCAAGACATACGTAATTATGCAGCAAAGAAAAATACGTTAAATAACTCTAAATATGTTTTTTAATGAAAGGTGGCTATTTTGAAGAATTTAAATATAAACCGAGTTTCAGTTATTTTACCTTTTTATTGTTTCCTACATAATTCCATGTGTTTTCATACGTAGTTTTGATGCCTTCAGTGAGAAACTACAATGTCAATAGTCATGAGAATGAAAGAAAAGACATTAAATTCATATTGTGTGTCCAAACGTTTGACTGGTAGTGTCTGCTGTTAGGAAGAATGAGGTCACATGACATGTCAAACGAGCCGCACTTACCCTAAACATGAGAAAGTCATAATCTGAATACACACGTCTGCAGGATAGCAATGCAAGTGAATTTAGCTTAGCATGTTGAACGTTAACCAGGGCAGAGGCCAGCAGAATTTTCTAGAAACGTGTTGCGGTGCTCTCTTTTTTGCCAGGATATTTCAACGGGGTCTGGGTTAACGTTGGATATAAGCGGGTTCGGAAAGACAGTGACGATTTGGAGCTGCTGACGCAACTTTAGCAGCACTAACCCCCAGTTTATGGCAACCCAAGCCAAGTCTAGAGCCCCTGGTTAGCACAGCATTAGCCACTATATGTTTTACGTGTGAACTAATAAAAGGTCCTAGTTATGCAAGATCGCTTGACCTAAAAACAGTCGTCGGGGGTCATTATTGCCAGCGAAGGTCTCGCGTCATGAATGTAGACTTGACATAACAACAGTTTGAGACTAGCTTAGCCTTGCACAGGCCACTGCTCGCACTCACCTGACAGCCCTCTCAATGTCAACGCTTTCCCCGGCTCTCCGCACGACAACTTGGCTCCCCGCCACAGTTTTTCCGCCCCAAGAGTGGAAACACTACGGATCCCTCCATGGCCACCGCAGACAACGGTGCCGGCGGCGCAACGGTGACCAGAGGACACGAGGACTGTAATCCAGCGTGAGGACCGACGTACTGCTGAGGTCGCCATCGTTCCTTCAAGAGCCGCCGTGTCGGACCACTGCGCATGCCCGAGAGGAAGTTAACGTCATTGACATTCCAAAGATGTTCTACTTGAGGCGAGATGATGCTCTCTAATGAAAATAAGAAAAGAGTTTATGAAGAAACTTGATTCTTAGTATATGAAAAATGATTAGATGAAACAGCTTACATAATATTTTTGAAACTTTTCATTTAGTCTGTATGTATCAACCTGATTTTATTATAGAAGTGTGCGTGACGTGGGCTCTGAAAAAAAAGGGATGCGAATGTTTTGAGAAACGGGAGAACGCGAGAGGGAGCACACGGCGGTGCTAACAGATGCTCGACCGAGCGCAAGTTGCTCTGTCGGCCGCCTCCGTGGAGTAAAGCGAGCGACGCCCCATTGCAGGACCAACCTGAACTGTCAGCTGTAGCAGGAGTCCCCTCCTGCCGACTGCCAACCAGCTAGACCGAGACACCCGGAAGGCTCGAAAGTCAATTTGAGAGAGCAACATGAATCGCTTCAAACCCTCCAAATTCAAAAACACCACTCCACACGTTGCCAAGAAAGATGTGAGTAGCGCACGACCGCCCGGGCTGCGAAAAGTTACCCAAGCTAACGTTAGCATGGCTCTTTAGCCGTGGTGTTTTTTTTTTTGTTGAACGCTGCCTGCGAGGGATGTTGAACTTCCTGCATCTGCAGTTGTGTGTGTGTGTGTGTGTGTGTGTGTGTGTGTGTGTGTGTGTGTGTGTGTGTGTGTGTGTGTGTGAGAGAGAGAGAGAGATAGAGCTGCACACACTCCAAATAAAATCTAATTTGGAGGTACAAGCGTTGAGTGAAGTACTTTCCTAATGTGGTCGGACTTGGCCGTTTGCGTCCAGAAGATGTTAAGAGTAACGACAGTCATCATGCTATTAGACTTTGCCTAACCGACTTCTTACTGCTCCTCAATGATCAGGTGATATTTCACGGGTTTTGAGATAAGGGCAGATTTTCTCCCCCAATCAAATGCGAAGGTGGAGATACGAAAAGCATGAAACCCCCCCCCCCCCAAAAAAAAAACAAACATTATTTTTATTATTATTATAATGATGCTCCCCTACAGTGGCTACGAGAGGCGGCGTGTCTGGACTGCACTGGAGCGTTTTGCATACAAATCTGCCATTTTTCTCGTCCCATTTGTTTCAAGTTGCAGCGCCCGAGGCTCACATTGCCGAGGCGGATTACGCAATCTCCCGACACGTCCCTTTCCCCCCCTCTCGGGCAAGAAAAAGCCATGGTATGCAGAGAGACAGTGGATGGTCTCGGCGTCTCTCAAATCTTTGCGCAGGACCTGAAGCAGCAGGTGGTGATTTGCTGCCGAGAAATGCACGGTGTCTCTGCACGCAAACTGAGCTGTGCGTGTGTGTGTGTGTGTGTGTGTGTGTGTGTGTGTGTGTGTGTGTGTGTGTGTGTGTGTGTGTGTGTGATGTGATGGGAACTGTCACGATAGATATTAATGAGAGAGGACATGGACCAAAAAGTGATGAGACAAAGAGGAAAAACAAGGGATTCTGAATGGATCTGGAAGTTGCAACGTTAAACTTTTACTCACCACGACACTGTGCCGTACTGTACTTCGATATAGGTTTTGAGAGAGTCACACCAGTGCAAGTGACCTTAAATAGTGTCAAACGCATAAGTGGATTATGACCTTGTCCTGTTTGGGGAGGTGTAGACGAGCTGAAAATAGCAGTGAGCAAACTTGATGTGAACTGAATGTGTAGTTTAATCAAGGAAATTCAACTTCGGGGATTTACTACTGTGGCATTTGAGATTTTGTGATTAGCGATATCCCATATCCCGATATCGTCCAACTCCTAATTTGCCATACCGATATCAACCGTTACCGATATATGCGGTCGTAGAATTAACACATTATGGCTAATTTGTATTGTGATGTCCCCCCTGGATGTCCCACATTTTGTTAGCAGCCAGCCACCACTGAAACCACTATGCTGAAACACGCGCGTCGCTTGCTGTTATGCTTCTATGCGGTTTGATGACATCATCATGAGAGAGACGAGTAAAGTATTGTTGTTTACTATTTAGTAAGAACAGGAAATTCGAGGAAGTCCTTCTTTTGCATGACTACTAAATACAGGAGAAATGTTAAAAAAAAGTCATATTTTTACAAAGTTTTTTCTCAATACTGATATTTTACGGTATTCATTTTTAATGCCTTTATCGGCCAGTAATATTGAGAGGCCGATAATATCGGACTTCCCCAATTGTGATTTGTGATATGTACGCAATGCATTTTATTCTGCTGTGCTGTTGTACACAAGGGCGAACGTGCGTAACTGCTATTATATCGTGTGTGCAGTTTCAGCAGCGCTGTCCGAGCTTCTCACTTGCAGATGTGCTCTTTCTTCTTCCTCCGTGTGACGAAAGACTTTAGTGCAGCGCGACGCAGGGAGCTCCTTCACTTCCTCTTCCCTTTGCTCATTGAGTAACGCACAGTGTTTTTGCGCGCACTCACCGAGCTGTGACAGCCAGCAGTTCATGTTTGCTTGTTGATGATATAAAAACAGACAAACTGCGCCTTTTTCCTGCCAGGATTGTGGCTGGATGACTTGGTCTTGCGCAAACATGTCAGGCAAGCGCCTCAGATCCCACTCATTTGTCGCGTTCCACTGCACTTTGATGAAACACTCACACTCTAATTACATTTTTTCCCCCCCCTCCTGTCACGCTCTTCAAACTCAGTGGCGGTAACAGCCTGTATTTATCGATCCTAATGTCACAACTCTTTACTCCCCCCCATCTCTTTAAATCCAGGAATGGATCAATGATGTCCGGGCTGGCTCCTTCTCAGGCCAGGGCAACCACATCAAAGCCAGCTCCAGGCTTGTGGCCTTCAATACTGATCAGGCTGGTAAGGCAAAATAACTTTGGACAACGGTTCTAGACTGCAACATTTCTTTGAGATGACTAAATCATGCAGAATGTTGAGATCTCAGGAGGAATGGGATTTTTGAATGGAAAAAAAAAGTATTGTGTCTCTGCATCCGTCAACCTGGACTCCACTGGAGCAGCTTTGGACAAGCAATATGACAAAACACTCTGTCTCCAGAGACATAGAGCTCATTTAGCCCTCTGTTTGCAACAACAACAAAAGATTTGGTTTAAGCTTCCCTAAAGCCGATGCTGTGAAAACAAAAGAAAACTCTCAGAGGCCAGAAGGAACTCGGTGTTCGTGTTTTCTCTAACTTAGGAGACGCATTGGTATTTGTCCCTTTGTGACATCACTAAGGGCTAATTTCCAGAGCTTGGTGCTTTCTCAAAGGTTGATTGAACAGAAGAAGTAAAAAGTGGACTTTTCTCCTGTCTGGAGGTGACTGACAGTCAAGAGATACATATTGTTATAAAATGTGAATTTTGCTCCATATGTTCTTTTGAAGACACTCAAAGTGCCATAAGATCTGTTTTAGGCGAAAACTGTCTCAGATGACTGATATTTTTGTGTGCACGTGTCTGCAGGGGGAGGTATGCTGGGCCTGTCGTCACTCAAACCCGGTTCAGACGGTCAATGGACGGTCACCCATATCTCCTGCCATTCCGGTAGTTCTCTTTCATTTTATCTTCAGACTGTTTCCCTCATTTTGGGAGAAAAATGCAAAACGGTTCCGCTTGGAATTAAGGTAACTGCCGCAACTAACAGCCTGCTTTCCGTTTGTATTCTCTCCTCTGGTAGACCTGGTGACTGATCTGAACTTTTCCCCTTTCGATGAAAATCTCCTGTCAACCTGCTCTGCAGATGAAACGGTGAGCTGCGTTTTTCTCTTGCTCCTTTTGTTTGATCCTGCTTTCTATTTGTGTTGTTTTTTTATGCACTTACTTAGCCCCTGTTATACCCAACAGAGATTCTACTACCTTGACGTGAACCCGTTCAATTTTGTGTGACTTAAACCTTTTGAAGACGCCCTTCGCTCAGCGTTTCGTCCAGAGCTGCAGGTGTCTAAGCTCTCAGGAATCTGCAGAGTCTCTGAACGCAGCCCCGCATGTCCACGCTCAGCAGCTTGGTTTACCTCAGCACTCAAACATTATTCGCTTTTTGTTTCATCTGCTCCCAAAAATAAAATGCCCGGCCGCACTCAGCAGTGCCGTGCACGCAGGAATCCTCTGTGGTTTAGCGGATGAGGGCAGCCAGGTGTTCCTGGCTGGTCGCTCTCGGCGAAGTCGGCTTTGTCCTGCCTCCAAAGCCACATCCATTTGACACGTTTGGCGATCTGTGTGTGCTCAGGTGAAGCTGTGGCGCCTGTGTGATCCGGAGCAGCCGCAGCCCAGCAAGCCGGAGCTGACTCTGCGGCCGGGTCACGGCCGGCTGGAGTTGGTCCTCTTCCACCCCTCCTCTTCAGGCCTGCTGGCTGTCGCTGCCAACAAGTCTCCACTGATTTGGGACACGTCCCGCCAGGATGCACCCCTGGCAGGTAGCCACGCACAGCCGCACACACACACACACACACACACACACACACACACACTTGCCTTGCACCAAACTCCACATTTTAAATTGACCTTTTTGCACAACCATGCACCGTGTCTGTTAGATTTTTTCAGTCTCTGTCAGCTAGTCTTCTGTTGTGTTTCTGTCTTCAACATTTATGTGTGTAATTGGAGCAGAGGGAAGGGGCGGGCTCTTCTTTTTTTTTCATTTATTCCCTCCGACCGGGGACTGTCTGTCTGACTGACGCTGCCTACGTTTTACAGCCGTGTGGCTCTGTCTGCGTGCCGGAGCAGCGGAGGTAAATGTCTTGGTTTACGGTCCTGGTCCCAGTCGCCCCCCCCCGGACTGGCCTCAGGATGCGGTCACTATCCTCTGGCCCCTCCCTCACCTCCTCCCCCAAACTGCCCACGTCCCCGCACCGACACTCGTGACAGCTGGCTGCTGGCTGCTGCTCACAGCTCATCTACCATTTTTTTCCCCATGCGCTCTACCTCCCGTGCGCACTCGCTTTAATCTGCATTGTTAGAAATGACACTTTGTAGTTATTTTTCCTTAAAATTACCAGGTAAAAAAATTGATTTGGTTTTTTTAACTCACCGGCTTGCACCAGGGAAAATGGCACCTCTGTCACTTGCACAGCCAACCCGGCTTATTCCATGTATGTTGGACATGCTGTGCCAGTGTAGGAATGCTATACTCCCCCAAGTATAGCAAGTGAATTTAAAAAAAATCACTGCGAAATATCATTTAACGGTTGAAAAAGTACCTCACAGGGCTTAAACATGTGATTTAGAAAAAGTGTCAGCGCGAAAGAGACGCCTGAGTGAGTGTGTTTAAATGTCTGCGTGTAAATGAATTAACCAGCACACCTCTCACTGATCTCACCTGAGACCAATGAGAGGTGCAACACTACCCATGCTGTGTTCACATGGCACCACAGCCTCTCATTTCCTGCTCATCACTTCTTAAAGACCCACTATCCTTTTTTCTTGCATCTTGTATTATTGTGTTTTCTGACTTCCTTGTGCTTGGTTTTTATGCTCCCGTGTTCCACCCCATGCGTTGTTTGTCTCACGTGTTTATGTGCCGTCTTTTTTTTCTCTTTTTTTTGGCTAACCCTCTGCTTGTCTTTTTATAAGGTTAGCAGTCTTTGTTTAGTGTGTTGTCTGACTCCCCTTTATGTTGTGTGTCTGCAGTTCTGGAGCAGCACAATGATCAGGTGCAGAGCCTGAGTTGGAAACGCGACGGATCCCTGCTGGCTTCTTCCTGCAAGGTAATGACAACTATAAAAAAAAAAAAAAGTAAATTAAAAAAAGTAGTCATTTATTTATTTATTTATTTAAAAGGCACAGTTTCGGTTTTTCATTTTCGAAATAAAAGTTAATGTCCGAACGTATAATGGTATCATTGTTGTAGTTGCAGAGCGTGACCACTAGATGTCACCACGCGCGAACCTTTCGGCCGTCGCTCCTTCTCCGTTTACATGGCGCTCATGTAAACAACGGTCGCTGGGGGGCGCTGCTTGTATAAAGGGTAGGGATCACGTCACGTATCGGATGAGGAATTGGGGAAACCACCGCTCAGGGTTAAAAAAAAAAAAAAAAAAGGACAGAGCTGGAATGGGCAAGTGAATAGTCGTTTTAATGAGGTGAAAACACAGTCAAGATAGACAGCAGCAGGCTGGGAAAGAGCTTCCAGAGGTTTGCCGTGTTTGAAAATGAATAGATCATGATTTTTTGGGGGGGAAACTATGTCACCCCAACTGGTCCTTAACCTTTGTTATCTCAATGAGCACCTCTCTGCACCTCTCTCAACCCTCCCACCCGTTGATCAGCACAAGCTTTAGAATGTGAACATTAACGGTATAAGTATGCATGTTGGCAAACTACTCAGAAATGAGGAAAAACCCATCAATTCCAAGAAGGTGTGCGAAAACCCACATTTCTGGAAATGGAACAAGCAATGAAGGTCTTCAGGATGATAGAGGACCTTGACGCATTTCTATCCACCTCTGAGAACTAGTCAAGCCTGAGTGACGTGAATGAGACAGGGGGCCCCCTCCTGAATTACTCACAATAACACGATGAGCTCGATTGAGATGCACTAAACGCTGACACAAAAATGGAGCCCATGTGGGCGTTTAGCAGGTATAACTGTCAATCCAATCACCGTTGTTTGCCTTCTCGCTGACAAGTTACAAATTAGTCGGGCCGTCACCATCGCATTCGCCTTGACAGCGTAATCGTCCGGACCGTAGGTACTCACACCGCAGATGCACCCCCCTTCCCAAAAAAGAAAAAAATCGAGTTGCGCCACAAAGAAAGGGCCGGGAGGGGGTTTGTGAGACAAGATCAGAGTGAGATCTGAGGGAGGAGGGGCTCTGGGGGGTTCCTGCCTCGTTGGGTTCTGGTGTCATTTAACTCAAAAAAGGCCCCTTTCAATCCCCCGCACCCTCCAAATCCGACTTATTAAAGCAAATAGGGCCTGCAGACATGTGGGTCCAATCGCCTTCGCCCTCCCGTAGTATAAACACTGGGGCACAGTGTTGGGGGTGGGGGCGGGGACGGGAGGGGAGACCACCACCACCCCGAGGAGCAGATATCCTGAATCATGGCAGGCCTGGTTTGGGCCTGGAGAGATGTATATTTACCGCCACCGCTTGCAGGGAGAAAGGCGCCATTCATTTTCGAGAAGGTAGCGGGAGGGGACAGGAAGTAACGCCTGTGTTTATCCAAAGATGGGCCAGAAACGAGGTGTCGCCTTCGTAACACGGTCAGCCACACTCAGTTTGAACATCAAAAGCGGAGCTGAAGACCACGCCGCGCTCCTTCGGGAACGTGGGCATGGACCAGGGGGGATCGTGCTGTGTCAAAATCAGCGAATCGCGACGGGCCGTGATAACGGTAACCGTGGGAGACTGGGAACGGGAGCCTGGCAGCGCAGCGTGTTTGTTGACCGGCTCGGGGCCGAAGATTCCCACCGTCCGTCCGTGTGTGTGTGTGTGTGTGTGTGTGTGTGTGTGTGTGTGTGTGTGTGTGTGTGTGTGTGTGTGTGTGTGTGTGTGTGTGTGTGTGTGTTGCGGACATGTGAAAGTTGTGTGGCAGGCCGACCAGCAGGGAAAACTCATTAACAGCAGCTTGAGATCGAGGCCCCGTCACTTTGATTAAACAGCTGCTGCCTCGGCAAACACACGGGCGCACACACGCACACACACACACGCACGCACACGCACTCATACGCACACACACACACACACACACTCACTCAAATGGCAACCCTGGCCCTCCATCTGGGCGTTTATGAGTGGAGGTGGTGTGTGTGTGTGTGTGTGTGTGTGTGTGTGTGTGTGTGTGTGTGTGTGTGTGTGTGTGTGTGTGTGTGTGTGTGTGTGTGTGTGTGTGTGTGGCTTATTGTCATAGACTTAAGTGTGCTTACTTGTGCATGTGTGTGACTGAGTGTGTTGTGTGTGACTGAGTGTGTGTGTTTTTGGTGGACACATCTGTACGTGTGTGGTTCCTCACAGTGTGTTTGCACGGGCAGACAGTTTCCTCCCAGGATGCCACTCACTTTCCCAGTCACTGATTGAATTTGAAGGTCCTGGAATTGACCACCAGAATTGCGCGAAACCTAAATATCGCCATAAATGGTCATGGAAACGCCTCAGCTTCGATAAAGCTCTCAAATATGGCTAAAAGGTTTTGACGCTCTCATGAGGTGGTTTTTCAGACGTATCGATGTAGAGCGTCACGGAAACACTCGGTTCTGGAAAATAGACCCCATGTGATGTCACAAAGGGCACCACCAGTACCTCTCCCAGATTAGTGACCACCCCTCCAGCTAGATGTTCATCCCGCAGGCTGTGGCCACTTCATGGCCGCCTTGTTTTTGTGCCCTTTATAAAATCTGGAAGTTTGAACAAAGGCAACACTTTTATCAGGAAGCTAAAACTGTGTGGGTTGAAATACACTTTTTTTTTTTTTTTTAAATGCTGATCTGTGGAGTATCTGGAATAAGTCATCAGGAGAGGCCGTTCCTCGGGAACGGAAGCACGGAATCCTGAATGTTTGTGTGCCTGCGCTGTAGGTGTTTGTGTTTGACGACTGGCAGAAATAATAAATCGGTTCATTGATTCTAAATGCAGGATATGAGCTACTAAGAAAAGACCAATTTTTTTGTGTTTGTTTGCCTTGTCTTACGTTCAGGTCACAGAGCCCTACACATGCGACCTTTGGGGCATTCAATTAATGGGTGGTCTACACAGACGCACACAAACACACACTCTCAGGTTTGACTTGATAAAATCCTCTGTTTACGTCGCGATTGGTTTCCACGTTGCCCTCCTGCCAGTGCGTGTCTGCCCGCGTCACCGTCAGCCCTCTGATTCCCTCCGACGTGTGTACGTTTTCCTAAGTGCGTCTGAGTTTCAGACCCCCCTTTTTCATCCTTATGGCCTGCTATCTCCACCGTCTGTCGGCTGTGATCACAGTCACACAGCAGTATTGAGTGACACGGCCGCAGACACCAGCGTCCCGGTCACAGCCTGATCCCATTAGGCCCCATTTCCTCTCAATCACGCGGGAGCCTCCCTGATTGGCTGCCCTGATTGATGCCGAATGCACGTCGCGGCTCGCCGCAGGGCCGCCGGGGGGTCACCACATTGTGTGTGTGCCAGTGATGAATCAGTGAGATCGTGCCGGTAGATTAAAGAAACTTGAGAAACTGTTGTTGTGAATCATGGTGAGGTCTGGGGGAAAATGTTTTCCTTTGACGCAGACGGTAATATTAGCTTTTGGCAAAATCTCGGCTTCAATGAAGGCCTTTCATTTTTTTTTTTCTTCCATTTTCTGGATGAGAGATTTAAATGTTGATCCTTGTGTCTTAAAATTCACTTTGGCGTGCTTTCTTGTAATACTGTATTTCAATTTTGTCAGTGAACTATACTCTTACTATGCCTCTTTCTAGAGGTTTAGTGATACTGATCTATAAATCAATATTATCTGGACCTTTAATATGATCTATGATATGATATCATTTCTAGTGTTTATTTATTTAGTTTCTCTATTGAGTATTCCTTGAAACCAAAAGAAACATTCAAAGCAGGCTTTGTAATAGAGCCGTCAAAAAATATTCTCACTAAATTGTTTAAAAGTTTGACTTTTAACAAAATGTCAACTCAAAAAATTAACCGTCAACTTCTACTTTTTCACCTGAAAAACATTTTTTTCCCCTTTTCTTTCAAATACAAAGGAAAATCAAAAATGTTTTTTCTTTGTTTTTGTTTGAGGTAGATAGATAGATGGATAGATGGATTAGCAAGTTTTTTTTTTGTTTTTTTTTCAAAGTTGCAACATTTCATCAGTTTTCCCGTCCTTTTCCTCTCTGTACAGGACAAGATGCTCCGCGTGTTTGACCCAAGAGCCCAGCTGACACCTGTTCAGGTGAGTCCTTTCTACAGCCCTGACTGCAGCGCACCTAATACATGGTTAATACATCCTCCTTCAGTCTAGAGGAAAAACCATACGGGCAGTGTTCAATCAAAAATCCCGAGTCCGTCCAGTGCGAGACCGAGACGAGATCAAATAAAAAAGCCTCAGAGTTCAAGACCGAGACCCTTAAAAAAGTGGTCTGGAGAACGGGTCTTGGTCTCAAGAGTTCTACAACACTAGTTAATGGTAACAGTTATATTTTCCCCACTTGGTGTGGCGATAAACATGTTGACAGTTTAGCAGCGTGCTCGCCACTACTGGCCGCTCACTGCGGCTCATCTGCCAGTGATTTATGGCAGCGCTGCACAAGCTGCAATCTCCGCTGCGCTCTTCCCACGGGTACCTCGTCCCCCGTTCTGAGCCGGCGCGACCGTGAACCTCGCAGATCGCTCACTGGCCCGAACGAAACGTGCGACCACTGATAACCAGCGACGAGCCCGTGGGCCTCGCAGCAGCAGCAGCAGCAGATGAGGAAGCTCCATATTTAGCGCCAGATACTCTCACACTTGTCAGCGACGGACCTCCCAGGGTGTTTTTTTAATTACTGAGAGCGTCCCGTCCTGGGCGGCGGGCTGTCTCATTTGTAAATAGGAAGAATCCAGGGAAAGCACAGCGTGCCTCAGCGAATGAAACAGTCAAACCACAGACGTACCTCGGGGGCACGTCGCAGGGCTCGTCAGAATGAAGGGTGAATGCACGCTTTTGTGCTCAGTCGCTGTCGTCTGGTTGTGCGTTCGGGGTCTCTGCACATTCCTGAAGGCTGCAGTTATTTTTTTTTAAGGGGCATGTGATGTCAGCACAAGCGGAGGTGGATGTGGATTATTTTCTTTGCGGCACGCTCCAAATCGCGTGTGTTCACAGTCGGGACTGCAGTGGGTGTCGGTGCGCGTTAGCTCAAGTAACATGAGCCCAGCCGGCCTCCTTCTCCACCAGCCGAACCTCAGGGTTTACACCAGGTGTGTCACTGTTGGAGGAAGGAGTGGAGGGAAAACAATATTTTTTTAGATTTAGCAACCTTTGTTGATTCTCTATTGAAGGAATATGACTCAAAGTGGACGTGTCAATAATCATCAACGGATCAGTCGGCTGAGATCATGTTCTATGCTCAGCCCGAGCGCTAAACCCACGGTTGAGCCATTTAAACTGTGAATGGATATGAAAAAGACAATTGTGTAGAAGTGAAATGATAAATGACATTCGGGCCCTTTGATAATTATTGTACACAGCTGTCAGCAGAAATTCAGTCAAGTGCCGCGACACTGTGAAAAAAAAACCCAGTTATATATCTTAATGAAAGATAAAAGAAAATGTGCAAGCAACAACAGGGCCATCTGGTGTTTGAATACATGTTTGTTTGATTGATTAATTGGTTGATACTTTATTCATCCCAGAGGGGAAATTCTCACATTCCATTAGTTTACAGAATTAAGAGCATGGCATAAATAAATACAATACAATAAAATTAAATAAAAATTACAATTAAATTAATTTTAATTTTGTGTGTCATCCTTGAGCCAACATTTATTGGGAAACGCAGTGCAATTGTGTCTGCAGTGACTTCAGTCCTGTCATCTCTCTTGCAGCAGTTAAGAAAGCAGATCACAAATGTTTGTTATGTAAATGCCGACTCATAAAGCCATTGGCAGAACAGCTCTACCCTACTCACTCCATCATCACGTGTGGTTTAATAAACATGCGGGATCAAGTGGGGCATCGGAAACCAGGGATTACCTTGAAACCTCCGCGATCTGATTACTGGTGACACAGGCAGTCTTCCAAATGTTTTACGATGTTAAGGATCTTTACGTCGCCCTTTGAGCAACAAAAAACAATCAACGCGGTAGGAGTGGCTCAGTAACCTGGCTTGCGTACACGCAAGCGGTGCACAAGCCAGTCAACTTTGCAGTTTAATTTGCACTTATCAGATAATCACTTCCTCATGCTGTTGTGCAGCCTGTGACTGAGGTGTGTTTTTTTTTCTTCTCTCATATTGTTTCCTGAAATGGTGGCTAACATGCAGGCAAAATATGAGGCTTTCAGTGGACTTCTAATGGGTCACATTTCAACTTTAAAAAAAAAAGGGTTAGGGTTAAAGTAATATATTGTTTAAAAGTAACACAGGTAGTTATAATAATATTAACTACCTGTGTAAAAAAAAAAATCAATTAATTGCGACTAATCTAATTTAGTCGATTATGTTCTTAATCGACAATTAATCAATAATCGAGTAATCGCTAACATCCCAAGTTCTGTACATCTTGTTCACATGCAAATTGTTGCAGTCTGAGCGCAGGAGTGGTGTGAATGGAAAATGGAAATATGTAAGTGGGACTTAGTTAAGTTTCTGCATATTTATCATGTTCCGTTTACTTACCCTTTCCTCCAACGGAACCAGCCAGCTCTGGCATTTTGCCCACAGGAAACACTGTAAATACACTCGGTTTGTATTTGCCTGAGCAAATCCAATCGTAAGAAGACGGCTTCCGGGCCGTTCAGAACAGTTCATGCAAAGGCATGTTGGCATCTATTCATCCATCCATCCATCTATCTATCCAGTCTATCCATCCACTGTTTGTTCTGGAACCTTTCCCATCAAGCCATGCTGCAGAACTTTTACTGGAACTTGTTGCTTGCAAACACGAGTGATCGAGACTTGCACGCTTCAGATTCAGGCTTGAGCAAACAACTGATAAAGTTTGATGTCCCTACCAGCCGGCACACCCGGGTACATCATGCATTGTATTCGTGAGCTGAGCTGAAACAAGCTGAGCTGGCTTTATCGGGACCGTGAGCGCACTTACGTGCAACCCCACCGACCCGATTCAACTGGCTGAGATGCAGCTCGTCTATGGCCAGTTCCTCCTGCAGTGTTAAAGCAGGCTGTCTCATCCGTGTGGGCTGTACTGCAGAAGCTCTCCTTTCTCCAGGTGGGGTAAATATAGACCCTAATTACAGCCCTGCATTCGCTGTATTTATAGGAAATAAGACTCGGCCGAGTAATGAAGGACTTGGACAGGAGGAGCACTACATGCTGCATCTGTAATCTGTATGTGTGTGCGTGTGCGTGTGCGCGTGTGCGTGTGTGCGTGTGCGTGTGCGTGTGCGCGTGTGCGTGTGCGTGTGTGCGTGTGCGCGTGTGCGTGTGCGTGTGTGTGTGTGTGTGTGTGTGTGTGTGTGTGTGTGTGTGTGTGTGTGTGTGTGTGTGTGTGTGTTTCTCCACTGATGTGGTATCTTTTTCCCCTCCATGCGCTGCGGTGCTGCAGTTTTGTTTTTTTATGTTTTTGCCCGACTTCCTTTATTTCACTGTTTTGTTTTTGGTCAAAAAAACTTTGAAGCACAATTTACCCAAACACAAAGGAACACGGTCAAGTTTTATCTTTCTCCCCAGGCCATCATTCTATAACACTTTTACTCACAATCCTAAATGTGATGCATGGAACTTTAGTCAATTTCTATAATTATTTTTTTCTTATTAAAACTGTGGCCAACTAAGTGAATCAATCATTGCACCTTTGCTCCATTTTTTTTTGAAGTTGAACAGAGAGCATCAAGCTGCAGAATAATATTCACGTATTAAAAGGCTCAACTTCATTTTAAACTGTTAATCAAGCTGTTTTTACTTTCCATCTTAATGTATTGCTTGGTAAGTCTCCAGATGAGTTTCTGCCATTGCCACGCCTCTCCTCTCCTCTCCTCTCCTCTTCTCTTCTCTTCTCTTCTCTGCTCTGCTCTGCTCTGTGCCGAGCGCCTGCACACTCCTCACTCAGTCCAAACGCTCTCATTTTCTGGTCCGTTCCCGGCGGGACGAGCCGAGGTGTTTAATGGACGGAGGGACACGTGCCTCACTGGGCACTCGCGCCTCCTCTCTTGTCTCTTCCGATCCATCCCCGAGGCTGAGTGTTTTATTGTGTGCACGAGTGTGTCTCCTCGTATACCATGTGTTCCTCAAATTACAGTGCCGAAAATACCCCTCATAGTTTCGAGGCCCCGAGCCGCCCGCAGAGCTGTTGATCTGCGGCCGGCTGGAAGAAGCGGGAGACGGAGGAAAAAAAGGAATAGTTTGCCAGACTCGGGGGACAGTTTCCACTTTTTTCAGCTCGGTCTTCTGCTACTTTGGGTGAAATTAGAGAGGACCACTAGATGGAACGGACTTGGACCTGGGCAGGGCTGAGAAAAATCACAGTGGTTTGACTGCGATAGGTGGTTGAGAGCACCCAGTCATACCATTCTTTTATATCCTGCTGTAAATTATACAGAGCAGACTCGGCGGTAGATGTGCGTGTGCCCTGGCGCTTTGCCTTCTCCAAACAGGCATAATCAAATTGCTTTGTTCAAGTGCTTGATATTAGAACCTTTTGGAAGCAAGTGTTATAGTTCTGCCATCAAAAGCCAAACAAACTGCCACCAGATATTGAAAGTCTGCATTACACAGATGTAAACTTGTGTGATGGAAAGCGATGTTTCTGAAATTTCAACAAAGACAAATTGCCTGCGAGACTTTTGCGATATTCCTCTATATGGATAAGTCTGAAAAACCACCTCATGAGAGCGTAAAAAACCTTTTAGCGATATTTGAGAGGTTTTTTCAAAGTTTAGGTGTTTCCATTACCAGTTTTTTATTGCGATATTTAGGTTTTGCGCAATTCAAGGGGTAATGGAAACGCAGCTAATGTAACCCTGCAAAGCAGCTTAAGACTCGCCTGTCCACCAATTAAAAAACTGGCCCACTTTTAATGAGAGAAAAATGCAGCAAATTGCTTTTTCAAAAAATAATAAGAATGTGATTAGTTAAAGACAAATAAAGACTGGTTTGATTTCTTCTTAAGCTTTAATAAATTAAAGCCATTCTGGATAAAAAAAACAAACAAAAAACCCCCCCTTGTTTTTGATGCAGTATTTTGTCTCCATTTCTTTTTATTTAACCTCACTATTCCAACTGGTTTGGACTGTATCTCCCAGAAAACGATGAAATTATTAGCTGAGCTGCCAGGACGAATTAGGGGGCAGCTCATTCTGGAGTCTTGTGACATTAGGTATTTTCATTCACCGTCAAATCAGTTGAATTGATAGCGTACAGATTAAGTCATAAGGAAAAATGAAATAAAGGCCTGCAGTCATGGAACTGACGTGGTGTCAGGTTGAAGAGGTCGGCCTCAAAGCAGCGTTTATCCTTCAGGGTTCACGAGAGAGGCACAAAGTCGTCATTGGCTCTCGCTCCAAGTGGAAATTCCTCTCTCTCCCTCCCAAAAAGAACGCTCAGTATTTTGCCCCACCAAATTAATTCTCCACACTTGGCAGAAAACTCTGTTCCGATACTTCCTGCAGCATGGAGCTTGTTTAGATTTTTTTTTTTCTAGCAGCGCTAACTCCTTGAGGGGTAGAATTCAACATTGTGAAATGTGAAATATTGCCACAATAAAGAGCCGTTCCAAGAATATGTCACAGCCTTTTTTTTTTTTTTTTCCAACACAGAGCCCCAAATTCCAGCTTTACAATCTGCAAGTTTGACCCACTCGGACTCAGAAAACGCTCCTGTGCTTTAAAACCTGTTAAGCATAAAGTAAATACGCGCTTGCCGTCAAGCTTAAACTGTCTTGAGAGAATATTTCAATAACCCTAAACACTGCTTCACTGTGCGTTCTGTGTTTGTTGGACATGTATTCAGCTATAAAATGAGGGTTGACATTAATCCCCCTTTGCAGATGTAAACATGACAGTAAAGGCCTTTACATGACGGAATGAATGGTGTAAAAATACAAAACGATCAGACTTCAGGGGCAGAAACACTTCACTCTGGATTCAGCACAAATTTGTGACAAGACGGGCGGAAAATTAATTTCCCTAAGAGAAACTCTGAGGTTTTGTACAAACCAACTCCTAGAAGAGCAGCGAGGGAGCGATTTGAATCTGTGACTCATCCCAAATGGTGGCGCAGCAACCTCCCCACCTGACCAGCAGTCGGAAATTAAGTTCAAGGTCAGTTTTCTCTCGAACTACTGGATGGAAGGCCAGAGCGCAATTAAAGACTCATTTGAATGATAAATTAGTGCAATGATAAAATCAACTCCCCTTACTGACCATCTTATGAACTCATTATTGTCAAAAAAAACAAAAAAAAACAAGGAGTGCAAAATTAGATTGGCCATGTTTTTTTTTTTTGTTTTGTTTTTTACAATTTAAAAGATAATTATAATAATTTTGTGATTGTCATTGTATTTCTTTATTGTAATTTTATATTGTATAAACGGTCAGCTCAGGAGTTGGCCGACTCCTATGATGTACTTGGATATTATGCCTGATTTGTAATGGGTTATTCCCTTTCCCTGTGTGAAAACACAGATTTTACACTCGATTAAAAACTCACCTGGTGAGAAAAGGCATTAGAGGTACATTCACTCCACTCACTAATAAATGAAACAGAGGATACAATCATACAGTTATTATTATTTTATGATTCTGATTCTGATTTGATTCTTGCTGCACCCTGGCGTCACCCCCCCCCCCCAACAGCTCAAGAATCCCTGGGCGTATCAATAACCCAAAAGAAAAAGACACCTGGCAGGAAATATGTATGGAGTCTGCAGAGGTCAAGCTGCCAATTAGCAGGTCAATCCCCATCTAACTGACGTAATCCCCTGTGACCCGGAACCTTCCCGTGCCTGATAATAGCGTAACGTTATGTCATCTCTAGTTAGTCTTAGTCTGACATTTCAAACTTTTTTTCCCCCTCCCACTATGTATGCAAGCTCATAAAAATTCCTCGGACGATTTCGTCTCTGCAGGTTCTGTTTAACATACGCTCGGGTGTCTTTTGCCAGTTCTTATTCACACCCGCCGTCTTTCTCCATTTAAGCCCCGCGTCTTGGTCGTCTTGTGCCTCCACCTTCCTTCATCGGACCCTACCGGCTTCAGAACATGATAAGAGCCAGCGATTAACTCGGCCCAGATGTCCTGGCAGGCTCTCCCCTCTCTCTTTCTCCGCCTCTCGGCTCCATGTGTTGCCGGTTGCCCCACTGCCAATGTTAGTTTTGGTTTGAGGGAAAGCAGTTTTTTCCTAATGGGGGAGCAGGGGATGGCCGAGTCCTGGACGGCTCGGCAGAACAGTGGCACTAAATCTGGATCAAGTCTGTTTCAGTTAGAGTTTTAAAAGTTCAGACGCGGAGCCGCTGCCAGAGACAATATGTTGTTGAGTCGTCCTGCTATTCTTCAGCGTCGCTTCTTTTTCAGAACAGAAGGAAACACCCTTGAAATCTTTTAAACACTTTCAAGGATGCAGCTATTTGACTTTGAACATCTCATATTATATTTACCATTTTCTTATATTTTTTCATCATTTCAGAGAGTCCAGTGGAGCAGCCTCACACTGTTGGTTCCCTAAAAACTCTTCAGAGTTTAAGAAAATAGCATGATTAGCCCTCTGTTTGCAACCCGCTGCTTTAAACAAGAGTTTTTGCCCTATGTTAAAAGCAAGTACAGAAAGGCAGCTGTGAGGCCGTCACCAAAGGTGGATCTGACCCGCGGCTGAGGATGTTGTCACTGACCAGGGAGGGGAGCGATGACGTCACAAAGGGCTGCTTTCCATTTCTGCGTCTTTGCACACGCTCATTGCAAAATAAGTGAATGGCGGGCTCATTTCTGAAGAGGTCGTCGACAGCATGGAGAAAAATGCTAGTGGAAATGGAATTTTGCACAGCATGTTGCCCTCTGTTTAGTCAAGTTTGAAAGAGAACCTCCCAGTGGCGTGCTGAATTTGATGGATGCTGGTGCTGACGCATCGCTCCACTGTTCTGTCGGCTCAAAGTTGTGATTTGGAAACAAATTCCGTGCAGCAACACCCACGTTTGCAACACCGCATTCCACCGCACACTCAGCGGTTTTCCTGGAAATGAGCCTAAGGTGCTTATTTGTTGCACTGTATGACCAAACCTGCCCCCGATTCGAGGGGACGCCGGGCTGCAGACGTGCGAGATAATGGGTCCCGGTCATTCTGGTTGCCGAAACTGAGCCTGAGGCGATTAGGATGCAGAGGAAGAGATTTGGAGTTTGCAGGGATTTTAGGTTTTCTGTTCCGTGTGTGTGTGTGTGTGTGTGTGTGTGCGTGTGCGTGCGCACGCTCTCTGGAGCTCAGGCTGGTTATTTTTTTGTGAAGGAAAGTGGTCGGAGCGCACGCCAGCTGGCAATGGCCGAGGCGTTTTGCTCACATGTGTGTGTTGTTTGCGAGCCGAGGCCTCATTAGGGCGCCGACTGCCCTGGGATTCTTTGTTTCCGACTATTTAATGCCCGACAAACACATATGGGCGACACCTGGGCCCAGAAATAGACGATGATTGGCTTTTTCTCAGAGAGAGAAGAGAGAGAGAGAGAGAGAGAGAGAGAGAGAGAGAGAGAGAGAGAGAGAGAGAGAGAGTTTTGATTCGTTCAGAATTTTCGAAGGAGAGAGAAACGTTTCTGAAGCGATCGCATGAAAATAACCTTATCGTTTGGCATCAGCAGCCTCTCGTGGATCCCGTCCCTCCCCCCTTCACTTTTCAGGAAATACGTTGTGGTTTTAATCAGCCTCAGCACTGATTTGCTTATATTATAAATCTTAAAAGCTTCAGCATTCTTGCTCTGGCTTTTTCTTTGAAAGCGGCCAAAATCTGCTGCTGGAGGTTTTGTAATCGCAGAATTCGGATTTTTATTTTTCTTGTCTCTTCTTTCTGCCAGAAGAGCAGGATGAAGTGTGACACAGCTTGCTCTTCATCTCAGCGTTGTGCTGCTGTGCAAAGAGCAAGTGCCGTGACTTATTTATTAAGTGCGTGTGGTTTCAGGGCATGCACGGAGCAGAAGGCTGCGGCAGACGATGATGTTTGCAAGAGTTGTGTGTGGCTTTGGTCTTTGCGGTGGCTTGTGTGACACACACGCACTGCCTTTGAATTGGGCTGAAAACAGATATTGCAGATATTTTCAAAGCTAAAAGCCAGTTGAAACCGGTTCCAAAGAGTGACCCGTCTGTCCCCTGCAGCAGCTGACCTCACTTTGACCAAACACTGGTGCTCTTTCAATTACTGTATCCTGGTCAACTGGTGCATATGGAAGGCCTGTGTGTTTTTTTTTTTTGCGAGCTCGCTTAATCATACGGTTGGTTTGCGAGGAGTTTAGACAGTGATGAATATGAGAGCTGAAAGTTTTACGGACCCTCCGCTGTTTTTTTCCTCACGGAGACTGCTGATTTTGTACAAAAACACTGCTACTCCTTTCCAAATTAAAAGAAAAAAAATTGTTTCCCCGATCTCTTTTATAACCTCTTTTATAACTGCAGAGTTATAAATCAAAAGAGAATCCAGCAAAAATCAACAAAATTGAGCTGTGAACTTGTAAAATGCTGCACATCTCATAGCAAGTTCGTCTGTGGTTGCCAAACCGTTCTTGCTGATTCAGAACTGAGGCTCAGGACGTCACTGTGTTTTCGCGAAAATTGTTGTCCAAAATTTTTACAGTGTGTAACTATAAGATTACAGTTTCACACTATGACCCATAACTGTCAGCGTTAATTGTTTGTGTCACTAACCAGAGGGACTATTTAGTTGATGCCACACGACTATGGAGCAACTCTGTTAATCTCATAAAGGCTTAACGGACAACCCCAGTGAAAACAATTCACCATGTAGTGTCTTCCAGGGGCTGTTTCAAAAGTATTTGGTGCAGCTGCGGCTGTGAGAATGGGACCCAGGTGTGCATACCTGCATGGGTGCTGAATGTTTTTCTTCTCGGAGGCCACTGAGCTCGGAGGTTTGGATGCGCTCGCAGTTTCTGCAAAACCTAGTTCGTACGAGCCTCATGCAAGAGTCCAGCAGTCTTTGCAAAACAAAAGTTGGTGAATTTTCACAAGTTGTGGCTCTTACGAGGGCCATTCTGCAGTTTGTGGTTTCACGCATGGGCTGAGCGGCACTCGTTGAACAATCAAGCCTGAGTGATGAGCCCGAGTTCGTGTTGGAGGGGCAGGAATCAGGTGCTACATCAAGCTGTCAGTCAGCTGCCCCGCGCCTCGTCAAGATTCTTCTTTAGAGGGATGAAAGCCGTGACGTTGGCTCGCTGCACATTCGATCTGACTGTACATGCACATGCCTGCTGCAGGCTAACACCTGCTGCTGTAATTATGGTCACCTTAACCTTGAGTTTTCAAACCACCTCTCCGCTGTGCATAACGTTGCCGTGACATGAATTATTTCTAGAACCTTTGAGGTAAACGGGATTGTTTCCCTCCTTGAGTGGTAGAAAAAAAACTGTTGACACGTTTGGTGGAGGATTTGCAATCACAACCCTGGCGGGCAAAGCGTTTTGTGCTGAGGAACAAACCTTGCTTGTTGTTGCGGTCGCGAGGGGCCGCTTAAAAGATGCAATGCTGTTTTCGGGAGGCGGTTGACTCAGCCAGGTCGCTAATAAAAGTAGTCGTAAATAACTACGGGCCCTGAAAAGCCTGATAAATATACAACAACTGGGGGATTTTGCAGCATCTCCAAAAGTGTGGGAATGTTAACTCGGGTGTTGTCTGCTTCTAAGAGCTCTTGCTCGCAAAATATCTCTCCCTAAGAGTCATCATCCCTCATTTGTAGAGAGCGGGTCTGGCGAACAGATTCTGCAGTTCCTGCTGTCGTCAGCAGCCTAATTTCTCCCTCTGTCATGTGCACTTTGTGCTGCCGTCGGGATCTGTGACTTAAAAGACGGCGCCACGAAGCTCCCTGCGATATTCATTGCTTCAAAAAACGACCGCAGCGACCATGAAGAGCGCCGGAGACCATTGTGCACTTGAAGCTCCCCTGGCTTCTCGTGTGCTTCATTTGGACCAGCGCACATGTGCGGGCAAATGAGCGTTGCTGTTAATGATGTTAGTTCCAGGAAACGGTTTGCCTGCTGCCTTGTTCTAGAAACCAAGAGCAGCCTTTCTGACCTTGGGTGTTTTTCGCAGAGGGAGGACTCTGCCAGTAGGCACAGCGCAGTCGCCGCCAGTTTCTGATTGGACTCCACCTTGCAACCACCCCCTCCCCGCACGCACATACACTCACACACACTTTTGGCCCTAAAAAGGGGGTGACCACAGCCCCGCCTGGCACATTTGTGTGGCTGGATTTCTGACTCGGAGCCACACGGCCCAATTAGCGCCGCGGCTCAATAAACGCAGCCCTGCTACCACTTCACAGGGTCATTCCGCTATGTGAAAGTACAGCTAAATCGTTCGCTCACTGAGCTTGGATCAGGAATCCAAACCAAAAAATAGTATTGGAAAACACTGAGATAGACTCAGCCGGGTTTTGAAAACGTTTTTTATCAAAACCCGGTGCATGGTCCGTGAGTCTTGTCATAACATTAGCAAACACCATTGGGATTACGGGATTATTTACTTCCTAAAATGTAATAATTTTCACCACAAGTTGAGCTTTATTTGGATTCTTTGAGGGTCTGTAACTCAATCTTCCTCGAATCTATTGTGCTTGGACTGATGATCTCTTCCTTGTCTGAAGTCATCCAAAACAAGCAAGAGTCAAAGCTCAGGAGAACTCCGGAGAGATGTGCTCAGTAATGATTTGGGGTTGCTAAGAGACTCGGGCTGAATAATTAGTTGCAGCTCAGTTATAAAACATACTCCCTTGATGAGGCTGCGTAGTTGTAGCAGCTGACAGTGCGTTCAGTCAGTGCAGCGTTTAAAACTTTGACTTTGCTCCCCGAGTGTCTAGAGAACAGCTTGTCAAAAAAAAAAAAGTCGGGCTTTTTATTCGCAAGTGAGTCTTTAATGAATGTGTCGAAAGAGGTGAACTATGAGTGGCAGCCCCCTAATAGCAGGGTGATAAAATGAAAATCCATGCTTGGGAGAAAATGGGGCCCTCCTGTATAGCAGTGAAAGAGTTCTCAGACAAATATCCTCCTTTTTCCTCCCTGTGTCCTTTGCAACTGATGGACAAACAACAATTCATCGTTTTAAACCTGCACTCTCCCTTAACCTCCCTTAATGTTTTCCTTAATATGTATGTCACCAACTAACCAAGAGCGGAACGTTCCGATGCTGCCTTTCCCCTGATTTTCCACTTACCTCTCTCTACCCCCTCTGGATTTATTTTTCCACGGGGTAGAATGATTCCTGGGGCCCGTATTTTTTCCTGCCCTGTTAAAACACAAGTGACGCCTTTGTGGTGTGCAAAGTCAGAATGAATCAGCATCTCTCAGCGTTACACAGAAGCTGAAACGCCTCTCTGTCCTGTCAACCCCTCCGAGAGTGATAGTGATACAAATATTTTGAGACAGCTTTGGATGTATAGCTGTAATGAGTGTGGGCCAAAATGTATGATTTATTTTTTTAGTGTTGTGAAATGTCAAAAATCATCTTTCCCCAGCTTCTAAATGTGACAATTTGGTGTTTTTCTTAAACCAATCTGTATACCAATTCTAGAAAATATCTGACTTATTTTAGACTGCATTAACAAAGACCACTGTTTCTCTCTGTAGGGGGCTTTCATAGTGCTTTTCTTAAAGGCTCCAAACCATTACAAAATTCATTTCACCATGTTTTCTGACAATAATATTTTCACAACTTATTGAATCAAGAAACCTCTGTGATGTTACTACAGGGTTAGTTACCATGAAAAGCTTTGCTGGGGGGCATATTGGGAGTAATTGAGGCTTCAGTGCCTTGCGCAGGGACACTACGACATGTGGACAGTCAGAGCCAGGACTGTGATCATTGGACGACCCGCTCCACTAACGGATCCTCAGCTGCCCTTAGATCTGATGAAATAAGGTAGTGTGTCGGTCGGACAAACCTAAGGAAATCTCTCTTCATTCCCAAAAGATGCATGTCCATTGTGCATTCAGCCAATGGTGCAGCACACTCTCAATATCTGTTTTGTCTTAATCCTCTCATGATCGTTGCCATGAGGAGCAACAGATAGCAACGGTTGGGAAACGGTGCTGAAAAGGAAAACAATCCCAAACTACTGGCTTAAAGTAAAGACTTCTGGATATCCCATTGTGGCTGTATGCTATATTTAACCGTGGGTCTGTACAGTTCATATCACTTGTCCTCCCCTGGTGCCTGCACACTGGACCTGGCTGAGTAGCCGTGCTCGCTGCGTTGTGAGCTGCGTTTTACTGCAAGCTTGCTTTTCACTGGCTGACACAAAGGAAATGAGATGGCGGGGAAAGAATGACTGCAGGGAAGGCAAATATGAGAAAAGAATGATGACAGTAACAGTCATGGAGATGAATAAGCACAGGTCAGGCAGCAGTCATTGGAACCTTTTTTTTTTTTTTTTTTTTTTTAATGCATTTTAATAAATAATTCCCTGCTCACCGGATCGTACGTGCAGTGCAGAAGATAAAGTCGTGTGCTTTGCAAGTTCAAGATGTGTGACCCGGGCTTGTCAGAGGGGTCTCCGCTCAGATTTATGCTGTTACAGCTGTGCCGGAGGATTTATTCTGCGTTGTCATTACCTTAGATTGCATTTCTTGCCCAGTATCTGACCCTGAGCATCCATTTTCATCAGTGTGGAGAAATTAGAGGACAGCCTCTGACTTGTGGACTTTTTTGGAGAACGGAGCAAATGTTAAGATGGTTCCAATTAACAGGCAAAAAGCAGCAGCAGTAGTAGTAGTAGACAGGAAATGAGACAGTAAAATAGCTGGTTTGAATTTAGTCTTGTACTCTTTATTTTTAATTTCCTTTCATCCGATTTCCTCAGAAGCTCCCTCTCTTTGTCTGAAGTCGGAGAAACATTAAAAACTGTTAATCCGGACTCAGAAATGAGGCTCAAATGGGGCGTGAAGACAGAACAGGATGAGGGAGACGCAGGACTATATTCAAAGCCTGATCAGCCATGAGTATAAAAACTTTTGAAAAGACCCTTTAAAGTGGGAAGCCTAAAATTACAAGACAGAGTTGGCAACTCCATCAAGCACTTTGCTCAGTGTGGCTCAGGGTTGAGGGTAAAGATAAGGTGGAACTGTACGTCAAGCAAAAATAAAACAGTTGGTTCTGACCGAGCGTTGTAATCAGACAAGAGGCTGGAATAAGTGCAAACAGAAATGAATGAATGTTGTACTTGAGGTTGTTGCTTTGTAATTTTGCTTTGTAAAAAAAAGTGCAGTTTATAAGTTTGATGCTGCCAAATAGCGTTTTTATTCTAAGCCAATACTAAATTTAAATACTAAGAGATAAAATCACAGAGATCTGTTTTGCAAATTGATGGCAGGAAAAAAAATGGCATGACAGATTTATATGAAAAAAATCTTGAACCAATAAAATAACTAAGAACTGAGAGGTTATGAAAGGACAAACTTCATTGGAGATCAGCTTATAATTAAATAAAATCTGACTTAAGGCTCTGTTGCTGCTGTATGGGAGCACATCCGTGTCTTTCAAACGCATTGCGGAGAACTCGCTGGTTGGGATGGAGAGGGAGGCCGGGACTGTGATGGTTCCCATATGTGCGCACGGATACCTGATATTGGTGCTGGCGGGTGAATCAGCAGTGGCTCTGAGTGACAGAGATGTGCTCTGTGGCTCGGAGCTTCTCAGGGTCGGGGAAGAGGAGGAGATAAGTTGATCCGTTGCGTGTTTACATTGGGAGAAGATATTTGGTAGGCCTGTAAAACCATAATTGGCCAGACTGCAGACTGGCAGCCTTCCCTTGTGTCTTCTGTCCGGTCTGCGCAGTGTTGAGGCCAGTATAAACTCTCTTTTTCAGTTTGCATTCATTAGTGACACTTACTTCCTTGGAACGCTTCTTCAGCATTTCCTCTTTGTTAAACATCTATACCTCTTGGGGCATTTTTCGTTCCACACACGTGATGTCATCCTCCTCGCCGCTTTAAACAGGTGTGAGAGATTCTTTTACGCCTCCTGCGCGAAACTTCTTCCTTCCCCTCGTCACCCTTCCCATTTGCGAAATCCATCAGATCGGATTCTTTGTTCAGCTGCAAAGGAAAACATTTTTCTAACTTCTCTTTTCGGCCTCCGACTCACATTTTCTGCCTGTTTTGAAGTGTGCCGTGATCGATTTGTGGCATGTCGGCGGAGCTGCGCGGCGAGGAGTGAAGCTCAAGGTGTACTGGCTCAGATTTATGGCTGCGAGGGAGAAATAGTGTTTGGCAACATATATAGACGTGCAAAGGTTCCAGATGCTGCTGTGTCCTCTGGCTGGCCCGGTGTGCGAGCGCTACTTCGGCTGCGTTTCGCATCGCCCGAAGATGAAACGCAGCTCAGGAGGAGAGGCGCGAGGCCTGGCGCGGACCTTTGATTTGCTCTTTTATTGCTTCAATCACCGAGCGCTGATGACATCTACATCAAAAGGGCTGAGGACAGCGCGTGCCTCGACGTGTTCCGGGATGACATCATGGATGTCTGCCCGGAGAGACATCAGGTCAAGCCTGGTTTATTTGAGTTCGGCCCCTTGAGCTGATTGGCTCAGAGAGCCTAGTAAAGGTCGCAGCGATGCTGTCATGGCAAAAAAATAAAGTTTTAGGTTAATGAGAAAAGATGATGAACCCTGGTTGCTCTAGACCATTAGCTGGTTTTCATTCCCCCTAGAATTGTGCAAAATCTAAATATCGCAATAAAAACTTGTCATGGAAACACCTAAACTTGGATGGATGGACGGATTTAAAAAAAATCTTTGTTCAGTTTGTAATAAAAAACAAACTGACACCAAGGGTGTTTAAGCTCATTTGAGGCTAATTAGATGATGCATGTGGGACCAATGTGCGACTGGAACAGCTCCCTGGTGCTCAGCCATGAATTAGCTAGGGGGGAACGTGGGATAAAAAAAAAGTGATGATGTAGGATTTGTGCTGCTGTTCCTTCCATGTAAATGTGGGGACAATTAGAAACCTGTGCGAGCCAGCACTATTAATCAAGCACCGCATGTCAAACGAGAGCCGCTGGCAGATTAAAATAGTCAATACCCGTCTTGCTCCTACTTTGGACAGAGCGCCACGCTCGTATTGTCTTAACCCTGGAAGGAAGTGAGCCAGTGGTGCCCGCGGTGAACCATCCATGGTAATCAATTGCCTCTGTGTGTGTTTATACCTCGTTCTTTCTCCTTCTGGGGCTTTTTCTTTCCTGATATATTGCTCTGACCTGCTCTGGTATGTCGGCGCCATCTCTCTTGGCTGCCTCCCCTCGCGAGGGTCTGTTGAGTTCAGATACCTGCACGAGGCACGCTGTCTCAGCGCAGCCAAAAACAAAACAAAAAAAAAATAGAAATGACCTCCAGCCAAGAGTCGAGTGTTTATCCAAACCAGGACTTATTATCAACTCTGTCAGTGCTTTGGTAGCGTAACTTCTGAAAACATATTCGAGAGCCAGGACGGCGCAGTGCTTTCTAAATCCCTCTTCTGGCTATTTTGGAGCGCAGCAGGAGGCGATAAGCGTGGGTATAACATGCATGTGGATGGGGGGTGGCAGGTCGATATGGGTGAGATATATATCGTCCCTGAGGGAGCAGCAGAAGTGCACATCGGACCGTTCCCACCCCTCTTTCTTTATGCCGGCGTGCGCTCTTTGTAACATGTGTAACAACCTCATTTATTGTTCTTCAAGCTTGAAACAATAAATATGTTTTTTACTACCACTTTGGCTCAATTGCCTGACAGTGATACATGGCTTTTCTCCGCTCACCTGACACGAGTGGTTCCAGTCATCCAGGAGTCTCGCGTGACAATTATATTTTCTAGTTAAAGTTAACATTTGGGCAAATAATTCTCAGCTGCTTTCTCTTAAAATGTTGAGACTAGTTGTTTCTATAAGAGGGGTGTGTGTGCGGTTTAAAGCCTGGCATCATAAAAAGGATATTAAAAAGCCAACTTAACTTAGGTTGACTCAAATTATGGGAAAATGGCTCCAAAAGCAAATTCTGACATGTCTGTAATTTGCTATTTAGGATGTTTTTTCTCTTGTTATTTTACATTTTACAGTGAACAAAAGGAGGTCATTTTCATCCATCAAGAGTCCAGATGTCACCAGTTATTGTCCTTCGGCAAAGTTTTATTTTTATTATTTCTGTCAAGCTGCACATCCTCAGCCAGTTTCCCTTGCAGTTACTGTTCAAACGTGACTCATCCTCGAATGAACAACACATTTCTACATGTCTTTATCTAATAAACCAGATAAGCTGAAGTTGTAGCACTCCAGTGGGGAAGGGAGTGACTAGTTAAAATTCCTTTTCTTTGAAGCAAGCGAAACAAACAGCAACTCCACAGAGTCAAAGATGACTTCAGGCCCTCTCCCTCCTTCTCTCCTGCTTCACCCAGGCTGCTCTCTCGTGCACGACACGCTGCATCAAAACAAGAGAAACCATATTATGTAAAAAAACAAAACAAAACAAAGAATGTTACCTCACCTCATACTACAGTCGTAGATGGATTTTGAACTTGTTAACCTCATTTGATTGGAGTGATTTGTCATATTTGGCCGAGGCAGTGTGAAGTCACACACTGCTCGAAAGATGTTGTGAGAGTAAATCGAACAGTCACAGGAAGTGTGTGATCAGCCAAAAGTCGGTTGGAGTTTGAAGGTGTTTGTGGCAGTGGAAATTGAAATGTCCATACTTTTAACTCTTGAGCCAGGGCTGCTACTTTCGCTTTTGCTTTCACTGCTCCATACAGCACTTCTCCAAATGTTGTGAGGCTCACAAGATTTAATTAAGATACGTTGAACCAGTGTCTGGCTCGTGTTTTCTTTAATCCTGGCCGTCAAAATATTGGAAAATCTCCAGCTTCCTTCAAACGGCCCTGTACCCTTTCCATTTTCTCCTTAGGCATCTTTTCGCGTGTCCTCTTTCCAAACATACACATTCCCATATTTCAGCACAATTTTCCCCCCGCTACAACCACGTGCGATTTGCATGAGAAGACCACCCATCAAACCTGGAACAACAGCGCTGTTTTGACACCGACTCACCATGGGAACAGAGTAACAAACTCGAAGAACCGTGAAGAGACACGGTTTCGCAGGCTGGTAATCTAAGCCGCCGTCGGGGCAGAAGTCACCGTGTCTTCTACATCAACACCAACAAGTGCTTCTTTCACGGGACAAGTCCTGTTCTGTGCCGACGGCAGAGATCTGTCAGAGGCATCTGGTCATGGTCCTGCCGTCTGTCTTCCCTCCTCCCCCTCCGTCTCTTCACCCGTCCCTGCAAATCAATCAATGAACGGTGTCCTCATTGCCTTTGACGGCACTTGTCTGCAATATCATATTTAAAAGTGTGGTTCAGCCACATAGGGTTTGGTCAGACTAAAAAAAAACCTTAAATATCAGGTCGTATAGATTTATGTATTGTTCTTATTTTGATTTCTCACCTTTGTCCTGCAGAGTGCCAAGAGTCTTCAGGGCAACAAGGACTCAAGGATCCTGTGGGTCAAAGATGACTTTTTGCTCACCACCGGCTTTGATATGGTAAGAAGCTCAAAAAATGTGCCATATAACATCATTATTTTTGTATCCTTTCCCCTTTACACTCAAGTGTACCAGCCTCGGACCACTAATTATCGTAATCTCCTCAGAACAACACATTTAGCCCTCTGTTTACATCCTGCGGCAACACATGCTTAGTTTTAGCTTCCTGGTCTAACTAGCTACGTTTCCATTACCCTTGGAATTGCGCAAAACCTAAATATCGCAATAAAAACCTTGTAATGGAAACTGAACCTGAACTTCGAAAAATCAAAATCAAATATCGCTAAAATGTTTTTACGTTCTCAGGAGACGGCTTATGTGCTTCGCACCATTCAATGGAAACACTTGCCAATTGCAATTGTACTTTGTCAAAATCTAAGAAATATCGCTTTTATTTTGTGAAAAACTAATGGAAACGCAGCTACTGTTGCTCTATTGAGCCTCCCCAATGATTGGAAAGAGGATAGAATCAAAGGTTGGCTAGGGGCCTATCAGCAGGGGCCTTTGCCCTTGGTGACATCACAAAGGGCAACACTTTTTCACACACTATTTGTCAGGGGAATTTTGTCCCAAGGATCTTTAATGAAGTCCAAGCATCACATCAGTTGTTCCCAAAGTAGTTTTAAAGGTCACACCTATGACTTTAAATTTGCCAATGTTCATTTTCATATTGTGCTTTGAATTGACTTTGCACGTCAGTGTTTGCGTCGCCGCAGGTTAACTGTGATTGCTCTCTCCTGTGTGCAGATGCGTAACCGTGAGGCGAAACTCTGGGACCGGCGGAGTCTGAACTCCTCGCTCAGCGCGCTGTCACTCGGCTCTGCCAATGGGTGAGTCCTCCATCAAATCAGACAGTCGCCCTTACACTGACCCGCCACATTCCTCTAGTTTCCTGGGTCACGGCCACAGACTGACACCTTTGTCCTCACTCTCTGTCTTCGGGGAGGAAAAGCTATATATTTCTCTGTCCAAAAAAAAACTGCCCATGTAAACACATTGAATCTATTGTAGCTCCAAACCATGTCACTTTCTTGTCCAGTCACACAGGTTTTATTTTTCCAAACATGGCTGCAGAAGGATGAGGCGGTGAGGAAGCATGGCTAGGCTCAAGGGAGGACAGGGGTGGACGCCTGAGAGGGAGCAAAAAATAAAATAAAAATGGGAGGCAGGGGTGGGCTTTTAAAAGAGCAGTGATCATATTTCACCTCTGGCATAAACAGGTTGTTACAGAAAGACCGGAGTGCCAGTCAACTTGGAACAGCTGCGGGGGATAAAACGCATTTGCTCTCATGGTTATTACAGTAAGAAGACGTGGAAGTAGCCGCACTGATCACTCAGCCTGATTCATTATGAGTTGCGGACGCGCACATTCCGCCTCGGCGCAGGTATTTGAGAGTCTGTACGTGTCCATGTTTGGTTGCAGCGGGGACCAGAAAGTTTGGCGACAAACAGTGTTAAATACACCAGAGCCTTGACAGTGTTTGTTGGAGACGGCCTTTTAGGAATGTCTTTGTTTCTGACGCAGCTGCCGCCGCTGTCACTCTTACCTCTCCCCCTTTGTGATTGCCACTTGTCCCCAGTCACTTCCTCCTCTGTTTAAGTGAGACGGATAGTTGCCCGTCTGCATTCCTCCCTCTTGTCGGCAGGCTTTTCATAACAATGGCTGATATCTCTCCAGCACCGGATGCTATTTTAATCGTTCTAATGAAACTTTTTTTTTTTTTTTTCCTGTGACGTTTTTATTGGACGCCGTTTGTCTCGTGATGCCTCCACTTACGAAGGAATGTCTAAGTTTGCTCACAGTCTATTGTGTGTGACTGTGGTGCAACTTCTCCAGAATGTCACGGTGATGTGACGGTATTCCCCAAGTTGTCCAACTCATCTGGTGGCAAGCTGTTAAGTGTCGCTGGAGCCTTTTCCTGCGGTCACTGTGTCTGGCTTTTTTTTTTTTTTTTTTTTTAAATGAAATTGAAATTAGAAGGAAAGCCCACCAGATTTGAATTTCTTTAGAAAATACGATGAATGAGTAAAGTGCAAAACTTTCACATTTCGTGAAGAGGCGCACAGCTCGGAAGCGTGCGAGAGGAAAATCGATTTTAAGATGTTCCTTTTTTTTAACATCATCCTGACTAATAAATCCAATTTCGATTTAAAATCGATTAATCACACAGCCCTATTTGAACCCGGTCAGTAATGCGCAGGCCCATTTACAGTGCATCCAGTATTAAATCAATCAGTCATGCTATCGCAACACTGAGGACATATTCTTCCACAACTGGTGACATTGCAATAACAGATAAGGCCTTCGTTGACATGTTGACTTCCACCCTTCACTCTTAATTTTCACATTTGTCGCTGTATAAATGTGCGTTTTTTTCCTCTGAAAGCTCCTCTTTTCTGTTGAAGCTGAGTTTGCTGTTATTGACTGTGAATGTGCAAGTTGCTTCTTTGGATGATTTTTTGAGGGACGTTTCTTCTCACATCTGCACTCCGTCGTTCAGTGTACTTTTCTAGTTGAAGTAGTCCCAGTTTGTCACGTATGTTTGTCCTATCAGTCCTTGTTAAGGCAACAGGGGCGACTTAGCCTCACTGTGTAGACAACAGCATCCGTAGCTACTTGAGAATGAGTGAATGATGTGTGTGATTCGCGGGTTCATTCCCATTTTAATATTTGTGTGACATATACATATATACACAATTTATAACGCAACCAAAGCTCACTTATGTCCTTTTTTAGAGAGCCTGTCTCGGTGTGACAGTATTCTACTGTGTTTGATTCTCCCCTGTGTGCTAAGCTGCAAGAAATACTTTTTGGCAGCTTCACTCACCTAAAGACTAACCGTTCCAGCTCACTTGAAGTCCTTCAACAGGTTTTTTCCCCCTCACAACAGAGGAGCTGAGCTGTCGGAGACCCTTGAACTTGCCTGAACCCATACCTGCTAAAAGTCTCGGTTGTATTAAAAAAAAAATCTTGTTTGTCTTGAAACACTTAAATCCTCTGCTATGTTGACCTTTACCAATCCAAATAGAATATTTATTAATTGATGCCAAACATGGAAAGGAATCATTTGGAATCGGAATCTGCTGCTTCTTTCTCTACAGATCTTTCAGGGACAAATGAGGTCTAATTGCTGTTTCATATGCAGACACATGCACGACAGTCTTGGTCAAACACCGCAGTAGCTAAACGACCAATAAGGTAAATAAAATAATGCGCAAACTCTGACGATCCACATCTGTTTGCTCCCTTCTTTTTTTCCCAGTGTGTCTCCACTGCACATCATTTGGTTTTCGTCACATCTTGCCTCTGTCTGTTTGATTTGAAGACCCGACCCAGTCAACAGCCTCGCAGCTTGTGTAATCCTTTGCACTTGCGAAACATTGACGAGTCGCCGTCGGAGAGGCAGCTGGGAAAACTTAGAGTCAAACATCCACATTTCATCCCTGTCAAAGCAGGCTGAAGGTGCATTCGGAGAAGGATATCTTCTTCTTCTTCTTCTTCTCCTTTTTTTTTTTTCGCTCTTCCTGTTTTTAATCAAGTGGTCTGTGGCGAACATGGCGTGTAATCGTAGCCGCGCGCTGCTCGCGCATCCACTCAGCGCTGGTGCGTCTGGAACATCCAGAAGGAGTGTTTTCTTTGGAGTGTCACAACATAAAGAGGCCCCGGGAGCCAGAGCCAGTAACACGGGGCTGTGGGCGGAATATAATTTGGAATAACGGTGGGGGGAACTGTTTATCTTTGGGTTTGGGTTGAAACGGAGGATGAGGGATTTAAAAGGGAGAGAAAAAAAAAAAGAAAGAAACAACGGCGATGAGTCTAATGAGAGGGATGCTTTTCTGCTGTGCACAGCAGACTGCCGCTGCATCCCCCGTTTTCCATCCAGGCTGCAGATCGGGAAATTTGAGAAGCGCACGCTACCCCCTCCCCTAAATCCCCTCTTTTCCCCAATAAACCTGAATTATAATAATGAGTTAAATTGAACCTCTAAACCGGCTGCAATCACTGAACCTAACAACAGGGCGAGATTGCAACCAGCTTGCTGATAAATGTTCTAGACCTCATAATTATCTGTGCCCCGGGTGAAGCTGCGACCCACACAGATTCACCACAGTCAGACTCCCGTCAGGATGGACTCTGTGCTTCTTTTATTTGTTTAACCGCCCCCAGTATGAAGCGGATTAGTGGTCCCATATTATACCCATTTTCTTTATTTTCTTTAGTTTTCACCCAGGACTCCCGGGGAGCAGCCTCACATGTTCAGTCGTCCAGAAAAAAAGGTACAAAAAAAAAAAAAAAGCACAGTTACTTCTCTGTTGACAGTCTCTCACCAAAACTGATGCTTTGTTGTACCTTCAACATGTTTGGAAGGTCAGACTGGGGAGTATTGCAGACTAGTCCCAGATCGTGGAAGAAACACCTGGCTGGGGGTTGTGTCACTGACCTGGTAGAACCGTGAGTGTTTGTGGGTTTAAGGAAGTTTTGGGCTGTTTCCAGACACTCTGAAGGCACGAAGCTCTAAGACAAGCGCCAAGCAGACAGCTGGACCTTGATCAAAGGGCCACCCACTAGACCCTACTGGACATCCAGCGAGCGTCCCAGCACCCAGCAGAACTGCCTGTTGTAGCACACCGTCTCTGAAAAGTGGAGCAAACTGAAGAACCAAAGGATGGACTCTCAATTAATGAGACCTTTTGGAAGCAGGTTGTTTTCACCCCTAGTCCACCACTCCAGCCTTTTTGAGAAGACGTAAGCCTGGGCCTCCCTGGAGAGCGGACCCCACTGTTTTTTCACCTGAGTCACGGGTTACACAAAGACCTCACCCTCTGAGACCAGCCCTGCTGACAGCCTGCGCCGTTAACTCGCCCGCCGCCTTTGCGGTGGTTGCGTGGGCGTGGCCCCCAAGGTGGGGATCCACACATGTGCACCCTCTCTAAACGATCCACAGTTTCCCTGCGTGTTTTCCTACCGCGGCCGTGCCTGGAAGCAGGGCCGAGTCATTGAGTGTAACTGAGCTGTTCTCCCTTTAATCAGATGCATTGAGAAGGAGGCCTGTATCCCAGAAGGGAACCAGGCTTCGGTCCGCCCTTCCATCCCTCCCACCCCCCCAACTTCTGCCTTCCACCAGCGACCCGAGCGCTCTGAAATCAGTGCCAGATTGGAGGCTTTCCTGTGGGGATTAGGTGCAGCTGCAGCAGCACGAACCAAACCAGATCAAAAAAAGACAAAGAAGATGAAGAAGAAGACAAAGAGGCAGAATGTTTTTACGGCAGTTTGACCTTTCTTCTCCTTTTTGTGCACTGTCAGTGACTCTAAAGTGACTTACTTCTTAAGAGTCACAACGTTGAAATTCATGCTCAAGGTGATAGGGGATAGTTTGCCCCTCCCCCACAGGCCTTCCTCCCTGCTGTGGCCTTGGCGGTGGGGGGTGGTACGGGCCAAAGATGTGACCGCACGCGCTCCGTCAAAGAACGTGAACTCTTGGGCTCTGACAGTTGAAACGGCAGGTCTGGATTCTGTTAGACTCTTGAGGTTTCGCTCTGTGATTCAGTCGCGGACGAGAGGGCGGGTTTGGAAATAAGAGGAGGCAGCCGCGACGAAAAGTCCCTGCTTAGAATGTCAATACGTTTGTATGACCTTTATCGTGTTGGCTCATGTGCGCAAACTCCCCTGACCAACTTACGGTCCTTAACACCTTAATGAAGGAGGGCTTCTGCCCGTCTCTTTGGCTGCAGTGATCCGCTAACAGAGCAAACAATCCCGCTAATCCTCGGCTCTGTTAACAAATCAAAAGAACGAGCCGCGATCCTCCGTCAAATCCTCGCTTTATCTTGACCTGGCCACCAATCACAGGCGGAATCAGAGTGCGTCCACATCTGTCTGCCTGCTTCCCTCCACTTCAACTTTCTTTCGTCTCCTGCGCGGATGAAATGGAAGGAGGGAGCTGGGCTTTCTCAAGGTGCTGGTGTCTGGGATTCTAATTAAGCGTTTTTCTCCTTTTTTATATATTTTTTTTGCGTAGGCTAATGGGGCCTTTCAGGGCTGGTCAAAAACACATGGAAGTATGCAGGGAGTTTGGCAGGGGGATATTTAATATAATTCACAGAGGGCTTTTGATTTCATCCCACAGGTATGTGCTTAGCACTCCAGGGATCACAAGGATCTTTTTTGTGTGAATTCGCCGCAGAAGGAAAAATAAAAAAAAAAACCTCCATCCTTCATCTACCTATTTACTTTCTTTTCTGTCCACCTTTATTTTCTTTGGTGGTTTGTGGTTTTTCTTTTGAGGAGCAGAGCTCCGTCAAGCTGCTTTTTGTTACGTGGCATTTGAGAGCTTCTTTAATCCTGTTAAGGTCATTGTCCAATGACTTTCTTTTTTTTTTCCACCTTGAGAGCTCACTTTAACGTGTCCCAGTCTCTGGACTCGGAGACAGTGTCAGACTTCACTCTCCAACCTTTACAAAAACAGCAGCACAGTCGCACTTGCAGCTGCAGATCTGGCTTCTCTCCAACATCTGGAAAAACCTCTTTTTTTCCTGCCCTTTTATTAAAAAATTCACTGGCAATAACATTCAGGATCTTTGCCCCGCTGAAAACCTCAGTTTCAGACAACCCCCTCCCTCTACCCTGTGGGTTAGCTATCTGGTGACCGAGCACCTGATGGTGATGTGGAAAAAAAAAAAAGAGGCTGCATTGACGGTGGATGCAGGGTGAAACGGCACATTATTCACTGTAAGCTGATGCAGGGTCGGAAACAAATGAACTGGGGCTCAATGCAGTGAGATATTATTTCCGCTGCAGCTGCAAAGGGAATTGAACGAGATCATTTATTTCTTAATTGTTCCTGTTGCCTTCCAAGCCCTCTGGTAACTCAGCTTTATCTTTTCTGATTTTCATTTCCTTCCATTGAGTATTTTATAATTGGCTTTTCTCTGTTTTTCTATTTTGTACATTCTTAAACACTCCCTTTCTTCTCCTCTGTCGCTCCCCCCCTCATCACGCCGAGTATTTCTGTCAGGCGCAGGGTCGCACCTAACAGCGGTGTGGCCGAGCCCCTGTTTTTGAACCGTGCCTCGCTCCTGGAGGCCTGCCACCCCGCTCCGCCGCAGAAGAAAGAGCCGTTTGAGCGGCGGAGAGAAGTGTGTTTCCCATTAGCAGTTGGTTTTTCTCCGCCTCGGATGCCACGCCCATCCGCCTCACCCCTGCCCCGCAGCCGGGCCTCTGGGACTGCTGCAGATTGGCAGCGTGTCAGCGGACACCTCATTAGCCTACACATAATAACGCAGCCACAGAGGGAGTGATGGAGAAAGTAGTATAGTGATGCACGTTGACAAGCAGGAAGTGTTGGTGTTGTTCGGCTCTGCGAAAAATATACGCTGCACCACAGAGAGAAGAAGTCCCACAAGTTGCAATGTCGAAAAAATAAAGCAATATTCACTTAACCAGTGTTTTCTGACAGTGATCTATGCCTTTAGCCTGCGAGTGAACTCGCCAGCCATGAAAAAGGTCCATTTTCTGCTTCTTCGGCCTGCTCCACTTGTCAGAAAGTGCATGCTAAAACGTACAGCATGTGAAATCAACCCTCTTCAGCAGGAAGTTAAAATCAGGCCTTATTTGCCGGAGGCTGTTAAATAGAGGGCTAAATATGCACTTTTTTCCTTTTCGTTTTTGGTTTACTAATCATGTGAGGCTGCTCCACTGGATTCCTGGAGGAAAAACAAAGACTGGAAAATAGGTTATAATATCAGACGTGCTGCTTCCCCTGCATGAAAACACTTTTTGAAGTCACATACTGAGAACGTTGATTTGATTCCCTCCGACCGTAATTTCAGAAATTCTAAAGTTATGATTTACATGAATGATTTTCGTGAACGTCAAAGAAACTGACAGTCAAAATACTTTTTCTCCAAATGTCAGACATGGAAGATCTTCTGTCTAAGATGATGATTTGGCATTCGCTTGTTTTCATTTAAACAGTCAGGTGTGTCTTTGAATGTGCAATACTTATACGACTTGATTAGTTAGTCTCATTTAACACCTGAAGTGTTAGATGAGACCATGCAATGCAACCTTTCCAGCCTGTGAATAATTTCTTCTTTCCTACTAACGAAAATAACACCCGTTGTCTACAATTAGCACATCTTGCCCATCAACAAGTGCATCACTTACTCCAACACTTGCATTTATGTTCAGTTCAAACCATAAAATCCCCAGCAGTTGCCAAGTGTGAGCTGTGCAACAGCCGCTGATTCGCGTGCGTATTCTTGGCACCGAACGCGCAGCACATCTGGTGAGATCGCAAATCCATCCCAGCCTCTCCTCCGTTGACTGAGCAGCAGTTTCCTATTGTTTAATAGGTAGAGCAGGCAAGCGGGATTGTCTGCTCATTGTGTTCTCTTTATGATCGTGTTTCCGTGATGGAAGCCAGCGGTCACGCGTCCGCCATTGGCAGAGCGGCCCGTCTGAGGAGGAAACAGAAGGAATACTTTTCATGCGGGAAGCCCTCGGATTGGTCGGCGGCAGGTGGGCCGCATGTGGACCTGGCTGATGTCACTTCCCATGTGGGCCCGATTTGTCTGCCCACATCATGAGAGCTTGTCAGTGTCAGCAAGGCAGAGGTAATGCGCCACGCTTAGTTTAATGGGAAAAGTGCTGCAACGTGCCGCCACTCGCGGCCTCTGGGGTTTTTGTGTATTTGCTGTATATAATTTATTTTAAAAAAAAGTCCTCTATGGATGGTTGGCAGAAAGGAAAAATAGCAGGAGCGGAAAGGCCTCGCTGTCAGTTCCGTGTCTCTTTGGAAATGTTATGACAACAAAAGCTGCACCTGCACAGCCTCCTCCTCGTGGCACAGGGGACGAGTGTTCATCCGTGCGAGAGCGGACGGAGATTAAAGAGAAAAAAAATGTCATCAAGATGTAATTGGTGGGAAAGCTCAGGAGGCGACGGTGACCAGGAAATAATTACTCCATTGTGCGAAGCAAGGAGGAGAGGGAGAAGTGAAGAATAGGTAGAGGCCCCTCACAGGGAACCCCAGTAGGTCTTTAGATTTGAAGGAACCTCATTGGGCGTCCCTGCCTTTAACATAACCTGAATGCCCTCAGTTTGAAGCCGGCTTACGTTATTTCAGGAAGGTCAATTAGTCAGTCAGCGATTGTGCCATGGCTCTGTGTGAGGCCGTGGGGGGTCTTGGGGGTGGGAGACGGAAGAGTTTTGGATCTCAGAGTTCCATCTTAAGGTGCAAAAAAGATAAAAGGAAAGCAGGATTTATTGGAAATGTTTACCCAGACTAACTGTTCTGGGAGCCTGCTCAACAGATGTCAAGAAAGAAGCATGTTAAATTCTATATATCTATCTGGTCACGTAGCTTCTCGCCTCCTGTCAAAACTGATGCTGCGACTTGTCTGACAAAAACAAGGCAAGAGTGAGCTGAAACAAACAGCAGGTCTTGCTTGAATCTTGTCAGTTCCAGAAACTGGTGTTTTGTCATACTTGCGTTCTAAAATGGTGGAGCCAACAAAATAGGTTAAGGGCAGATTTGTCTCTCATTTCACTCACAGTCTAGGCTAAAAACACACTTTGCTGCTTGGAAACATTGGTCAAGTGAATGTCGCACAATGTGGGACTCCTGGAGGTGGTTAGTTTCCTGTACGGTTGCCTCCTGAGTGGGCGGGGGCCAATTAGAGTGAAAGACTTTGCTGCTAGCAGCGCCAACATGTGGGCGCTTTGCGTGCTTGTGTGTTGAGGGCACGAGGGGGCACAGGTGTCTCTCACACAGCTGCCCAACCATGATGCAAAGGGGCTGCACCCCTGCCTCAGCATGCTGGGTGGGTCTTCAATGCTCACTGTCTTGCGCACATGCATTCAGACACACATGCATGCCTGGACAAGGCTGTCCTTTTTTTTTCACCACAGGTAGACCAACACCAAACAGTATTCATCATCACCCTACGGGATTTGACAGGTGAAATGACGTAGACTTAATCGAGCGTGTCTTCCGCTCGGCTGCCACATTAGCGATACATTAGAACGGCGGCGCAGCTAAAAAAAAAAAAAAAAAAAAAGTATTAATTTCCGTCTTCTTTCTTTTTCCCCTGCTGGGGTTTTGGGTTCTGTTTTTGAGTTGGTTACAGACATCTGGAGTCTTTCGCAAAGGTCTAGCATCAGCTGCTGATTTCCTTTCTCCTTTGCTACCCAACTTTTTTTTTCCCCCTCAAAAGAGACGCTGTAAAGTTGATGTAACTTCCCAGTTTTGTTTACAAATGTTTGCCATATCCCGCTGCTCTTTTTCACCCCCCTCCTCGCTGGCTTTCTTTGCATGCCAGCTGCGTGGACTGGCGCTCGTACTGGAGGTGAAGGGGCGAGCCCTCACAATGCACCTAGGATGTACCCGTCTGACCAGCCTAGATTTCAAAAGAAAAAAAAAGTGGGGCCTCAGTGGCAGGAAAATATTTGTTCCGTTGAGGCTAAAGGGACAAAGCCCGAGAGCTGCTGGGTCTTTCTGCGACTCTGACACCGCCCGGGTGGCGTCTTTAATGGGGCAAACCATTCAGTGGCAGCCGAGTGAGAAAACACAGACTTGATGGACTGGCGGTGATAGAAATTTGTACACACGTGTAGGAGTGAGGCGGCCTTTATTATTCTTGACTGTTCTCCACACATCCTGGGGCCATCATGGTCCATCCATGGTCCACTGCTGCTTTGAAAGTATTGGGAGTCGCAGCTGGCAGCTGGCAGACTCACGGACGGTCTGAGGTTCAAATCGGCGTTATGTACGCAGCCAGTGCTCGCAAATTAAAACATACCTCCAGCGTTTATGGTCTGCTGTCGACTTTTCTGCCAGACTCTCCCTCATACGAACATATCAAAACAGACGTTTTAGTGGGGGGAGGGAGGAAAGAAAATGTTTGAACCCTCTGCTTGGAAAAAGAGCGGCTGGAATGAAGACGTTCCGGAAGAAAAGAGAGGAAACTGACTCACGCCCTGAGAAGAAATAATCCCTGCACAAACTCGAGAGCACGCGTATCAAGAAGCATAGGATAGGCTGAATGTTGTCTTTGATAACTTTGATTTGAAGACCTCCTCCTTCAAACCACTTAGCGAAAAAGAACTGCTTAGTGTGCCCAGAGGTTAGTTCTCCACAGTGAGTTTTGATTTCTTTTGTTCCTTTTCCTTTTTGTGTATATGACAACTACCAGGTTGCTTCTGGTCTGAAAACCTGGCAAGATTATCAATATATTTTACCACTTGGAACATTCTTACACAATGCAGACTGGTGTTAGTGCAGATTACCAAACATTAGCAAGAATTCAGCGCAGCTCATCACCGTGCACATACTTTCGTCTGCAGGTTTCTGGTTGTTCAAAGCCTGCAATATGCTTGGAACAGACTGTACAAGTCATCTGACCATGTCCAAAGGCAAGAGTCTACATTCCAAGGGTCGGAGAAAGGCAGGAGATGATGAATGGTACCTACGGAGATAACCAGTGCAATCCAATTTATTTCACTGGGGGATTTTTACGTGATATATTTCCGTGGAGAAGTTTAACCCTAACCTCTGCGTGCATAACTTACTGCTGCATGAAGGTTCTCTCCTTGCAAGATTGATCTTTTAATTAAAAAACTAAAACAAAAACACCTGATTTTTAGATTTTCACTCTTTAATGATTTCATCGGTGCATTAGAGCCACCTGTCACTTAATTAATAATAATCTAACTTTAGTATCCTTTTTCCATTTTGAGTTTCTTTTGACCACTTCAGCTACCATAATGCAATATGGAATGCTCCTTAACTAAACTAAACTAAAGTAAATAGGAACATTTTTCAAAATTTACCAAAAACAGATAGAACTAAACGACAGCATGTTTGGACAAACCCCAAATATGACAAATCCCAATTTAATCTAAACAGACTGAATTACCCCCTTATATGAGCTAAACTTCAAGCATTAGCGAGAAGAGAGCCAAGAGTGAGAGAAATTTTGACCTAAATAAGCTTTTAAATTTAGTTTTCACCGTGATTAAACCAGCAATGCTCAGTGCTTATTGCTCTTAAGTCCTGTTGAAATATAGAAAACCCAGAATCTTATAGCGGAAGCCTGTCAAAGGCCTCAACCAAAGACTGACAGATGGAAAAAATGAAATATGTGTTGGCTACTGAGACGGAGTTGGCACCAAATACTCTCCTGACCTTTATAGTGGGTTTGGGTAAATTATATCCCTCACGAAGGAAAATATGTGGCGGTTGAACTTGGAGAGGACCCCCACCCCGCTACCTCCTCCGCACCCCCTCTCTGCTGTGGCCCACTCTTTCAGGAGTTCTCCATCCATCTCTCCTCCCCTCCCCCTCAATCTGTTTGTCATCTCTTCGCAAACTCTTCCTCCAATTCTTGCGTCCAATATTTATGACTTTTTAAAATCCACTCTCTCTGTTTTCCCTCCTTTGGCCCACAGTTACATTCCCAATTTTGCCCATTCGTTATTCCTCCCCCTTTCCATCGAAACCCTCTACTTTTATGTTGTTGTATCAACCTCACTCCGGTACCTACCCTCCTTTTTTTTTTTTTTTTTGCCCGCAGTTATGCTATTTTCTGCTACGCATGGAGGATACATTTAGCCTGCGGTCGCTCGGGAAGTGATGGCTACATTAGTCCTGGGGGGAGTCTGGTGTCTGGTGAATGGCTGGCCTCTCCCGTCCACAGTGGGCTCTGTGCGTGCTGATGCAGACTTTTCCGCTGGCGTGAACCCGTCGACTTTGGGGTGCCCACTGGGGTGCTCCAGCCTTCGCGTCCGCACCCCGCAGGCCGCAGCCCAGGCTGGCGGGCGCCCCGCGTGCCGGCACGGTGTTACCCTGCCCAACAATTGCCAGTGTTTACGTCTGTCCTACGTGCCGTTTCCTTTTTTTCCCCCACCAGTGCACCACAACAGCTCAGCACGCCACCTTCTGAAATAAGGCAATGTAGAAAAACAAAAATGGAAAAAAATGCCCTCCCTGACCCTGAGCCAGGGACAGCCCTGGGCGTAAGTGGCCTTTGGCGTTCGTCATCACAACTGGACCAGACAGAAGTGGCTCTGGCGTCGGTCTACGGCGCTGAGAAAGGGCAGAAGTCAGGCGGCACTTAAAGGACGACGATGGCGGTTTTGCATGTTGTAGCTCAATGATACACGAATGATTGTTCACTGTAAATAACTAGTTATGATTTACCAAAAGCATATTATCTTGCTTTTGGTTGATCTTGTGAAAATTGACTTGCGTTGGTTTGAATCTTGTTTTGTTTTTGCCTTTTTTTCTTAGCAGTGGCCATTTTGTCCATTGTTGCTTGGCTGTGCGTCTGCAGTAAATGGCTTTTCAAAAGCTTTTATATGCCGTCAGACAAATGAAAGCATCAAGGACATGACAGCAAGTTGCATTCCTTCTCCCAATTTTAGCTTGAAACCATAACAAACAGCACAATACATTTTCTGTCCAAATGACCATAACCATCTAGCATCTTCTTGACTTGTATTTTATTTCTTGGTGCGGTGTGAGTGTTGATGACAGGGTCGATTACCACTGCTGCTTGTTTTAATTGGCAAGTGTTTATCAGGCGAAGGAAGGACTTTTCCCATTTCAGGGGAGATCCCTCAAAGACTCGAGACTCTTTTTGTGGAAAACACTAGTGAAGTGAACTTTAATATCACCTGGCCAAAATATAGAGGGGAGTCCATGTCACCATTTCCCCCTGACTTTTTGCAGCCAGACCAAACCTAATAAAAAGTTATCGATTTGTAAAGTCCTCCGTAAATATGATCAGCCAAGATGAACACCAGCCTTTTATCACCCGTGTTGAAGTGCAAAGGAACGTTCGAGGTTTGCACAGAGCATCACGGAGCAGCGTGTTGAGCCAAAACGCAGGGTTGTAACTCTGTTGTCTTTGGATCTAAAAAAGGGAGCGGCTGCGTGTCATCGTGTAATTGCCTTGTTTAGACCTCCGGATATGTAAACCAGCACCCTAATTACCAGACAACAGCCTGTAAAACAAAAATTAGGCTTGCCGCTGGCCTGCTACTCATTTACCAGCTCACTGCTAATCAACACCCAGACACTTGTGACTGTCCAGAGCTCCCCCCCCTATCCCTACCCACCCTGACCCCCACATCCCACACCCCCAGACAGGATTAGCGGATCAACGTCTTGTGCTGTTGAGTGTAATGGCTCAGGCTGAAGCCCCTGCGTCCCTCCCTCTGAGTTGTTATTAGCTGTCAGAAACAAACAGGTGTTTGTGTGGCCGGAAGTCTCCGTCCCTCTCTCTGTTCAATTAGAGTTCACATGCAGGGGTCAGAGGTCGGGTGGCCTCCCCTGACCCCCTCCCTTTTTTCTGCAACAGGATGTTTGAGACAGCCATTATGTCCGTGCCTGCGAACACTTGTGTTTGGGCTAGAGGTGGACGTGTGTTTGGGGGGGGTTGGTGGAATTAGCGTGAGTGATGTGGATTACTCAAGTCAAACTTTGTTCCTTTTCGTTTGAAAACCTACGCAAAGTTTATCCCCCCGGAAAAATTGGGTTGTTAAGTAGTTGCTCTGATGCGTCCTGGGATTTTTGTTCTTTCTTTTTTGTTGTTGCAAAAAACAGTAAATTGAAGCCCAAAATAGTAGCTTTGCACCATCTTATTGGCTGAACCACAGCGGGAGGTTAAGAGGGATGTAAATCATGCACTGAGAGACAAGAGCAACTACTATGATTAAATGGATTACAAGCACATAATCCTGCTGTGTTGCCACCCTCCACTTTCTGCACATGCACTAGTGGAGAAGTATTTTGAAGGTCCCATTTCATGCCCACTTTTTTTTTTTTTTTTTTTAATGCTCAGACTCCGGTGGCCTCACACTAATTGTCCCCCCCCAAAAAATATAGATTTACAGGAAACCAGCATATATTTATATGCCCCTCTGTTTACAGCCTTCCTACTGAAGCCGATGCCTTGCTGTACCTTCCGCATGTTTGTAAAGCGACAAAAACAAAGGTGCCAATGTCAAAGGGCAAAATGAACGACAACCCTTGGAGAAATATCATTCAGGTCTATGTGCCCTTTGTGACATCAAGAAGGACATTTTTTTTTTTACTGCAAGTTCCAGCATACACAAAAGTGGGGTTTCCTCCCCAGAAATGTCAAAAAAAAAGTTATTTGTTCCTCAAACCAAAAACTAACTATATCTATATTCAAAATAAGACTTGCTAACTGGTGCGGATTGTTATTCCTTTTCTTCACGGCCGTGCCCATAACTTGCCCACACACGGCACAGCATGGGCCGGCTCAGCGAGAGATTACACAGGAGCTCCTGCCGCAAACATTTGGTCTCTGCAGATGTGTATACAGGCAGCAGCTATGATGCGAGCGGAGTTTGAAAGTTTAGCGCAGGATGTGTACACAGCATCGTTTGAAGAATGTCTGCTGGTGTGTGTGTGTGTGTGTGTGTGTGTGTGTGTGTGTGTGTGTGTGTGTGTGTGCGTACTTCAGAGGCGCTGCATGCCTGACCGGGAGGTCTTGGACTGCCTGCTCTGTGGCAACGCGCTCGCCAGAGGTTGAGGGACGCTCTGCTTCTGCTGCTATTTGTTTGTGCTGCTGGTGTGAAGTGAAATAACTAAAAAGGAAGTGGAGGGAGCGAGAAAACAGTTTGAAGCGGTCCCCAGACGCTGGATCTCTAATAGAAATATACATGCGTAAGTGCGTGAGATGGTTTAAATTTGATTCATGTGCGTCCCTCCGTGGTTCGGCCGAAGCGGGAAAGAATCCTCACAACGCAGAGCTGTTGCAGTCAATTAAGAGTGGGGAGCCGTAACAGCACGCACATTGCCTTCTCAGGTCCCGCGTTGGAATAAGCTCACCCCGTTTAACCTCTTTTTGTTTTGCGTGTGTTTACTGCGCCGCGTCTTCTGCTGGGTCAGCAGCCACTCTGCTGACGGGGTGAAACGGAGCAACGTGCTGAGTAATATTGTTTTTAAATTACCTCTGGGAATGGGGAGGTGTCAGGGTGGAACTATAGTTGCGTTTCCATTACCGTTTTTCGCAAAATTAAAGCGATATTTCAAGAATTTCGACGGAGACGCACAATTGCAATTTGCAGGTGTTTCCATTGATTGGTGACAAGCGCATTTGCCATAACTCTAAGAATTACGTTTGCTTTTGTTTATTTATGTTTGTTTTCTATCAAGAACGGTTGTTATATTTTTTCTCCTCCGCCCAAACATACGTACACGTTTTGCGCAATTCTAGGGGTAATGAAAACGCAGCCAGTGATGAGCCGTGTCGGGCGTATCTTCTCCTGCTGGTTCTCTCACTTCTCCCCTCTCATCCACGCAGATGCACGTTTGACCCCGCCGAGTGACTTTATTAGATTATAACCCCCTCCTCCTGTATTCAGCGTGTCCTGTCGAGAGGAGGTTAACTGAGGCTCGACTGTTCTTTTTTTTTTCTTTTTTTCTTTTTTAAAGGCACAAACTCACAATCAATTAGACTCAGATGCGGTTTGTGCGCTCAGTTTGAAACAACGCATGCCTCCATGCTTGCGCTCGCTGGCCACTTGAAGAGGCCTACAGAACGCTGCCTCGAGTAAACACTCGTGCCTGGGAGATAAACGGTAGCCTGCGCTGGAATAACAACGGGACGATTCCAGACAAATCCGTAACCAGCTGCTGCTCTCGCTTGTGCCCCAGCACCCCACCCCACCCCGCCACCCCCGACCCCGAGTCGTCCCTCGCGAGGAGCCGCCACTCGGAAGCGTTGAGGTTTCACGGGGAGAGCGCGAGCAGCGAAGCGTGGTGTAAATCACAAGCTTTTTGCCCGACCATCGTGTGACAACTGCTTCAGACAATCACTGGAATCCTCCAGTGCATTGTAAACCCCCCCGGCTCACCTCTGATCTTTTACTAACTAATAGCCTGTTAAGCAGCTGTTCGGACCCACAGCAGCTCCCGTCACAGCTGTTTTTTTTTCCTTTCTCCAAAGGCCATCTGAGATCAGCAACCTTAAAACAGCCTCTTGGCTAATAGCTCTCAACAAATCCCAAGTTATGCAAAATTGCTTTTATTCATGTTTTCCTTCAGTGCCATTTGTCTCAAGGTCTGCCAGTGATTCGTGACAAGAAAAGTTCAACCTTTAGTTGGTTTGTTTGCTGCCCTTTTCTGTAAGTCTGGGCTGAAATGACCCCTTTGTGATGTCACAAGGGTGACCGACATCTGACTGGGAACTTTCCCAGGTTGTGGCCGTTCTACAGGAAGCTGTCAACAGAAGGCTTAATGTGAGATTTGCTGCTCATATTATTATAAATTTTTCTAGTGTGATAATCATAGTTTTGAAAATAAGTGTGTGGGACCTGAAGTAAAGTCATTTGCTGGATGAATTTACTTTATTTGAGAGTCAATTGATCACCACTTTGTACCAATATTTCAACCTCTTCTGCATCAGAGTTCAATTGTAATTGCCTTCCCGACTTTCATCTGCCACCTTTCGTGTAAAGCTGTCATGTTTTTCATATTGACATTTTTTCAGTAGATGAAACTCCCGCGTTGCTCTTGAAGTTCACTGCTTTCACACACAAACTCTTCCTCTGCATATTAGCACGTGTCCAAACAGGGACAAACGTTTCTGTTCACAATTCCCTGCTTGGACGACAGCCCTCGTGTTTTTATAATTGCTCCACCTCCTTAATGTCATCTAATTCTTTCCGTCCTCTCCTCTGAATCTCAGCACCGAATGAATAGTCGCTCTCTTTTTCGGAGTCTTTAAAACACTGAGTTTGTGTGAAGAAGTTCCACCTGTCTGAACTTTTTTTCCATGGCTGTGTCAAGCGAAATAAAATGTCCCCATTTAGGAAATCTCACTATTTGTTTTTCTTTTAATCATCCGCCGAACAGCTTGCGAAATGAATTACACGTGCGCCTGCCGATGTGCTTTGCCAAGAACTCACCAAAGTCTAATTCTTCCTTTGGCTTTCCTTTCCTGTTTTTCTTCTCCCGCGCTCCCTTCTCATCTTTCCCCTCACTTGCTGTTTTGTCCAGAGCGGCCTCTGGCTGTTCTGCTGGCACAGGCGGGCAGCTGCATGGCATGAGAGGAACCGGTGGCATACCACCCTTCCACTGTTATTAGTACTCCGGGGAAGATTTAGAAGCGGGGATGCGGGGCAGGAAAGTTGGAGGGGAGCGCTTTAGTCAAACAAGCGCGAGGGCCAAGAAGTGGAGCCAGTGGAGCAGATACCAAAAACAAAGTGGCTGCGGTGTGTTTTCTTTGCTCAGCTCTTCCTCTCCTTCTCTTTTTCGCTTCTGCTGCACTTCGCCCTTATTTTCGAATTCCAGCCAGCGGCAGCAGCGGCCGCCAGACTGAGTACGCTGAAAGAGTCTTCAGGCAAGTCGCAGGATTTCACGGGGGGATATTTGATTAAACAGTCAGTCGGCTGCCGCAGCGGCTATGAATGCATAATATTGTGTAATGGAAGAAGTCTTAATCTAGTTATTGCCATGTGCACTTATTTATAGCGTGTGCCGGGTTGAATGGCTTTATCTGTCTTTTTGACCAGTTGTATTCCGTGTGCCATGCTGAGTGACTGGAAACGCTCGAGCTTGCTGTTGTTCGAGGTTAGCCGGAGGTCAACCCCGCTGTGTGGGCAGCGCAACAATTCTGAGGATGGAAAACAAGAGAGGAGGCGGCCGAAAAAGTCATTTGCGCACAAGTTTGAGAATTGCGGCGATGAAAACCCGACTGCACCCTCATGGCACACTGCTCCTCTGGACTTTTGGGTTTAAGAGACAAAGTGGAGACAGAGAAAAAAACAAGAGAAAGAAACAAATAGAAGCAAATACCTATGGAATCCAAAGACTTTTACTCAGGGGGTAGTGCCACATATTATTTCTTTTCTTCACTCTACTTTTCTTTGTTGATTGTCGTGCAAAAGCTCCCCTGATTCTACAATAGGGGCTATTGAGCAGCAAAGGCTGACTTTGAGCATCGACGTTGGCTCCGTTCCAGGGAGAGGGTTTCTTTTGAGGAAACGAGGGAGTAAAGGCTACACACACACACGCACACGCACACACACACATGCACACAGTCCCACTGTACACCTTCTTTTCTTATCCAGACTGCTCATGGGAGAAGGATAGAAGTCTTTTAAATCATGCGGATCTTAAATCCTTCGTTTAAAACACACACAGACCCCTAATCTTTTAGCTAAGCCCCAATTTTTTTGATCCTCAAATTACAGCTTTTGAAATACAGCGTGCTGTGTCGCCTTGCAGCGCAGAAGTTCTGCTTTGGATTCCAACGCAGGCCCTTTTCTCTGTGGAGTTTGCATGTTCTTTAGTTTAGTTCCACAGTCTAAAAACATGCAAGCTGGGTGAATTAATGACTGGTTCATGGGTGTGAATGCATCTTTGTCTATACATGTCACTCCAGCAGTGGACTGACAGCTTATCACGTCTGTGCACCTCAACATAACATAGTTAGGATAGCCGTGAGAGAGAAAGAGCGAGTGGTGATTGAAAATGGATGAATGAGTGTAACGTGACTGTGTTTGGAGCAGCTACCAACAAAAGCTGAAATAGTTGTAGAAGGAAGAACCCAGTGAAAGCCTATTAACCTTTATGGGGTACATTCTTACTCGCGTTATTTAAACCAGGAAGTTTGCTTCCTGTCGGTGTGTTGGTGTAATGGACTCTGCGTGACGGCAATAGTGCTATTTAAATGCTCTGTGTTGTTAGCGTGGGATCGCACACAACAGCTCCCAGCTACGGGCCGCTATACTTGCGCATGTGTTTTGTAGGTGTGGGGGTTTGTGTGTGTGTGTGTGTTTGTGCGCTTGCGTGCTGCATCGCTCCGACCCCATAAAAATCATGGGTGGCCAGTCTGTTTACTGTGTGGGTTTGCAAACAATTCTCACTCATTTGTCCACAACCAATGCGTAGTTCGCAGTGGTGTAAATCTACTAATAAGCCTAACCTGAGTGCTGTCAGCGCTAATCATTGTTTCCGTATTTCCTAACGATGAGAAAGCGCACCAGGACCTCTCGCCCACAGAAAGCACACAGTAAAGTTCCTCATAAAAGTTCTTTTTTTCTCTCTCTTTTGTTTTGGCTTTTTATTTTTTTGGCAGAAAAGTTGCGTAGATCAAGTCATTGTGGAAATCATCTGACGAGCCGGAAAGATTTATCGCTGCTAGTCATGCAAGCAACATCTGTGCATTTGGTCGGCGCACCAGTTTGGTTCGACTAAAAATATGACAGAGGAGCTATTAGATGGATGGCTGTGCAATTTTGTTGACGCTCATGTACCCCAGATGACAGAAATGCCAGAAAATCTGATCTGTGGTTTTGAGTTCAGTCCCTCAACAGCAGTTGAGTAGATCATTTGAACTACAATTGAATAAAAAAAAAAAACTGTCACTTTGTGGATCTTCTGACCTTTTTTATTGTTGTTTTTTTTCCCCTTTCGTTTTCAGATTTTCAGCTGCAAACTGTTTGTCATTGCATTTAATATGTTGAAGAACTATTAATTTTAATGTTAAAGCTCTCATATTATGTAAATTCAGATATGTCAATGACAAGCAATAATCGTGGTCACTTTGCTAGTCAGTCTAATTCTTTTATGTGCAAAAGGAAAAGAAAATACAAGAGCACAATATATTTCATCTTTTGAATATCCATTTAATGATAATAATACATTTGCACTTGTACAAATATGTTCACAGAGTTTGTTTAAAAAAAGACAACAACAAATGACAACACAAAGCTTCCCAAAATAAACAGGGAAAATTACCAATCACACTGAAAATCATCTGGATTCTCTTCAATGTACCCTATTTTACAAATAAACATTTCAGGTGCGGTCCTTTTATTTTCACCTTGGTATTTTTGTGTGGGTTCCCAGATTTGGTGAAGTACCCAAGTCTTATTTGTGGAATACTGTAGGTAGGTTGCTTCACAGAGATTAAATGATGGGTCTTTGGTTGTGTTTGTCCTCGGGTAGAGTTGTTTGTGGCTAAATGCGCTCCGAGGCATGCAGGCACAAAGAGGGGGTAACTGATTGAAATCTGATGTCTGAAGTTCTTTGCACGAGATGGAACATGCGCTTGCGTTATCACATGTTGACATATCAACAGAAAACACACACGCACACAAGGTTACTTTGACTCCTTCGTACCATGTGCACAGATTTTGATCTCACCACTCTGTCTGCAATAATAACTCTGCAATCTATCTCTACTTTAAAATCCAAGCTGTACTTACGTTTTTTTTTGTTACTGTCTGGTTAGGCCCAAGTGAGCGAAACATAGATTTTTCTTGCCAAGGAGAAACTGTTCCTTACAGAAACAATCTATAACCACTAAATACCATAATTTGCTTGTTCTGTGCCAGGCCAAGTAGTATTGTGTATGTCAGCTATGATAAAAGGACAACCCAAAAGTTGCCTTGTGTTAGAAAAATAAATAATAAATAACTCTTTAGAATTGCTTTTGCTGTGTTGTAGTCCTGTGAGTGCTCACTGTAATTAGGAGAACTGGTTTCAACTCAGTGTAGCACTAAAACAGATGGGGTTTAGTCAAGTGCTGTCCGCTGTACATAATATAATCCTGCTTACCTTCTCCCTTTGTAATGGTAAAACACTCTGAGGGCTTCATAATCGAGGAGGGGGATTTAGCCGTGAGTCTGTCCAGACTCACATCTACTTAGACTGTCTGAAATTCTGAAGGCAAAGCCCTTTGATTGACTTTGCTGGTACCAAACACGTTTTAATCTTCAAAGATTTTAAGCTGCTTTTTTGTCTTTTAGTCACAAGAGGTGGGGGTGGAGGAATCAAGAACTTTTCGCAGTCACAATGTTACACAGTTTAAGAAAAAATACCAAAACAACACAAGTATAAAAAACAAATTACAAATCAAAAAAGATTTTGAGCTACATAACACAGTACATGTGTCAGCTGTTTTCTTTGCGCAACTTCATTCTGTGTCTTAGAGGTGATTCACAGCAAGCACTGATCCCTTTTGGGCGTGTACGGAGGAGATACTGTATGTCATGCAGGGGAAAAAAATGCTGATAGTGTTTTGATGTGATATTATGATGGAAAATGGCAGCACAGCCTAATTCAGTGCACTCTCCTCCAGAAAAACACATATAGACAAGGGCACAGGCTGTTTTGTCCCTTTAACCTAGTTTTGAATAATTACAACTCCTTCAGTCAGTTCAGAAACATAGTGTGAAAGTTGATTGGTCCAGCAATGTAAGGAAGAAAATGTAGTCAAAGCAGGATACAGCATATGAAAGAAGTTTAGGCACTTACAATGCACTGAAGTCAAATCAGCAAACAATAAATGAGCATGTTTAATGTCCTGTGGACTGCTGGAAGACACTGAGTTGCCTGTTAAAGTCCAGCTTAGGTTTGTTTACCTATTGTCTAATAGCTGCATTGTCCTGCCTCTCAGCAGCTCTCTGTGTGAGAGGAAAACAGAGCTGAAGAATTAAAATCCTTCTTTAGGTCTGAGTATTTACAGCAAGCCGTCAAAAGTAAGAAGGTTTGTGAGATGATGAATTGTTGTTTGATGAACAGTGATCCTGTAGGAGCAGTACCTCATATTCCAAATTACCATTTTGAACAGCAGGTTCGGGGATCATAAGTTGAGGCTGTTTCTGAGGTAGTGCCCCATTGTCCAAACCAGCCTTAACTCCATCCAACTCCAACTGAGAGGGCTCACAGTCTAGTTCCAAGTGACCCTTGGCCCTCTTTCTCCGAAGATAATGTACCACTCCCACTGCTACGGCTATCAGTACCAGCAGTAGCAAAATAGCAATGGCAGGCACCACCATAGTGGACAACTTCTGGTCATCAAACTGTGCATCATGACCCCCAAAGGTTTCAGCAATTGTTTTCGCCTCAGTGCAGACAGTGTCTATGCCAACAGGAGCACCTAGTGGACTGGCACACACAGTGTAGGTAGAGTTGGGTTTCAGGCCTCTGAGTCTGTATTCTGGGAATGATGCTGGCAGGTTGAGCTGAATAGGCCTGCGGTCTGGTCCTGAAAGACTGTGATACATTAGACGGATTCCACGTAGGTAAGGACGCATTTCGATGTATTGTTTTAGATCCAGCAGGACTGAGGTTGAAGTTGCTTTGTGTGAGCTGATGCCAGGTGAATCCGCTGCGACAGTTGCCATCGGGACTTCAACTTCTGGTGGGGATGGTGGGTAATTAATAGGGATTTCGCAAAACACGCCAGAGGTCCCTTGTGGACAGCTGCACTCCACCTGACCGTGCTGGTCCAAACGACACACACCACCATTCAGGCATGTGTTAGCAGGACAAAAATGTTGCTCTTCATCTGTATCCACACTTCTACTACTCGGGGATGCAGGAACAGGGGGCAGGGGAGAACCATCATCTTTATATGTGGTGTTGTCACCTGCTTTGAGGACTGGAATTGCTTTGGTAGTGCTCGGAAGGGTCACGGCAGGGATAGTTGTGGTAGTAGTTGGTTTCACAGTACTTGTGGTGACTGTAGTTGTTGTTGGACAGCCAAAATCCCTGTGTCCAAGTCTTTCCACTACCTTTCCAGCATTGAGAAGAGGAAAATGGCAACGGGTCTCCTCTGTTCTTCCCAGCGTAATGCTCTGGGATCTAAGCCATTTTGGAAACCATGCTAACGTGCAGAGGCAGTTGAATGGGTTCTCTGCAATTGTGAGCTTTCTAAGCTGAGGTAAGAGTTGTGGGAACTCTTCAGGAAGACCCTGTAGACTGAGGCTGCTAATGTCCAACTCCTGTAGCTCTCCAAGGTTCCCAAAGTCCTCAGCTGTAAGAGGACCAATAGCATTGTCAGCCAGGTTGAGGTTAATCAGGCCATTGGTCTCCCTCAGCACTGTCGGAAATGACTTGAGTTTGTTTTCTGAGATGTCCAGTTCATGAAGGTTCTTAAGATTACCCACAAGCTCGTTATTCAGGCTGGTGAGCCCCACACCACCCAATTTAAGAGACTCTAGGTTTGGGGTTTGGATGTGTGAAGGACCCAAGGTGGGCAAGGAATTAAATCGAAGGTCCAGCAGCAGAAGTTTAGGCATGGAAAGAACAGGCAAGGACGTCAACCGATTGTTCTGCAGTTTGAGTTCCAGGAGGTGCTCCAATCCATTAAAGGCAGCAGGGTGGATGGTCTCTATATTATTACTATATAAATAAAGGCGCTCAAGCAGTGCCATGCCCTGGAAGCATTCCTCTGAAATGTGGGTGATCTGATTGGATGACAGATCCAGGTTTCTTAAAGAGGTCAAATGTTCAAACACCCTTTCAGGAAGTTGTGTCAATTTGTTTTGACTGAGATCCAACATTTCAAGGCTTTGCATGCCATCGAAGTCCTCTCTTTTCAAGACCTCTATTCCATTAGCAAAGAGGTATAAGTTTTTTGTGAAAGAAGGCACTCCCTTCGGAACGGTAGAGGCACGTCTCTGGAAACACAGGATAGAATCTTGCGTGGACCAGGTGCAATCTTTTGGGCCGTCGCTGGACAAGGCACCATCAGTCAGACTAACTAAAAGCAGAAGGGGCATCAGTGGAGTGAGAAAGCTCTTCATTTTGCAGGATGGTTCTCTGTCCATGCTTAGCCTAAAAAAGGAAGAGAAAAAAAAATAAAGATAAACTTTTACAGAAATAACATTGAATGCTGACAGGGTCACATAAAAACAACACCAGGTTTAAAGTCATCACTTGAATTAAGTGCGTTTGTTTCAGAATAAATTCAGTTAATTGAATTTAGTTTAGTTCCTTTTGTGGTGATCACGGTGTCATCAGTGTCAATAGGGCAATTCCAGTTCTCAGTTTGCTGTGACATTGTGGACAGAAAAATAAAGGTAGTGAGGCAGTCACTCATGTGGAGTGCACAATTTAGGCTATTTAGCCTAGGTGGCCAATCAGAGGGAGAGCAGGATTGGCAAATTTTACCATTTAATTTGTAGTGCTGCGAATCACTGTTTTCTGCCCCTATTCCTTAAAGTTTAATGTCATGCAAGTCTATGGGGTCAAAAGTCAGCTTTGTCCTAGAGACATGGGGCCACTTGCAGGTTCATCAGGATCCCTCAAGACACAGCCACGTCAAATTTGGGGCTTCTAGCCCATGAGGAACCCCGAAACCGTAAGCCTAATTCCAGCAGCAACCCTAACCCTAACCCTAATTCCAGCCTTATCACTAACCCTAATGCCATGCAAGTCTATGGGGTCAAAAGTCAACTTTGTCCTAGAGACATGGGACCACTTGCAGGTTCATCGGGATCCCTCAAGACACTGCCACGTCAAATTTCGGGCTTCTAGCATGAACAATTTCCTTCCTCCAAGGTGGGGCGTGACAGAGGAAGTTTGAGAACCACTGCCTTAAACACACTCTCAGAATAAACTTGTGCACAAAAAACTCCTTAGTAACCTGTTACTACTTCAATGAAAGGCAGGAGTTAGGTTTAGGGCTTATGTCTTAAAACAATAGATTGGTTAACATCTTTTCATCACACCCCAAGTGACTATTTATACCTATTTTATGACCTTAATGGAGCATTTGTTGATGTTCATACTACACACATACCTGAATAAGAATCCAAATATGTCTGACCTAAACGCTCTCACCCACACAGAACATTCTGTTCTCAAACTGCTTCACTAGGCTTTTCCTTAAAAAAAAGAACAAACAAACTGCTAAAGCTACTAAAACTTTTCTCCACCTGTCCCAAAATAAGGGCAGACTTTGGTCAATGGTGACATGCAGACAAATAAATACTTGTGTACTAGCATTATTTTATTGTATTTCTTTAATGGATCTCTTACATTTGCTCGATAAATCTCTGATACGCATCAATGAGGGCCTTTTTGTTTTTGCTTACACAATTTATGACTCCATGAGCCCTCTATCTCTACAACGCCATCAGAGTTGCTGTGACCTGAAATAGTTTCACTCCTTGCTGGCCTCTCAATCATACTGTTAAATAAAACACTCTGGAAATCTCTCATTGGAATGTCAGACCTTGGAGAGAAGATCAAGGGTTTCGAGAGGTGCACTAAAAAGGCATAGCGGGGTCTAGTATCATTTCACCCTACCGGAGCGGAGACATTTATTTTCCTTTTCTTTCTACATACTTTACTTTCCACCCCCTGTTGAAATTGCAACCTTCTTGGAAAGACTCCATGAACTTTTATTTTGCCCTCCACATTGTATAAACTCTGAATTCATTCACTCATGGACTGAAATGTTACTCTGTGCAACCAGATGCCAATAAAATGACCCCCCCACACCAACACACCAACCCTAAGGCTCGATTTATTCTTACAGCAAACTAGTTTCGCTTTTGGCAGTAGTTATGTAGGCAACGGAGGTAAAAGGTTACAGATTTCCCATAATATACAAATATTCCTGAAGGAATTTGTTTTTATAAGGTAAATGTACAGAGTTGCTGTGATTTTTTTTAAACTCCATTTTTGGCCAAACACAAGTCCAAAGTAAGTGCACTTTATTTCTGCTGGATATAAATGTTTTGAATCAAGTAATCAATATTAAGTGGAATAATGGAGTTGCTGGTGGGTAGAGAAAAAAAAATCCAGTCTTTCATTGAGGAAATTGAAAGTGTGGCTGCCCAGTTGCATGTATGTGTATGCAAAGCAAAAGGAAAAACAAAAGGATTAAGGAACATAAACAGGAGATGATGGAAGAATCCAAGTAACAGCTGGGACTCATACAGTCACAGTGCGGGGCGCACTTTAATTCAACATCCATGCAGGATCTGGGGAGTCGTGCATGTCCTATTCGGTTTTAAATATGTAGCCGAACTCAACCCTACGGCAGATCGGCAATCTCCACCATGCTACATTCAATCGGGGACAGATACAGGTGAAAAGTTTAGTGCCAGAGAACACAACAGCATCACAGCAGCTGTGAGACAGCAACAATGCAGATAAAACCCAGGATCTTCCCCTTTGAAACTCGACATGATGTTTCCCCCTTGCACTCCTGGGGCAAAATATTTATTTGAGTGTCCCTCATTCCAAACTGGGCCATGCACATCTGATAACCCAGCAGAGGAGAAACAGTGGTGCTGGTGGGTTGGGAGGGGCAGTGCAGTGAATAGTGAATGCCGGCAGAAGACAGATAGCCTCGGCCCGATTGGCTAGATTCTCCTTTGTTTTGATAAGAGTGACTTATGCCGGCCTTATCGGCGAGGTAAGATAAGAAGGAATTGTGGCGTCCCTGCAGTATGGATTCACAATATACCACTGGGCTGGGTGTTTTTGAAAGAAGTGCAGGTGGAGGGCCCAGCGAGGGGAAGCCAACAGACTCTGATCACCCTGAGTCCAGACTCGCTGTCCTGCTGCTCTCTTGAGTTGCAATTTCCTTTTCTGTCCCTGCACACTTGTTGAGACATTCCTAAGATAGGCGGCAATTTTGTTTAAGAACATGAGCGTGTGTACCTCTTTGGTCGGCCGTTTGGTGATTAACAGGGTGGCTATGCATGTTTTTGACAAACAACAGTGGATTTGACGCTGCTTATTTAACGGGATTTCAAACACGTGCTGACAATTGTTCTCGCGTCTGTGTTTTTCGTTCAGCTCAGGTTTTTTGCTCAACTACTGTTACAATGCAATGTACTGGCTGATCAACGGCAATATCCCTCAAGAGCTAGAAACAGTAGGAAGCCAACTCAAAGTGCGGGAAAAGGCATGGGAACGCAGTTTGTGCAACACAAAGTGAAATAAGCAGTCAGCTCCATGAAAAGAAAAATGAAAGATTCCATAAGTCCAGGCAGGAGGGAGGGAGAAGGCATTTTCTCTCTGTTTCTCGCCCAGCCTGCTTCTTATTCCCCCCTTTCTTCTTTCTTTTCGAGATTAGGAGGAAAAGAAAAACACAAGCAGGGAAACAGTGGAGACAAAAGCATGTTTCTGTCAGCAGGGGCACTGAGGTGGATAAGGCCCGGCTTTGGGAAGGTGAAGTGGGATTTGGCAATTAAATCCCTGCAGGCCAAGCATCAAGGGCCCTTATCTTGAGAGCCGAAGGCCAAAGCGGGGGCGCGATGAAGGGTCCAAGACCGGGATAGGAGAGAGGAGGGAAAAAATGGTGTATGCGTGAGTTAGGAGTAGCGGGTCAGCATGCACCTGCGTAACGCAGCAGGCTGTGTCAGAGAATGTAGGGAGGCACGGTGCCAAGTCATGGTAAGGGGATAAGGCTGCACTACTCTGCATTACAGAGTGCTCACTCCTACTAAAAAGGGCCCTTTACCCTTCATTAAAAAATACTTTCTGTCTGTGCATTAGAGTGTGATCTGCCAAAATGTTGGTCACTTCATATATGGTCGCCAACCATTCCTCTCCGTCATATCTGCCTGGGACATACATTTCCATTTGTCACAATGATTACCAAGGCACCCTGAGTAAGACTGGGGGTCCCTCAATATTCTAATTTCACCCCTCTTTCCTCCCAAGTTTTCCAGCTCCGTCTATGCAAGACTAAGGACGACGTCACCAAACACTCAGTCCTGGCGGCATCTGGAGCCTGTTATCCACAATCCATTGGGGCTATCTGTCAACATGACAGAGTTGTCAGGAGAGAAATAGGAAGGGGGAAACGAGAGCTTTGTACAACATCCAGGGTTCAACAATGAACTTAACAAGTAGCGTGCTGGATAGTGGGACATGATTGCACGGCCAGAATCACACTGCACGAGCCTTCAGTGGGTACGCTGATCAATGGTTTACCCTTTTATAGCGGCATCTTATAATGGAAAGCAGATTTTGGTCTTTTCAATTTTAGCTGTCCTGGATTTACATAGTTTAATACCCAGTGGCATTTTGCGTTTGTAACTCTGTCCCATCCCGGAGACTTTCACCAGAGTTCACATCGTACACATAACAGATCAGGTATCTAACCATCACCGGTGCTTCATTGCACAAGGAATTATGGGTAACCGCCAGTGGCACAGAGCAGAGACAGTCGTCCTGATCGATGTCCTCCACCACGTCAAGCTAGCGTGCGACCACAGAGGGAGAGAGACGGACACGAAGAATCAAAGCAGGGGTGCGCAGCGTCTGTCGCTGCCAATTGCTCTTCTCAAAGCCACAATGACGCTCCGCAGTGGTTGGGAGGAGGATTGCAGGCTGCGGTGGCTTTGTAGCGCGCTGCGCAAACGAGATGCTCCAGCTGATTGCGGTCGGACCGCAGGGACATTGTGCGTCGCTACGAACCTCGACGTGCGCGCACCCACTGCCTGCACCGTGCATGTCTAAATTAATTGCAGAGAACCTTATTAATGGGGTGAACAGCTTCCCTTTTTTCATCTCAGAATTTATGGCTCTTTCAAGGCCTGCCCAGACGGACGGTGAAGCTTTGCTTATTAGATCCTGCAGCTGGCACACTTGAAAGAGAGCATAATATACAGTCCAAGGGTTGAATGGGAGGGTAACGCAATAGTGCAACTCTCGAGGGCAAGTGGATGTTTGCGACAGCGTTAAGGGATATAGAGAGGATAGGGGGGGGGCTCACATTTTGAATTTGAGCTGCATTTAAATCATCGCGTTTAATTTGAAAAACCCGTAACGCAAGAAGGAGAAGCTGCAAGCCCAACAGTCAGTCCGGATAGCATCAGCCCGAAGGACAACAAAGGCCCTCGGAGCAGTGAGGCAGAGAGCGACTCCTTGAGGTCAGAGGTCAGACTCTAGATTAGCGTTTCCAGCGTTGCGCAACAATCCGTGTTGGCTGTTGTAACAGTGACAACGGCACCCTGTTTGACACGGGTGCACGCGGCTCTCGTTACGTGCACGAGGCAGACCTGGAGTTTGCCGGAGCCTGCGCCCGCCGACGCCGCTGTTTCTCCGGGGCACCGTGAAACCCGACTCCTCTGGCGTGTGACCGCGCGGACGTGCTCAGGTGGAGGCAGGTGGCTCGGCAGCGCCGGCGTCAGGTTCAGACAGTACGAATTCCCCGAGGAAATTTGAACCGCTTCCTTCTCTTTTACTGCAAAAGGAAATGATGGATTGTGTTGTAGATGCTCGTCTCGGCTTTTTGTTTTTCTTAAACCACACTAGTTAAAGGGGAGGTGGGGGCCCTAGCGGGAGACACAGGACGCACTGTCTGAAGTCGAGGCTTCCCTCCTTCTCTCTCAGTTTACACACTGCGTCCTTTTGTTGAGCAATGCCTCAACACCGAGGCGTCTGTCACCGCCGCGCCCATCCCTCTGACCTCTCAAGACAGATAGTCGAGCGGGTCACAGTTACATTTCTGCCCTTCTGCCAAACACACAAAGGTGTCTGTTTAGGATCTCACCACAGGGTTCGCGTTACGCCGCTACAAAGGCTCTCAGAGCCCCCCTGGCAACTTTGGCTTTAATCATGTCCTTCATTAGCTGTGGTGGGCCTTGTATCAGTCTTTTGTTAACAAAAAAAAAACAAACTCTTTTGTCTCCACCCGAACAGAATCTCTTAATGTTGAAGGTCCAAAACTGATTCGTTGTTGAATGAATCTAGAAGGTGACGTTGAATTTGAATTGTCCATTGGCAAGCTTATATTAAACTTCACAGCCTCTCGTCTGGGTGTCTGTGGACAGAAGCACAAGTAACACCTCTCACTCATCCCCATTAGTCTCTTTCCTCTTCTTTTCCTTGCCTTTCTCTCTCCCGTCGTGTTATTTCCCCCAAGCAGGCCACATCACCTCAGAGCTCCCAGTCATGTAAACATGACCCAGTCACTATGAGACGGTAAAAATGGCTCCCCGGTGACTCCTAACTGCTCGCTGACTCGCTGATCCCGGGTGCCTCATACAGAGCTTGGCCCCGAGCCGGCACAGTAAAATGTTTGCACTGCATTGGCCCGCAGTTAAAAGCAGCTGGATGGACCAGTTTTATCTGTCAGCCACAAGCCAGGATTAACGTGCGCAGTCCGACGCCTCGTGCCTTGTGACACATTCACAACATTTCTTTAGGGCTGGTTTGCGACGAGGCCAGCCCATCGGACATGGTGTCACCTCTCAACAATCCTGCTCGCCATGAACAGAGTTTTTGAAATCTGAGTCGTAGTAGGAGTGTATGACATTTAGTCTAGTTGTATTAATAAAAAAAGGTCTTTGGGACATACCAACATGGATGATTGCAGCTTGCGACCTTTGCAACACCGTGTAGGAGTTCAAACACGAGAGCAAGTCAACCGGAGGGTGTATGTCATTCAGGCGGCAGGCAGGCACGCTGACTGGCGGCTGACGATCCTCCTTAGACAAACAGTGTCACACGCGCTCGTCGACAAAACACCTCTCGACAATTATCCGTTTGCCTGTTTGCGCATACAGGCCGAGTTTCATGTTGATCGTTTGAGCATACTGCGGCTGCTTGGCAGTGGCGCGAACGCATTTCCGCAGAGGCATCCGATGACACCTCTGCAACGGCAGCGCGGCCGTCAATTAACAGGCTGCGCTGTTATTTGACACATCGCCAAGTATTCGTGACATCTTACCCCTGGCTGCCACCGCCAGCTCCCCTTCCTCCCGCTCAGGTTTGTTCATGTAGCCGCAAAGAGCATGAATGGAATCCGGTGGATGGAAGCGCGTCTCCTTTGCCCCGCGGGGCTTTTTGTCAACTATGTAGCTGTCAGAGTGTTCATTAGGCCGGGGACCTCGTCGGGGTGTGAGTCATGGCTGGCGCGGCAAACAAGAGACTCGAGTGGTGATGCGTAAACATCGGGGTTCAGCAACGAATCGAAAAAAAGGTGCCGACTTGGAAAAAAACAGTGAATTCGATACTTGAAATACTTGAAACAATATTTGAAAGTCATGACTGTCAATAATTCAGGACACAACAAGTTTACTGGTCTCTTCCTTTGAGCCTCCAAAACTGAAAAACAAACTTCTCATTTCTTCTCATCGCAGCCTTGTCTCTATCGTAAGCACGGCTTTACTCCACGATGAAGAAACCCTTTTCCTTGTGCCACAAGATGGCAGGTCCTGATTACACTGTCACAAAGGAATTTATTGTGAAACTAATGCCAGTGTCGTAGACGCGGTCCCGCAGCAGTGCCCTCCTCCTTCTTGACATACCTCTGTGTTTGTCTGCTGTGATAAATCTTCTCATTACTTTAGTTCTTCTTCACATCTACCTATTTGTTTTTTTTCATCCTCCACAGCTGGCTGACTTTTACTCTCAGGTACAAGACAGAATCCTACCATCCAGTGTCAGCCTCCCTCCCCAACTCCCACCCCTGGTGTAATTAGCACACCAATCTTATCTCCGCGGTGGTAGAGACATCAGTCAGCGCCATTATTATTAAGACCTCAGCGTTGACCTTCCAAGGCAACAATTTGCCTGCAGCAGGTGTACACCACCAGACTATTCTTCATGCTGAACACAAACTCGACAATAACATGCAGAGGGAGTGTTCGCCAAGTGTACATGAGCCCCACCGCTGCCGTCGCCGCCCTCTCTCGTTCCCTTGTCAGCACACGCAGTAGGACCCAGCAACTGTCCACTCGATTGCCCGAAGGAAGTCAAACCAGTCAATCATCAGAAAGCGGTCCAAACTAGCAAACCATAAACTCTCCTCCAAAGGCATTTACAAGCACGATCCACTCAAGATGTAAATCAGTATCTGCAGGCGAGAGTGTACAAGGCAGGCAAACTTCAAGTTTACTGTTGCTCGTTCGTCAAAAGGCGGCTCAGGAACAGAGAGCAGTTCATCTAGTATTCCCTTATCATCACCTCCCCCATCCCACGCACAGATATAAACAAACACGCGCAATCTAAAAACCTTTCGGCAGACGGGTTCAACTTGCTCGAGTGCCTCCAAACCGTTGCATTCTGGCGGTCACGCGGGTTTCTGTCAGTTAAACGCGAAACCACCGCGCTGCATTTCCTCGTGCTGTCATCTCGACCCATGATTGATGTTTTGATGTTTTCCTTTTGTGATTTTTGATTTTTACGCCTGAGGTGATCTGGCCGGGCACTGGCATATGGAACCGTACCAAATGTAACAGTGACGATTGTAGGAAACGAGTGCCATATCTTCAAATGAAATGAAGCGGCACAGCTTGTAAATTATTTGGCTGCGATGTGAAGCACAGAGTGATCTTTCCAAAGGCCTTTTGCCGGACTTCTGATGAAAGCAGTTTGACGTGACAACTTTCATCAGGGCTTAGGTATTGTTTTTCGGATTTATACTCTATGTTTGATTCTTTTATTACTGAAAGACAAACCAGTCCCATCCCTGCTGCTGTATTTGTTTTACTAATACGGCCGCGGCAAAGCGTACACATGCGGCCGTATCTCCCACATAGCACAATTTTATTTCTCAGAACTGAGATTTCTTGGCGATTGAAACAAAAGAAAAGGGCACAATACCGGCCATAACCGGATTTCTTAAGCCCATGCCATTAGTGTAAACTGCTGTAATCAGTCGGCTATCTGTAAGTCTGCACCTCGCTACTAACTACTAGCAGGCCGCGGAATGAATAAGGCTTTGTTGTTGTTACAGGGTGGGGGGGGGGCTCTCACATCCATTGGCGCACATCATCAGGTGAGCAGATTCCTGAGCTGACCTGTAAACACACACGCACTCACAACGCAGTACATTCTTTGTGTGTACATGTGTGTGTGCGTGTGTGTGTAAGTTCAGTCTGCAGGAATATCGCGGACGCCCCTGTGTTTGCTCTCTTCCCTGTTTGCCTTCAGGCGGAACTATTGACGTTTTTAACTGGTGATTAAACACATTTGCCATTGTGTCCAGCTGTTAATAGGCAACGCATTAAGTCGTGGTTTTGGCAGAGGGGAGCGTTGTTTTTCGACCTTCACGACTGGAAATTCTTCGCACACGTTTAAGTAAACACAAGCGCAGTTGTGTTTCGAATGTATTGTGCACCCGAGTTACAATTCTCTCAACTTTGACATAATCATGTTCTTTGAGACATTCTTGCACAAAACCTTCACCCTCATTTTACTACATATTCCAATAAATGCATGCAGGTGCGGCGAAGATATCCACTCACACCATCACGGTCCAATTCGCGGTCTCTTCCGATAGCTTTGACGATGCAACAGAGTGTGTTGACATTAAACAAAACACACTTCCTGCGTGGCCAATTACATTCATAAAAATATAAAACTCCCCTTTTACTTGTGCTGCAATCTAAAGACGACGAAACTAAAGACTCGGCAGCTTTCCTCAAACAGGGTCGGCCCTGGAAGGCTAAGGCAACAGCTTGAGGGAGTCGCAGTGTGTGTGAGGCGACACTCTCCTCCGTGAGTGTGTGTGTGTGTATCTTTTCAAGCCCACACAGTCCCTGTCACAGCTCATTGGTGACCGGCACAACACAGGGATGAGGCAGGACAGAGGGCGAAGGTTCAGGAAGGGGCCGCGGAGAGGAGCGTAGAATCGGAGTGGCAGTTTTCACCAGCGCCTCACCGGTTAGATACGAGCCAGACCATGTGATCGCGATTATTCCTGGTTTTTATGTTGTTGTTTTTTGTTGTGAATGTCTGGATCAATGATAATAGCGGAAATATTGATTAATTCTGGGGCATCTAAGCTTTATATTATTTAAAAGTTTTTTATTAATTTTATATTTGAGTGAATAGTTCCGTTCGAGAAAGAAAACTTCCATTCTTCTTTGTACTTTATAATGAAACCTCCGCTGCTTTAATGAAACTGTCCAATGCAAGTGTGCGCGCACGTGTGTGCGTGTGCAAGTAGAGCTGCTCAAGTTCCGCTGCCACTGTTGTCAAGAGGCTCAGCACTGTGTGAGCGGACAACATTGAGGGCGCAGGGTGTTAGCGGTTAGCGCCCTTGTGGATGCAGCCCTGCCATGCTTCATGATCGACGCTGATGAAAAATTACACTGTTGCTGGTGGAATCTGTCTCACGTCATTTTTAATTTCCTGAATGCGCTGAAATCTTTCCCTTCCTGTTGACAGCACACTTATGCTGCAACAGCGTAGCTGGCAAGTCTTGAATTTGCAAGACATTTTTTTTACGAATGAAACTGTCTGCGGTCATTTTTGGGCCTCACTCACCCGGTGAAGAAGCTTCCTCCCTCCGACTCTGGCTCCACTCCTCTCGGTTTCAGGCCTCCCTTCCCTGGAAATCCAAAAAAAAACAACAAAAAAAACCAAAACAGTTACACCTTTTAGCCAAAATATGTTGCAATCCTTCTCCCCCTCTGGCCCCTCCTCCCTCCGGTCATGCAACGTTAATCGCCTCCGAGCATTGCAGGAAGTTGTTTGCCTGTTAATTGGTCGGATTCCAGCTGTGTGCAGGAGCGTGCTGAGCTCCGGCAGGCTGTGTGGCAGCGCAGGAGAGAGAGAGAGAGAGAGAGATGAGGAGCGGGAGAGGAGGAATGCGGGCCGACGACTCTCCCACTCCGCCAGCTCTGTAGCGTCCGACGCTATCAGCACATCATCCACAGAGCAGCCGCAGCTGCGTGACATCTTCACAGCGTGGCTCCCGCCGTGATTTGTTAGAGTCAGTTTTGCCCCGGCCGCCTATTTATAAGTTCACTCGGGTCAAATTCATATATTCCACACAAAGGAGCTGTTAGGTTTGTCAGCACTAAACCTTTCAGTTATGTATGTGGGGATTTTTTTGTTTTGGTTTTCTTTGTGAGGGCGTCAGGCGGAGGGCAGAAAACCAAGCCGTTGGCGATACGACCTCGACACACGGCGACGTGTCGGCCCATCAGAACCCGAGTGAAAAGCTCAACAGCACGCGTTAATTCTTTTGTACCAAACGGAAATAAAAAACAAAAACAGTTTAAAATGCCATGAAACGGTAGGCCACGCCACAGACCTCCACGGTATTTAGTAGTTAGGGGTACATTTACCCAAGCACACATTTGGTCACGTCTGCTTTTTAAATTTGCACAGGCAGACGCAGTACAAGAAACAACATGATGTCACACCAATCACAGGCCATTTCCCTGTAAAGTTTTCAGTGCCGAAAAAATGTTTTTGTCCTTGGATGAAAGGCCAAACTAGATGGAGACAACTTTTGTGAAATTAATTTTTTAAAAAAAGGGGGAAAAAAGCAAAATATCATCGAGTGCCATGGTTTTAAGATCAGTCCAAGACTCGGAGCCGTCTGTCACCTGTTAAAATGGAGATCGGTGTCATTCAAAAGGTACTTTAAAAAAAACAAAAAACGATCTATTACTCTTGCTGATCGCCCTGCTGTGCATCCCCTGCACCAAACATGTTTACGCCCAAAAATAACCAGAGCGTGTTCTGGCCCGGCGGCAACGCATCCGTGTGTGTTTATTCGAACTGAGGAGCGTCTGACGGCGCTGCTCGGAGGTTTGTTTTCCTTGTTGTGTAAACTTGTCGCATGTTGATGTGGTATTTGAATACATTTCGCAGGTCCGCTTAGGTAAATTCGGCGATGCGTGCTCTTGGAGAGACGGAGGCTCGCCGTCTTGTGTGTCAGCAGCTGACGGCGGGCAGGCTCGTCTTAAGACAGTCTCCAGCCTGCGTCTCGAACGCAACCCTCAGAATTTATGGAATTCACCTGACAGCACAGCTTTGTGAGAGGGCTGACTGACGCAGACGTCATGCGTTTTCTCATTTTTTTAAAGGTGTGTTTTTGACCCAACAATAATATTCTCTCCTTTGCCGTTTTCATTTATAAATTTAAAGGGCCAGTATGTAACAAATGCAGGCATCTCTTTGCATGAAATGTAAATAAAAATGTATATTAGTTTTATAGTTAGATACAGGGTAAAAAAAAAAAAAAAAGACTTCTTGTTTTTTTTTTTTTATTTACTGTTAATCCAGGGATACGCAATACTTTCATATCATAGGTGCTGCTTCATCTTTTAACCGTCTAACATTACAACCACTCAGTAGTCGGTGTAAACAGTCCAAACCTAAAAACAGGAAAAACAATGCGTGAGACAAACGGTGTTGTGCCTTGTTACTCCGATTCTGATCCGCCGGTGACAAGTTGTGACTCGTGGCGCTGTCACAAATGCCGGGCTCCTGATTAGAGCGTTGAGTGATTTACAATTAGACTGATAGCAGGTGGCGTTCAGGGGTGGGGGGGAAAGACCACGCAGACGTTTACACGTAAGAATGCGCAGATTGTTCCCTCCTCAGCCTCACCTCACCTCACCTCCACCACCACCTCCCACTGTCTAGGAATAAATAGACCCTCAGCACAGTGGCGACCGGAGCGCTTTGACGCCGTCGAATGACGTCACTCCGCCTTATGTCACCTGACGCAGTTGAAACTAAAACACACAGACACACACACAAAAAAAATGCCCTTAACGTTCCATCCATTTTTGGCCAAACATTAATCGTTAACATTTATCCCACTGGTTAAATATTTGATCTTCATCTCAAAGTCAGATCCGCCTCCCGTCCCCCTGTCCCTTGTGTGTGTGTGTGCGTGCGCGCGTGTGCGTGCACGCCCTTGCTTTTCCTCCTGCCCTGCGAGATCTGATTCGAGGCTCATTTCCTAATTACAGTGCTGTCCAGAGGTAATTACAACCTAAGATTAAGAGTCCCACTCTTTTTTTTTCCTCTTTTTTCTCTCTCTCTTTCTTTACGGGGGCGCCCACTGAAACGCAGCAATTTGTGGTGGCTTTCTGGGATGCGCTTCCTCCCGCTCATCCTCTCCTCTCCCCATCTGTCGCTCGCCCCTGAGCCTCCTCAAATACTTCCTAAAGTGTTTTTGTTGGCGTTCGACGTAAAGCTCTGCAATTCTTTTTCCCTCCTCCGTTCGGCCAGGGTTGTGTTTTGTCAAAGAAAACTAGCTGGTTGGAGAAATAGAAAAGAAAAAGAAAAGAGGAGAGACCTCTGATAACGGCGAGCATGTGTGCGCCAGTGGACACACATGACAGCAGTTATTTGTTTTTGTTTTTTTTTTTGGGAGCCTCAGTCGGGGCACTGCGAGAGCCCTCAGATCCCTTCGTGTGTGCGTGCACGCGTATATTTTTGCAGCGTTTTTTGATGTGGTTCTTCTGAACGCATCATTTGGCTGCATCGCCGAGCCCTTCTTCGATTTAGCTTGGTGGGAGCGCGGGTTCGGGTTTGCCTCCGCATACCACCAGGTCAGCATTGATGTGTGAGGCCGAGGACTTTACAGCCAGGGGTTTTGGTTTGAGAGCGCCTCTTTGTTCGAGTCAGCTCTTTACGACGGGGGATCCTCCCTCAACACCTGAGAAAGGCTCTAGGAGGTCATTAAAGTTGGTGCGTTGTGTAAAAATCACTTAAACTGTGTTTTCTGGCAATAATAATCTAGTCCGTTTCCTGCGTCTTCACTCCTCTGAAGTGAGAAAATCCACCCTGTGTCTATAGGGCTTGTGTTTACTGTTTTTTTAACACGGTTCTGGGAAGCAGCCCTCTGTGATGTCACAAAGTGGTACTGACACCTCTCTAAAGTTAGTGACAACAACACCAGCCAGCCTCTTGTTCCACCCTGTGAGACAGCAAGTTGTTTTGTTGAAAAGCCCATCAAAAAAAAAAATCACTTACAGCAGCTAAAAGTGGAGACTGTAAACAACGGGCTAAAAATGCTGTTTCCTGCAGAACTCTGCTAATTGTGATGAGCCTTCGCTTTTTTTTCTTCTTTTTTTTTGAGCTTCAACTTTCTGCCCCGTCGCCTCTCCTCTCCCTTCCCGCTGCGTGATGGCCCTCGCCCACCGCGTCCCACCTCCACCTCCCCCTCCTCAAGGCCTCTGTTGCCTCAGCACCTGACTTTTAACCCCCTAATCCCTCTGATGCAGAGGGTGAAACGGTTCAGGCACTGCCCCTAATTGGCGCACAACTTTGTGCCGGCGATGCGAGGTGTCTTTTGAAAATGTGTTAATCACCCTGCCCCCCCCCCCCTTTTTTTTTATTTGAAGAAAGAAACAAAAGTAAAGTTGCGCAACAGTTGGTGTTTCCTCTATTAGATGACTTCATGCTTCACCCTCAAGCTGGGAGATCCAAAAGAGAAAAACACAACTTTCAAAAATCCAGATTTAGCTTTTGAATTTATCGCTACATTTTCAACATCCTGGGGACGAGCGGCAGAGCAGCGGTTTCGACGTTCCCCCGGCAGTGCGCCTGCCGCTGATTGGTGACAACGTCTTTAATGACAGAGTGTCTCGGTCGTCCTCGACGTCCGCTGACCATTTCGACTTCGAACAAACGTCCCTCGAGTCCTTCAGGCAGCCCAGCGCGCTTATGTTCTGCCTTAATCCGCATTCACGCCGGCGCACGGTGTTTTATGACTTCATCAAAACAGAGAGACACTCTGACACGTGAACACTTCCAGGGGTGTGTGTGTGTGTGTGTGTGTGTGTGTGTGTGTGTGTGTACACTACACAACACGACAGCCGCCTCTTTCAGGAGAAAAGAGGCCTATTGTCCAAAAAAGAATCACCAACGTGTTAAAAATCAGCGCCGCCTGAACGTTTAGTGAATAATTGGCCTCCCGCGGCTGCTCTCCTGCATCGGCCGGCCTAATGCGGTCCAGCCACCGCCGCCCTGAGTGCCCGATAACATGGTAGTTTCTCTTTTAGTGTAATGACGGGGCTGTGAGGAACCACATGGCGAGGAAGCAAGCAGTACACACACACACACACACACACACAGTGGCGTGGGGGTTAATAACGGGGCTATTGGAGTAGTTTACATTGCCCACTTTGCCCCCAGGGAAGATTAGGTGATTTTTTTTCTTTTCTGCATCTGTTTGTCGGGGGTGTGGGGGAGGAGGAGGAGTGAGATGTTTATCTGCCAGAGAAGCTGCTGGAGGGAGAAACAAGTGCTGTTCCGTGAGCTGCCTCACCTGAGGGAGGCCGTTCTGTATTTTTTTTTTTTTTTATGATTTCTGCTTTATCTGCGGCCATCAGCCTGGCAGCAGGGCGTAAACGCCGGCCAGTGTGTGTGAGGTCAGTGATACACGGTTTCAAACTTACAAGCCTTCACATCAAAGTGGTCTTCAGCGATCGGTTCAGACCTGTTGCTCGCCGCCACTCCATTGTATTGTCACTTTATTGGTGAGATTTTATCTCTTGAGTGGGTTCATCACTCACTGCCTCCAACTTTCCTCACATCTCATCCGGTGTTATTTACCCCACTGCTGATTGGCTGGCAGTCAAAAACATTAGTGAAACTTAAAAAAAACAAACATATACAGGTCCAGCACGCTTCTTCACACAACATTCAACATCTTGTTGATAGTAATAATACAATGCAGCAATTAAGTTAATTACTTGTTTTGTGGAACTCAGCAGCTAAATGATTAATGTCTTTTGTGATGATGAGTGAAACAAATCACACCTCTGACTGGAATTTGGCATGGGGCACAACATCCTTGCTTCACATCAAGTCTCTGTGTTTTGTTTTTTTTTTCTCGCTGAGAGCCTCTGGTGAAATCACCAGCGACTCCCAACAGAGAGGAGATAATCTGGCCGACCAGCGAACGGCTGACTCAACCATCTGATCCCACTTTTTGACGACGGGACTTTCCTTGCGTGTGGATCCAGAAACGGCTGTGGTCGGCACGGCTCGATGCGGTCAAGACGCATGCAGGGTTCGGCTCGGCTCGGCTCGGCACGGCTCTGGCACGGCTCTGGCCGGCCCCAGTGCTGCACGGCGTCCTGCGGTGCAGCTCCGGCCCGCCTCGTTACCGCTGCGCGCACGTTTTCAATAAGCTTCCCAACGACACAAAAGCTGTTGTCCGGAGAGTAAAGTTGTAACTTGTCGCACTGTCGGTCTGCTCTTAAACTCTGCAAAGTTTTGTTTTGTTTTGTTTTGTTTTTTCGGGGCGGGAGGGGGTGTTACTATGTGTTGTAGTTGATAAAAAAAAACAACAACAAAAAAAAAAACCAACGCCATATATATATAAGAAGCAGCGCGCCAAACTAAGTCATGTCCATGATGCATCTGTGTCTGTTGTTGTTGTTGTTGTTGTTGTTGTTGCTTTTGCTTTTGTTGTTGCTTCTATGAACGCGGCAAACCCGATTTAAAAACACTTCAGAGTTTGATGTCGTCAACGTGCAACCAGCCCATCAGGCGCACTCGTTTTAAACGGACATTCACGCGACTTTACGCACTCCCTTTACGTCCCGAGCGTGAAACCCCGAAAGCGCAGGGGTGGCGTCCTGACTCGACGACTGAAAGGAGGAAAAGTCTTACCCTGAACTTCGAAGGAGTGGAGAGGTGAGCGCAGTCACTCTCCGAGTTCGTATCCAAGCGAAGCAGTTTGCCGATGTAACTCCACACCCTGAAGCTTTTCTCCGTGCGCGCTCCTCGCTCTCTCCCTCGCTCTCTCTCTCTCTCTAGCTCGCTCGCTCGCTCTCTATCTGGAAAATATTTTTTTCGTGGAGGTTTTAAACTTAGTAACAAACGGTGCGCGTTAAATCCTTGGAGAGGTACACCGACCTCCGCCTCAAGGAATGCGCTCATGTGCCGACTCCCCCTCACAGAGAGCGCTTTATTGCGGAGGGTGAGCCTAGGGGTGGGCGGGGCCTGACCGGACCAGACCGGGCGAGGCGCACGGCGCGCGCTGGAGCAGCAGCAGCAACAGCAGCAGCAGCAGCAGTCGGCTCACCTTGCAGCCAGACTGAGTGCACGGGAGGCGAATTCCAGCCTCCCCTTTCATTTACGTCTCTTAAATACTTCACTTAAAAATTCTCAGCAACATGAAACAAAAGTCTGTCCTGTGGTTTCTTTTTTGTTTTGTTCTTTTAATTTTATTGACTTGCTCCACTTTAACAAATGCAGAAAACAGCCCGTTTGTGACGTCACGGAGGGCACACCCCCTCTCCTGGGTTAGCAAAAGCAGTACTGTTCAGATGGGTAATTTCTCTGCCTCCAAACATGAGGAAGGTCTTTTTTTTGTAAGTTTTAGCAGGAATCTACTGAAACTTCGGCTGCAAACACAGGGCTAAGATGCTGCTTTCCAGAAAACCTACACGTTTTTTTCTTTGTTCATGAATCGTGCAAGGCAAGGAATATAGTAATCAACACTATTATTGCAGTCTGACCAGTGACTAAAGTTAAAACATATAGCACAAGAAGCTGCAATATGTTGTACATATATTTTAACAGGTTTCCATTTAGAAGTGAAGAACCTCTTTGTTCTCTTTTGACTTTGTTTTCTCCCAATAATTTGCTGCACTGGTGTCAGTGGGGCGGACGTGCCTTGCCCTCCTGCACATATGGTTGCCTCATCCCCCCCCCTCAAGCCATCTTCAGGCTGATAAAGCTGCTGAACACTTCCCAACGCCAGCGACCGGCTCGCCGTCGTCAGCTGGCAGCCTATTTAAGTGTCAGGCGGTCCCGGCGAGGTACGGTAAGGTGATAGCGCCTGTGGGTGGGGGTGAGGGTGGTTGGCTGGGGTGTGTGTGGGGGGGTGTGTGTACCGTCCGCTCTGACGTGCACTTTTAACCCCCTACGTTGCACAATGAAATGCAACCTCGTAGACTCATGCACGGCCAGGGAGGATCTTTGTTGTGGTTCTGAAAAATTGACGAGACGCTTCTGTTCTCTCCACATGCTGATTTCGGAAGAAATCAAGAGTTTGTTTTTCTGGCTCTCCCTTGTTTTTTTCTTTGTCCTTGAGGTGATGTCACTCCTCTCGCATTCCCGGCAGATTACTTTTTTTTTCTCTCTCTCTTTTTTCTTCCGCAGCTCCACCTTCAGTTGTCCTCGGGATAAGAAACGCTCTGGAGTTCTGCTTGCGGAGCCGTGCTTGTGTGTTTTAGCCCGCTCTTTACTTTGCGACAGCCAGCCGTCTCCACGCAGTCTGAGGCCCGTGTTTAACCCTGTGGAAGCCGCCGCCGCCGCCGCCGCCGCCACCGCCGCCACCGTTTTAAAACACCCAGGCACACGGCCGGCGACATCTGCAAGGCATTACAGTAAATTGCAGGAATAGAGAAATGGGTTTCGGGCGCATGTCCTGCAGGGGTCCAGATGTGACTCCACAGTCGCAGGCAACCGCGGGGAAAAAACACCAGGAGGGGTGTAAGGAGTAAAATGTGGCCGTGTGAAGTGGGCTCGGAGACCCGGCCTGGCCTGGCCCGGCCCGGCCCGGCCCGGCCCGTCTCCAGCCCTCATTTAGCGGCTCGGCGTCTCTATGAAGCAAACATAAACACGTGTGTCCAAACAGCAGCACAGTCATGTCAGTGATCCAGCAAACAATAGTGGCGTGTTTATCTGCGGGGTCCTCAAAGGCCTCAGTGCCTCAGTGATCGTCTCACCATCGCATTACTCTCAGTAGCTGCGTTTCCATCACCCCGAGAATTGCGCAAAACCTAAATATCGCAATAAAAAACTGGTTATGGAAACGCCTAAACTTCGAAAAACCTCTCAAATATCGCTGAGAGGTTTTGACGCTCTGGTCACGTGATCAGTTCACCTCAAGTGAAAAAATTACAAGTAATCAAAGATAAAAAAATATAGCAACCATTCTTGACAGCAAACAAACGCTAAACAAACGCAAACGTAGTTGCATTTTGTCACATGCAACAAATCAGACACAAGCTTCTCTCTGTTCTTTCCAAACTCCTAACTCCGTGGTGATGCTGTTCCAATAGAAACATTGTAAAAGTGACAATCCCTGGAGTTCCCAGGCACCTTCGGGAGGACGTGATCTGGGTGACATCAGGGAGCGGCCAGATGTACGATCACATTTTTAAAGAGTTGTGAAATTGCTCTTTCTTTGCAAAATAAAAAGGTCAGGATTAAATTATCCCGACCTATAAATTTATCACATTTTGGACTTCTAAATGAAATTTTTCCCAGATAGGTTCGTTCCAGATTCATAACCGCAGCTGTCACTGGTGTATGTCACCGTTATGCTTTGTCTTCATTCTTTCAGCCAAGCTAACACGTTGCTACACTGCTGCTCATCGACTCCAGTCCGCTTTAATTTGCCCAACGGCAGAAGGACCAGACGGGAAAAGTTGCATGGCAGGCCTGGTACACGCATTTGTACACTGGCACACGGTCAGCCGTGTAAATTTCATCCCTGCCTCTGCTGTCAGCACACTGAGCTCCTAATTGGTCGGCCTCAGTGAAAGAAAAAAAGAAAAAAGAAAAAGTGGAGGTGGCTCGCAGCCTCGGCAGTAACACCGCTCAGGGGAACCAGTAAAAAAAGTTTTGCTGCTCAGCCCACCGCAGCTCGTCGCCTGTTTAAGACCCCGGGGCGTCCAAGCGCAGCTTGTTTCATTTTTCCACTCTTTCCTCCCCTCTTCTTGTTTCTCCCCGCCGACACTCGCTGATTGAATTCCAGCCCTCATTGTCATCGTGCGCGTGTGCAAAACTGCAGTTGAAGCGTTTTGTCAGCGACTTTAATCACGCCGGACTCTCCCCGCCCTGTTTGTCCTCTTCACACCGGCCGCGGACAGCACCGGTCGCCCCCCCGGCCTCCGCGTCGGATGGTGTAATTTTAGATTGTGCGAAGAACAACTGCGCATGACGTCTTGTGGATCTTGTCCACGCTACTGACAAATCTGGCCGCGGCGGGAGGTTTTATTGATTGGAGAGACAATTTCTGAATTTCAGACTGAGTAAGATGAGAAGTACAACCCCATAGTGGAAAGTGACTATTTGGATTTCACCCTGTTTCCACTTCAAGCACAGCACCATTTGATAGATGAGGTTTATCTCTGAGTCTACAAGGGCTTCAGCCAGAGTGTTTTTAAAGGCCTTTATCTAAATAAAACACAAAATCTGAAGACGATTTGATAAAAAGAAAAAAAATTACCTCATTAAAATGCAATTCAAGACTCAACTCTGCATTTTTCTCTAAGGCTTTCACTGCCAGCTAATTGGTCAAAATTAATAGTTTGTGCATTATGTCAAGTGTCATCTGTGATCGTTCTCTGGCCTCTCCAGCACAGTTCAATCTTGTGATTACTATTTCTTTTGCTTTGGTTCCCATTTTTAGCTTTGCACTCTCCATCATCGAAAAAACTTCAAACTTCCAACTGACTTTGTTACCAAATCTACATGCTGCTCTTCCCTCTGTTGTTTAGTTTCTTTCTTTTCTTTAATTTTGGATGGACAACACCAGATATTTAACCCAAAGATGTTCTTGTTCCTCAGTTTTTCTTTCTGCTTCGAGTTGAATTTTCCGGTTGCCTGGAACATTTAGAAGGATGACCATGTGAGCTGCGGAACACAGCATGTGCTCAACCACTTGTCTTCTTCCCGGTGACGGAACCACAGACTGACGGAAACAGTCTCCGCTGTCACGGTCGTTTCAGTAAGATCAGCGTGTGTCCCGCTATGACATGCGTTTCCGTGAGCGTGCGTGTGTCGTCGTTGTTGTCGTTATTGTTCGCGACGTGCCTGTGGGTTCTTTCTTTTTTTTTTGAAAAATTGGAGATAGTGATGCGAGCAGACAATAAACAAGGAGGACGAGCAATTTCAGGGGAAAAGCTGGCCGCAAAATGACATTTCACTTATCCACTTACCTCGCCCCCACTTTGTTAAATATTGCTAAAATAACAAACATGTCTATTTTGGAGAAAATGAGCTAAACAACCTATCAGACATCAAAGGAGACACGGCTGCTTTCGGACCTAAAATACTTATTGAAATGTGCTAATTTCTCCCTTGCGGTCGACTGCATAGAGGGAAGCTGCTGCTGTGGCGGGCGAAAAAATTGAACTAAATGGAGACAGATAATTAACATCTCATGCGCTGCTCTTGACGCACCAAATTTTTGGGTTGAGGTGGAGAAGGAGGAAGCCAGAGGTTTGGAAGTTTTGGGCCCGAGCCCTGAGTTTAGTTTTTTTCTTTAGACGCCCTTTGAGCCTTCATTTTTTCCTTTGACGTGAGCTGCATACAGTGGAGGCTTTTTCTTTACCCTGATGCAGCTCTGCCGTGGATGTATAATAAGAACTGGATTCCAGACTGGCAATATGGCAGCGCGCCAATTTTCCCAGCGGCCACTCGAGGTACTGCAGCAAAACAAATCCCTTCGGCCCAAAAAAGCGTTGGACATGCTGCTGTGTCTCAGCTCGTTCTGATTGGCTGCATCCTGGCATGTCTGTAAATGGTGTTCACCAGAATCTTTCTGATTGGGCTTGAGCTCTGCTTACATTAGAACAGCCTCGGCCGTGGGAGGCGGGGGCCGTATTTTGTGATGGAGCCCAGCCTCCTGTCCCGCTTTATTATTCCTCGGACCCTCTCTTGTTTTTTTAGAGGCCAGTGCTAAAGACTTTTATTTGTTGGTGTTAAGTTTTATTTGCATTTGTATTGGTGCCCATGTGCATTCATGCCTGCGAACCCCGAACACCTCCACCCTGGAACCTCCGGCCGCACGTCTTTCCCGTCACACGCAAATGTGCTCTGACGGCTGTGTGTGTGTGTGTGTGTGTGTGTGTGTGTGTGTGTGTGTGTGTGTAGGTCGTTGTGTGACACAACCAGGCCAACTTTCCGTGGGAAGAACCCTGGGCCGTCCACAGCAAACTATCATCCCCGCTTTGGGAAGACAGACACGATATATAAAATATAACAACATAACAATGAGTGTGTGAGCGCAAAGCAGAAGTTGTCGGCGCTCGGTGCGTGAGCAGGCAACATAACGCGACAATTAAAAGCGGCTCGATTAGATAAGAGCGCCATGTTGACTCTTCCCACCTTCGCTCCCCGCGACCCGCTCCTCGTAAAAGTGTCGACTGCAGTATTTTTATATCGCAGCGTGAATCCGTCGACATACAGCCGCACAGTGTTTGCCCAGAAGCGAAGGTTTATCTCGGGGGGGTCATTCGAGGCAGCGCGACTCCCGCAGGAGTGTGTATCCTCAGCCGAGTTTCGGGTGAAGGAGGCCTTCAACCCTAAACAGCGTCTCGCCCTTTCTCACCATTCGTCAGCCGGAGGGAGCCCTTTGGAGAGTCTCCGGTAATGAACCCTGCTCTGGAAAACAGACAGGACGCCATAATGCGAAACATTTCTGCCTCCTGTTTTGCGGCTTCCTTTGTAGTTCTGTTTTGGTGCATTTTTTTGTCGCGGCGCTGTCACGATTATGGGATTTTTCTAATTTCTCTGCGTAGCCTGTGCGTCCCCGGCGCGCTGCAACTCCAACCGTCAGCTGGCTGTGCCTGTGAACAACAGCAAAAAAAAAAAGAAAAAAGAAGAAGAAACAAGAAAACAAATCCCCCAACACGCAACCTCAAGAATCTGTGCAGTGAAGCTTTTAATGATTGCAAGGTTGCCCCGTTTCTGCAGGCGGGCAGGCAGGGAGGGAGAGAGGGAGGGAGGCGAGACGGCGAGGAGCACACAGAGACCTGCAGAGGTCAGAGCGCAGTTCACTGCAAGGTTTACTAGTCTGTTGACTCTGCACAAGCTGGCGTTTCTCATTAGGGGGACGGGCGTCACAGCTGGGCAGTGCATGCCTGCGAGCCAAGGGGGGGGCATCGGTGCGCGTATTGTTGTCAAACCACTAAAGAATCTTCACCTATAGCTGCGTTTCCGTTACCCCGAGAATTGCGCAAAACCTAAATATCGCAATAAAAAACTGCTCACGGAAACACCTAAACTGTCTCGGCGTAAATCTCACGGGACGTAATTCTCGTAAAATCTCATCCCGCAAGATTTTACGAGATTTACGGCGTACGCACTTCACACCGTTCAATGGAAACACGCGCTTTGTTGAATTTTTAGAAATATCGCTTTTATTTTGCAAAGAACTGTAAGCACAGCTACTATCAGCCAGGCTGTACGTTTTGTGTGATCTGTGTGTGTTGCGGAACTCTATAGCCGCCTTCAAAGTCTCTCAGATTCCCTCACACGAGGGTCCAGTCAGCCGCGACATCCTGTGTTTGTGGCCCAAAAGCAGTTTCAGGCTGCTGCAGCGGCTGTTCTTTTTTTGAGGTTCGAGTGAAATATGTGCGCTATTGCTTGAGCTCAGAGGAGAAATTACTGGAATATACCCCAAAAGAGGGCCAAGGGGCAAGATGGGAAGGGGAGGTGGTGGTCAGCTGCCCTTCCCCCGGTCACCCAGGGAACCATCCACAAGTGGTATTTTCCCACAATCGCTGCACCGTCGCTTATTTGTTCTTTCTTTTGGGTTTCCTTTGCTGGGCTTCTATTAAAATGCACCACAAATATTAACTGACCACACAGTGCTGCGCCTTGTGGGAGCGTCTGCCGTTTGCTCACCGAGGCAGGTGGTTGGTGGTCCAGCTTCTCAGCGGTCAGATGCCGCTGTGGCATAAAAGGAGATCAGGGAGATGGGAAGCTTTTGATTTCACGAGGGCGCTTTGTTCTTTGTTGGTTTCCATCTTTTTATGGCTTTTATGGTTGGTGTCAGAAACCAGTTCTGTTTGATCTTCTCATCATGCCACATGTACTTTCTTCTTGTTTCTGTGCCGTCGCTGCCGTCAAAGTTGTTTGTTAGAATCTATTCACATTGTCACTGTCCATCACTTTTATTTAAGTTAGCCTTTTGTCTGGGCAATATTTCACTGCCATCGAGCTCTTTTTGTGCACAAATCATCATCATTTCATAGCCTACAATGGAACTTATTAGCATTTTCTGAAAATCCAGGCGGACTAAGAAAGACAGAATTCATTCAAACCTTGGACTCAAATATTGAGAAAGCCAAACACCGTCTGAGCTGTTATTCAGTTCTTCACTGTGTGACCTGCAGCTTGATGTGCAAAGTTTGATTTTAGTCGCAGCATCATGACGGCAGCCCATCTTGCAGCCTGTCCGCTGTGACGTCACCAGTGGAAACTCACCGTGATGCGCAGCGAGGTTAAATCAGGTCGACCCAGTGCAGTCGACGAGTCTCGCGCACTGTGATAACACAGTAATAACACTTTGTGTTTGCCTCCACTGCCTCTCCCACCCGTTCTTCCTCTTCAGTCTGTCACCTTTTCTTCATCACCTCCTCCCCCTGTCGGTTTTGCCATTTTTCTTCCCCCACGAGCTCTGGTCTCTGGATCAATACTAAAAGATTTGGTTGGACTTCAAAAGATAACATTTTGTATTAAATGTTATTAAGTCGATTGATGTTCAACACAAAGGCGGATCAAAGGATTCATCAAGTGAAACACTAAATCTGTGAGGAAAACCATTTCAATTAGTTTTCTGGCCAATATTTGAGGAATGTCCTGACATTCCCTGGAAAAGTGGACCTCTTTTCCTCACCACCTCTTCCTACCACCAATGCAAACTTCGTGGTCTTGCCTTGCTGCACCTTCTCCAAACTGTGGTGCCGCTTCTCCCAGAACGCTGCGCCCGGCGTTCATTTCCTTGTTTTCTTTCTCTCTCTCTCTGACTCTCTCTCTCTCTTTTTTTGCTCCTTGAAGGACACCGCTCCTCCCTTCAAAGCTCCTCTTGATTCTGCCTGGCAATCATAGAGTCATTTGGCTCCACATCAACCTGTCCTGGTAAATAAAAGAGGTTAAACAAAAGCAAACAGACGGGCGCCGGCTGACCGCAGCCGCTCCCTTTATCTCCGACACGCCGAGCTGACCTGACGCCGCTGGAAGGGTCGGAAAGAAGAGCAGGAACGTGCAGGTTGTGCCTCTTGTGTGTAGTTTTCTGGGAGTGCAAAGCTACAGAAGGCAAGATTTATGTTGTTTGAGGTTTACGGAGGTTTAATTCAGCGCAGCAGGAGCACCTCCAGTTGGCTTGTGCTGCGTTCACAAATCGCTGCCACCGCGTAGAGCGGATGTGGCCGCGCGCACGGCAAGTCAGAGCAACTGAGCAAACACTCTTTGTTCCGTCTTTGTTTTCACATTTTAAAAAAGAAACCACAACAAAAGCAGAACTCATTTTATTTACTAGAAAGTAAAGTTTATACTTGTGTATTGCTTGAGGATTGACCGGAACACTCAACTGCTATTCCCCTGTGTGGGTGGTCACACGAGGCAGTGTGTGTGTGTGTGTGTGTGTGTGTGTGCGAGAGAGAGAGAGAGAGAGAGAGTAGGGAAAGACATGACGATCTCACCCACTGCGGCTCATCAGAGCTCATCAGCTGTGCAACAGTCTCAACAAGCTCTCTGTCCGATGCGTCTCCCAGATGTTGCTGGATGCAACTCAAAACACTCTGATGAGGACACACACACGCACATGCACACACACGCACTCACGCACACGCTGTGGTTCACCACGCCGATGCGACGGCGATCTTATCTCGCCGCCACTCTCCCTCTCCTCCCTGCATTCTTCCTCCACCCCTCCTCGCTGCGTCCTACAGTAAATCTGCTGTCTGTCGAGGTTTTTACGGCCTCCTCACTGTACCTATAGAGACTTCGGTCATTAAAGAGGATGATTTAAAACGGGCCGTCCTGGCCGGTCAAACAGATCCTCTTTGGTGCGGGACAAAGGCGATGACAGGGTGAATAAATATATCTATATAACACTGAGGTGGTTCCACCTAAACTGTGATGTTGGAGTAAAAGGTACAATCCCTCCTTTATTGGCTCCATGAATTACCTATTCTTGCATTTATTATTTCCTTCATTTAAGAAAGAGCCTCTCTAAATAATGCAGTAAATTATTCCTCTTTAAATCTTTTTGCATTTTTTTCTTTAATTGAAACTTTATCGGCCGTGAAAGAGAGCCGTGTTTTGGTTCTGCCCTAAAGCAGGCGTCACGAGGGAACGCTTGTCTTTTCTTGCGCTGCCAGCCGAGATTCATATCCAGCGGGAGGTGGAAATCTTCGGAGATATGACGAGAGGCGCCTTAGATTGCGCCAGCCAGCAGCAGCATCAGCACGCTCGGACACACAGTCGCAGCCGCTGAGGTGTGTGTTTCGCACGGGCGGCCGAGTCAACGGCGGCACCGATAAACTCCGTCGGCCATCTCCGATAAAGCAGCGCTGCAGGGCGCCGCCGAGTCAAAACAATATGGAAATGCGCTGGAAAAGAAAGGCGCTCTTGTCCAAAGGCCCGCAGAATGTTTTCATAGCTCGAGTGGAGCAGGAATTGAAAAAAAAAAAAAAAAAAACCTTGAGGTCGTTTCAGGATTTATATTTCCCTCCTCTTTTTTCCCCTCCCTCTCCGGATGACCCTCCCACTCATTTCACAAACACGCTCCTCCGGCTTAGAGGAAAAACAAACAACCTTTCAGTGCCCGCAAAATGTATCACTTGAGCAGATTCAAGTTTGGAAACCAAACACACACACGCACACACGCACACACACATATGTGTGATTTTAGGAGACTTGATTGACAATCCAAGCAGTTTGCGGTCGTTATTCACAAGGAGCATCCAGATCATGACGACAGTAGCTCCTCCCTCCACTACTGAAGGCTGTTGTTGCTCTATGCTGGGTTGAGGTGAAAGAGGGGGCTTTTCAAAAGGTCCCAGCTGGTAGCTCAAGATTTCAAGATTTACTTCATTGTCGTCCCACCTGAGTGTTTACATACACGGCGAAGCGACAAGCTGTTTCTCTTCAGCAACAATTCAGGAAAGTCTACGGTAAATATATTCAGGATAGGAATTCACAATGTTGTTTTCGTTGACTTTATTCACGAAATTTTGTCTTTTTTACGTCAATTTTTTTCACAAAATTTTAAAACTCGAAATGTAAAAATCTCCTTCCTGTCATATTTGTTTCTCTTCTTGTGGCCCTAATCCTCTTTCGTAAATACCTGCATCTGTAAACAATGGTCATTTAGGAGAATTTATCAGCTGATGGTTGACAGACCAGAACAACCAACTGTTTTGCTCACTTCCTCTGGACCATGTGTACACTAGTCTGGCTCTAGCGTTTAAAAGGCAACCGTGACGAGAACAGTCCCACCTCCGGTGACTCCACAGCAGGAGGGGTCGCCGGGGTCTCGACCCTCCCCTCGCCTCTCTCTCTCTCTCTGTCCTCGCCGCTGACTCGTCCTCCCCGCTCTCTGGTGAGAGAGCAGCCCTGGTTCCCAGGCCCCTGCCGACAGGTCGTTTAACAGTCGTCTTCCAGGGGTTCCTTGATGCTGAACCCCGGGGTTAACGCGGAACGCATCTCCTTCCTGCGCATTGCAGGCACACACACAAACACACGCACACACAAACGCGTGCGCCCTCCCTCCGAACGCAAAACTTAAACGCACGCACGTCTGTTTTTTTGGAAGCAGGCATTTTGTTTATTTCCGTCAGAAACCTCAGCGCTGTCCTGTCTTTATCGTGCGCGTTTCAAAGATTTACGTTCCCCCGCCAGTGGTGCTTGTTTCACACGCTCGCAGACACGCTCGTGCCCACCCACGTCACGCAGCCGCCCAAGTTCACCCAAGCGTCCCCACGGCCTCCTCAGGCTTCCACGTCTCCTGGCTTTATGAGCGATGACCCGGCTGTCTGGATGTAGCCGCTCGCGAGTGAGTTTCACCTCTAACGCCTCACATGACTCCAAAATCCTAAATAGACCAAATTGTTTTCTCGTGTTACATAAAGAGCCAGTTTCCTCTCTCCGCCTGCAAAAAAAAAAAGAAAACTCAAAGAGAAAAAAAAATCTGCTCGCCGCTTTAATTCATGTCGACATGATGCGAAACAGATGCGCTCGTCCGTGCTCATGCGGACGCAATGCAGAGATTGAAATGTGGCCGACGGCACGGGATGGGACGGGACGGTCTCACACACGCACACGCACACACACACTCGGAGCTGCACAGCTATGATTGTGGTCGCCTGGTTCAGTGTGAAGATGTGCAGCGACGTAAATAAAATGTGATTTAGGGGCCGCGCAGCTGCTGTAGCTACTGCACCGCCTTCACTATGGAACTGTGCATCAGGTCAGGGAGGTCAGCGCAGACCTGTGGACTCAGTAGCTTTTAATGAATTTGCAGCACTCATCTATGCACATGTGGGGTTTTTTCTTCCCCTATTGTGTGTGTGTGTGTGTGTGTGTGTGTGTGTGTGGAGAGGGAGGGAAGAGCAGCAGGTTTGGCAGCCCATCTGAGGGCCTTGTCAACAGGGCTCAGACGCGGCCACAGTTGGCAACACCGCCAACAATCGCCGCCTGTTCCTCCAGCGCTCAGGAACGCAGCGCCTCAACTCTAATTCCCTTCTAATGAAGGTAGCAGAGCAGGTCGACCCGGCACATTTATTAAACGCACACACACACACACCAATACAGTGAGGAAAGTGCATTGCACTTCAGTACATTAAACCACTCTGCGGGGCACTGATGCATTTTGGTTGAAACACCTGCGGAGGATCCTTGAACTCATCACAACTAAAAAGCTGCATTCAGGAGCCTCTCGAGCGGCGCTGTCTTTACACCGCCGGGGATGCAGCAGTGCCTCCAGTGTCCACAGTGTGTGTCTCCGGCATCTTATCGTTGCTTTTGAGCTGAAGCACTGAGGATTATTATTGTCTGTGAGGCTTTTAATGATGCTAAAAGGTTAATCTTCCGTCTGGATGGGAAAATGTTACACAGCGGCTCTGCTTGTTGGACATATTGGTTATTATAGACCAAAAACCATCCATCAAGTTGAGAGTAAGTATGAAAAGTGTGAAAATGCAGAATGCTGAGAGTTTTTAACTAGCTTCTGTTGTTATTATTATTTGTTTCCCCAAGAAGTAAATATCGCAAACGATTCTTATGTAGAGTTTATGTGTAGGGTATCCATGTACATAAATGCCTAGCAGGAACCAGAATGACACTTTTGTTTTTTGCTACTTCTTGGAGACAAAGTTCCACAAAGAGCCTTGGGTCTGCTTCAAGGTCTCTGCCTATTCCACAGAAGATTTTCCTTCACAAATCATGCTGCGTTGGGAATGTTGCATTTCTGTGAACTAAAAAATTAATAACTACTGTTGAAGAATGTGGTCTAGACCCAGTGAACGGTAGTAGCCATAACTTTTTGAATGGTTTCAAGGGCCATAAAGTCCTTCTTAGAGAGACAGATTTATATTAAATGTCAGAGAAGCATTTCTGAGACAGTGAATAACACAAATCTGGGATGTTAAACAAGGACAGTGAAATTTAGTCGTGATGCCGTGTTCGTCCTTTTCCCCCAGAATCAAAGGCTGAATCTGAAGTTACCCTCACTGTGACCCTGTGGTCAGGATTTTGCGGTTCAGCCTTGGAGGCTCTAATACTGCCAGTGGAAACACTAATACACGTTTAGGCAACATAAGGACAGAAAGTTCATGCGTCTGTGATCCAGAGAGGTGACGCAGTTCATCAGCTGTGACCTTCATTTGTTTGTACACCACCCAATAATGGCCCGTGCTTGTTCTTCATGGTGGATTGTCTTGTTTTTGTGTTTTTGTATTTTTTTTCCCCACAAAATTCCTTTTGCTATATGGCACAGATTCCTCCAGAAAAACTTCATAACACCATGTTTGCAAGTGTGATGAAATGTGTGCGCAGAATTAATGCAACCGCACAACATTCCATTTCACCCTTGTCCAGACTTTGACTTTTGATCAGTTTGGGTGAAGGAAAATTCTGCCCTTCTGAAACCAAATAAAATTCCATTCAGTCTAGGTCTTTTTACTGTGAATGAGGAGTAAACTCTAATGCGAAATGAAATTCAAATATCAGGCTCCATGTACACCCAGCTACTGAAGGTGTTTGAAAACTTGTCAAGAAGAGGACGTTGCCCACCGGCCACAACATCCTCAGTCATCCCGACTTCTTCCTTCATCATCTTTTCCTTTCTCAGGGCTATTCCAGGCAATTTAGCACCATTTTTGACTCCCTCCTTTCATGACAGATAAAAAGAAGCTGATGTCTGAAGCAACCACTGGATTGATTGATTGAAACTAGAGATGCGCCAATACCACTTTTCTTTTTTTTTTTTTTTTTTTTTACAGCATTAGTAAGTGTACGAGTGTACAAAGAGTACGAGTACTTGCTTTTCAGAACTCGCCGATACCGATACGGAGTACTTAATAAGGCCATTACAGATTATAGAATTACTTTGCTTTATCATTATTAATATACAGCTGGCATCGGCACATATTTCACGGGTACATTTGGTCAATCCCCGTATCGGTACGATACCCGATCCTGGCATCAGTATTCGTACATTCCTAATTGAAATGCTTCCTATGGGCGAGAGTTGGCGAAACAGATGAGCACGATATCTTGGCAACCCAGCGGCCGTGCAAGCTTCTAATTCAAACGTCCCCTCTGGAGAGGTTTCATCCTTCTTTTTCGCATATTTGCGCGACACGACCGACTTAAGGATTTACCATCCTGGAGACGGGTGCTCAGGTCCGGCGCTGGTCCACTACCAATCCCTTTTAATCAGCAGTGGATTATTCCGCACCACTCCTCCCATTGTCGGGGCCGGTGTAAGTGTGCATAAAACCATTAGCTGTGTCTGACTCCCTTCCACAGGAGCGCCCGAAATAGTTTAGCCCGCTCTGTCAATAAAGGCTAGAGGAGGTCAAAGACATTTTGTGCTGGTCATATGAACTGCTGTCACCGGACGGTGATTATGTGCCAAGCAAAGTGATGTGCTTTCACCGTCATGCCTTAAAAGGGGAGATACAGCAACTTAGTCACAGCCAAGTGCTTATCATAGTGATCATACCACATGCTTGCGCCGATTAATTTTATGCCGCCCTCTTCAGACCTGCCGCGCTGCTAAACTGGCTCTGATTGTGTGCGTGTCATCCAATGTGTCATCCGTTGCGTTGTTGTCATGGAGACAGCAGTGTTGGTTGTCCTGTTGGTTGGCAACCCCGTGCGATATCTCACTACTGATCAATGAATTCTGGACATTCCTCCAGTTGTCCAGTGGTCCACAGGCCGACAATTCCACTTTAATGGCAGCCATTCTGCACCAAACGGCCCCTCTGACCACCAACCCAACATTCACTCACATTCGTACGAGGCAAAGTGGGTTAATTGTCTTGCCCAAGGACACAACGACACATTGGGATGGGGCGGGATTTGAGCCGCCAACCTTTCGGTCATGGGACAACCCAGCTCTACCTCCTTCGCCCACAGTACAGCATTGATTGACACTTGAAGTCAATCAATGCAGGCAATCCAATCTGCTGTAATCTGATCAAAGTTTCCTAAATGTATCTTTGAAGGTCCTTTGAAGGTTATAGAAACCAAATATCTGACAATCTTATCTGAGCGGTCCAATGCGATTAATTCCTGTGTAGGATCAGCAGTGTGTAATCGCATCGTGTCTTTGTTTGTCAGAGTCAAAGCCGAAAACGTGTTCATCAGTCTCGCTATTCATAACATGTATTGAGTTATAAATTGATAAAAACTAGTCTTGAGATGTACTGACAAGAAGTGCTAAAAATGATCTGTGTAGAGAGCTGGCCCTCTGATTTATTGGGACCAAAGGGCTGCACTTAACTCTTGCTGCAAAGCCTTCATATGACCGCTAATGATAATCTAAAGTGTATTTTTATCAGCCAAGGGGCTGAATCACCGAGTCCCCGCTAACCGGCGGGACTGGGTCGAGCTTTGGCCCTGACAACTGGACAAGAGGCAGAGCTGCTGTCTGTAGAGAGGGTGGTGGGGGTGTAACTTGGCCTGTGTGGGTTCACAGATCAGCGGACCCTTCAGCCTGAGAGATAGCGCCTCATCACTCACTCACCCCCCACCGGCCGGGATGATATATATAGCTGATAAGGCAAGAAGAGGGGGGAAGTGGTGCACTGAGAGCCTTGTGATGCAGTGAGAAAAAAAAAAATAGAAATAAATATAAATTTGATAAATTTGATTTACGGTCAAATAGAATAAATGTTCCTCAGAAAGCTTTTACGATCTGTGCAGCTCCTCCCTGTAATTAGATTGATCCAGATGAAAACAAGGCCTGTAATAATGAGGAGGCGCAAAGGGGGAAACTCCTGGAATAGCCGACAACAGAGGCGTCTGTTGTCGGGAGCGTGTCGTGCCACTGGTCAGCGTGCAGAGAAAAGCGGTTAAGAGTCGCGGTTGGCTGTGAAGGCAAAACATGAGAGATGATTAAAGGAGCTTTTTAACCTTCGGAAATCTTGGACGGTGTTTAAAGTATCAGCGGTGAGGGAGCAGGATCGGGGGCTTGAGAGCTTTATGTCCACGCCCGGAGACATCCAGCTGTTTGCTCTCGCTTTATTTGCTCCATTTGCTTCCCAGCCTGCTTTCTGTCTGCTTTTTTTTTTTTACCTTTTAAAACAGGAAGACCCCACGTCGCCTGGCAAAGAAAAGGCCCCTTTGACTGATATCGATCTTGCTCATAGCTGCCATAGCTCAAGCTCACGGCCCCTAACCCCCCCCCACCCCCCTGCAGGCTGATTCCATTAGCGCCACACTCATGTACACGCACTGCATGTAACACAGATGCTCTGCTGTGTGCGCATCTGATGCTATCGCAGCATCAGGACGTGCCTTTATGTGCTCGCGGGCGTACGCATAACAGTGTGTATTCTGTTTCTTGGAGGATATTAGGGGATCCTGCGGCCTTTAATTTTATTGCCTTGCATACTTCTGCGTCGCTGGGTAATGACTCTGCATTTCCTTACCTCCGCCAGCTGTTTTTTACCCCCTTTCTCTCTTATGGACGCGTCCGTTCCTCTCAGCTACCCATTTGACAGTTATTCAGCCGTTTAATCTCCGACGCGATCGGAAAAAAGAATTCCAACTCCAAGTGGCTGTGTACCTGAGCTGAATCAAACCTTTCATGAGGGCCCAGAGTTAATACGGCCGTCATCTGCGCCGGCGATGACGGCTGCTGTCACGATGGGAGAAAAGGTCATTTTATGGCTGTGCGTTTTTTTGGGGGGGGTTTTTTGAGTGTGAGAGCAGCCGGTTTCTTTCCTCTCTCGCGCGGCGAGTGGCGGCGACAGAACAAATCCGGAGGGATCTTCCGAGCTCTCTGCGGATCGACGGAAGAGCCTGCGAGACCTCAGTGGCTGCGGGTCTGGAGGCTGCGCCGCCAAAATCAGCTGAAGCGGGTTGGGTGAGGTTTCGCCCGCCTCGATGTCACATGTTCTGCGTGTGTGAGTGTGTGGACAAACCTGTTCTGGCTGCACACACTTGCGAGGGCTTACGCCTGGATTAGCGTGTCACACTGAATCCGGTACGGCGTGCGCCCGTGAGCGCCACCTCCCCCTTTTCCGAAGCGTGAATGAGGCCCCAAACTGTTTTTCCGTCTCATTCACAATAAGCGCCACGTGACGCAGGTCGGCTTGTGCGCTGCAGTGCAGGTGCACAAGCACGTTCCGTGCATTTTACACGCAGTGCCTGTGCGCGTTTGGGCGACGTTGCCGGTGGGAAAAGGGGGCTGGCGGCGAGGCGGAGCGTGACGGCCGCAGTAAACAGGGGCCGCTATCAGTGATAAAGCTGTGCTCCTATTATGTGGCTGCTTTACTGTGAGAAAAGCAGAGATAAGGACCGTGTAGGGAGGTTGCGGGGGGGTGATTTGGAGGTGGAGACCTGCAAAAGTAGGTGGCGCTGTACGGTGGAAAGGGAATGGGGGGCGTTCAGGGACTCCCTACGGTGATGGGAACGAATAGCGGTCCCCCTAACGAAGCGTGGCTGCCCCTCCATTACAGTTCTTTGCAAAATAAAAGCGATATTTCAAAAATTTCAACAAAGTGCAATTGCGATTTGCAGGTGTTTCCATTGAGTGGTGTGAAGCGCATGAGCCGTAATTCTCGACAAATCTCGTCCTGCGAGACCCCACTTTGAGGAGGATGGAGGTACAAAACACTTTGCGTTTTGGAGCATTTTCACTTGAAGTGAACTGGTCACGTGACCCCGTACGTCACGTCCGCTGACATTTAAATGCAAAAAAAATGTTTCCATTAAACTTTTGCAATATACCTCAATATCGATACGTCTGAAAAACCACCTCATGAAAGCATAAAAACCTTTTAGTGATACATGAGAGGTTTTTCAAAGTTTCGGTGTTTCCATGACCAGTTTTTTATCGCAATATTTAGGTTTTGCGCTATTCTAGGGGTAATGGAAACGCAGCTACCAACTTCACAGGCCTGAGAGAGAAGCCTGGAGGAGGACGTGCGGCTTCCAAGGACACGTCTGGTAAAGTCAGTTCCTGAGAAAGGGAGGAGTTGGAGGTGGAGGACTGGGAGGTCGCAGCAGGAGAAATCAGCCTGGCAAGGAGTCAGAGGAGAGTCGGGCTGTGTTTTGAAATGCTCTTTTGGAAAATTGCATCCATCAGTACGAACCACAACAACAGACTAATGCCATTATTGTGTTACCATCTGCTTTGCACACTTCTCTCCTTTCATGTATTGAAATATCGTCACAACAGTCTCTCCTCTCTCATTTGTGACGGTGCGCATTCAGGGCTTTTTCATGATTTAAGACGAAAATGGGTCATAACATCTTGTGCTTTTGTTGTTGCTCTGTGTCTCTCCAGAGACCAAAGTGAGGAAAAGGCAGTGTCATCAATATCTTGCACACCAAAGTGACATTTAACTGTCACCTTTCATCTGGAGAAGAGGCTGATTAAATGTGTCCGGAATTTATTGGATGTATCCGTCTGTGGAAGAGCCAATAGAAAATATTTGGATACAGAGGGCCAGTAAAAGATAATAATAATAACTGAACTCGACTGGACAACCTTCTATCTGCAACATTCAAAGTTGACCAGTTTCTTTTTCATTGCCAGTTGAAACAGGTAGAAAGAAATCTGGGACTCCTTCATGTGCAGAGGAAGAACACTGGCCAGCACGGCAGATGGAACTTTTTCTAAAACCCTCATGTGTCCATCTGGAGTCCATGGAAAGAATCTCGGAGAGGAGAGCCAAATTTTGGAAGATTACCGAACAAAAATATTTTTTTCCAGCCCATTAATACAAGGCCTGTCAGTTCTATTGCTGCTACTTTAGCCTGGTAGCTACGGCAGGCTTTGCGCTGCCGGGCTTGAACTCCTGCCAAAGCCGGACGGCAGCAAAGTGAGAAAAATGTTGCGCGCTAGAAAAAAGGCTTCAACAGCATTTCTTGTTTTTTTTTTTAAAAGACTTGTTGTATACAACTCACAGTGAATTCCCTTTGCTGCTCTTCTTCTGTGGTTTTTAAGGGTTTCCAGCTTTGTTCACATACAAAAAGCACTTAAACAGAAAAATACAATTGGTCAGAGGTTGGCAACAAGGCTATACAAAGATTAGTATTATTATTATTATTATTATTATTATTTGTATTATCATATATCATAATACAAATTACATTATCATTTGCATTACTTTTTTGGTGTATGGACCCCAAAAAAAGTAATGCAAAGTAGATTTTTCACTCCATTTACTCAAAGTAAATCTGGGATTCAGTCTCTTTGCGTAGCGGGATGTGAAATGATTGAAACGCGGTCCGGTCCCTTTCCGTCCGCCGCTGCTGCGCCCTGGCAGTCGAGCGTGGCGTGCCACATGGAGCCGCTTGCTCAACATCCCCAAAACTTCAGCCTGTCATTATCCTGTCATAGTTGGAGGGTTGCATCACCGCTCTGTCATTCCCGCTTGACGTGACGAGGCTGCCGTGCGGCCGTCTGCTCCCTCTTGGAAGTGGACCATCACACGAGGTCGTCATCGTCAGCCAATGGCGCGCCGCCTCATCCGTGTCCCGGGATGTGAAGTGGACCGACGGGCCGCCACGCTCCGTCCTCCGCTCCCCCCCGGAGGTTTTAGAGTAGGTGGTGGAAGGGGGGGGAGAGCGAGAGGCCGAGATTTGTGGCACTCGTGTCCCGTCTTATCCGCAGCTTCCTGTTTGGGTTGTTTTGTGCGACAGCCGGTTGCACTTTGCCCATTTGAGTTAAAAGCTCATTCTCATCCTTCAATCTGCTTATCTCAGATCATAAGAGGAGGCAGGTGACCGTGGCCTCCTTGTGGCTGTGTGCTTGTTAAAGGGATAGGTCGCCCTGAAGTGAAAATTCACCCATTTACCTCGATCGTCACCGCAATCTCAGGGAGGCTCTGATGTTGTTTTCTAATCTACAAAATCCTTCTGATGTTTTCCAGAATTGGCATTCCACTCAGTTGGAACCTACAGTGGCCAAGTGCCCTTAACTGGAAAAATGTTTTTCCAAATAGCTTCCAGGTTGTCACCCAGCTGTCAATTTCACCATGTTTTCAGTCCAGTTATCCACTATAGCCATATAGCAGTCAAGTTCATCTAAAAGTGTGGCAAATTCCCACTGTCCTGTCTATGGAACACTTGGATGACTCAGCTGGAGCAGTATCGAGACGTGTTTTTCTTTTGTTGTTGTTGTTGTTGTTGTTTTGACTGCACAAGACTTTCATCAGGTTATGTTCTGTCTGTCTGTCTGGAATGGTTTTGTGGATCAGAGCGTGTCACCAGAGCCTCTATCTTTCATTTTTGAGTGAGGCCTAAAAGTAGCTGCATTGCTCCATCTAGTGGTGTATCTTTAAAACTTCAATGCGCTGACGCATGCATCTCTCCACTGTGTTGCTTCCAGGACGCTGATCCCTCTGTTTGACGACGACACTGGGCTGCTCCTGCTGGCTGGCATGGTAAGGCCCAGTTCTGAGAACAAACACTGAAGAAACTCCTTTTTGATTAAACAAAAAAAAAAATAAAAACATTTTTTTGATTTATTTCGTAAATAAACTATAAAGAGATAAATGCTGTGTTGTATTAACTGGTGTTCTCTCTGCTATAGGGAGACACAGTGGTCGACTGCTACGAGGTGTCCACATCAGATCCGTTCCTCTCACAAGGTTCAACCCTTATCACATCTTATCTCCCTGATTTTTTTTTTCTGATTCTGCCTTCTTGTTTGCAATCTCACTGATTTTTCTTCTTCTATCCGTGCATCCTCAGTGAGCCACTGCCTGACGGACGCCTCGACTCGCGGAGCCGCCGTGGTGCCCAAGGTGGCGCTGGACATCATGTCCTGCGAGGTCATCCGCCTGCTTCAGCTGACAGACAGCAGCATCGTGCCAATCAGCTATCAAGTCCCACGCAAGGTGAGTGAGGAGGATTTGCCCCCTTCCAGATTTGCAAGGACAGTGTAGGTTCACAGTATGTGCATTTAACGTGCTGCTTCTCTTCCAGCAATCTGGCCAGGAGTTTCATGAAGACCTCTTCCCAGACACGGCTGGCACCACTGCCGCCATGTCTGCGGAGGAGTGGTGGCAGGGAGGAAACAAGCAGGTAGGGGACGGATTCATGAGAAAAGCACTTCCTAAAGGTCCCATATTTTCAGCCATGACCTTTGATCATCCACAGGTGGAGAAGGTCAGCCTCAATCCAGAGAAACGGCCCCAGCCGAAGATTGCACCTGCCAAACAGACACCTGCAAAGAGGGAGGTGGCCAGCGGGGGCAGCAGAGAGGTAATACTCACACCCAAATGGGAATTCCCAGGAGGAATCACTCCCTTGCATGGCGTCACTTCTCCCTCTGGTCTTAGGACACGGCACGCGGCTGCTCCACCACCTCCAGCAGTCCTCTCAGCACTCCCAGCAGCAGCGGCGGCAGCAGCACCGCCCCCTCCCGCTCGCCGTCCTCCACCTCCGGCCTCTCCTCGGGCTTCCTGCCCAGCCCCAGCCCCAGCCAGAGCGCCAAGGCCATCCACAACCTGATGGGTAGTCTCTCGCACGCGCACCTCAATCGCAGCCACGCCTGCACCCTTCGTCACACTCAACCTGCCACTGACCGACCGACTCTCCTTTCATCCAGCGCCCACCACCAAGTTCCGTCACATCCAGGGGGCGGTGATGCACCGCGACACGCACGTCACCAACCTGCGCAACCTCAATCTGACCACCCCGGGCGAGAGCGACGGCTTCTGCGTCAACCGCCAGCGCCTGGCGGTGCCGCTGTCCATCTCCGGAGGCCAGATCGCCGTCATCGAGGTGCAGCGGCGACGCTACATGGTTTATCTAACTTTAAAGGCCCAGTGTGTAACATTTCTAAGGAAGCCCGTCTGGGTGAACTGGGCAGGCAACCAGTGTTGCAGTCCCATAACAGAGCAGCAGAGGGCACTGTGTCAATGGCAGTGGGGTCATTGCGCTGCTTTAGAATAAAACAGTATTTCTATCAGTGATGGAGACTGAGACTTTGGTGTTTACTCTCCTTCCCTCAGCGCTCTCAGCCCGGCAGGCTCCCAGACACGTCGCTGCCCACCATCCAGAACTCTGTCAGCGTGGTCGACTTCTCCTGGGACCCTTTCGACACGCACCGTCTCGCCGTGGGTAAGCGGTAACGCATGCGTTGGCCAGTGTTTTTGTTTTGGGTTTTTTGCAAGCCTGATGAGTGACTTGACGTGCACATCTCCATCTCCACCCAACAAGCCGGCGACGACGCCAAGATCCGAGTGTGGCGGGTGCCAGAGGGGGGGCTGCAGGAGATGATGACCGAGCCGGAAATCATCTTGCAGGGTAGGTGTGAACCACCACCACTACCCGTCTCTCTGTTGTTTTCCCATAACGCACAACAGCAACAATCACAGGTGTCGTAACTCCTCGTAGGCCACACGGAAAAGATTTACTCCATCAAGTTCCATCCTCTGGCCAGCGGACTGCTGGTGTCCTCATCCTACGACTCCACCGTCAGACTGTGGAACTTGGACAGTGAAGAAGAAGTCAAAGTCCTCACAGGACACCAGGAGCAGGTGGGTGAGCCGCACTCTCGCTGAAGTGGTGTGAAGGTGCGTTACCGATCCAGACATCAGTTTATCCCTCCGTTCCTTCCTGTCTGGGCTGCGTCCAGGTGTTCTGCATGGCCTGGAGTCCTGACGGGAAGCTCCTGGCCACCGTGTGCAAAGACGGCAAAGTTCGCATCTATGACCCCCGGAAATCCACAACTCCGGTTCAGGTGTGCGACATCGGCTCACAAGCCCTTAGAATTGCTATATTGGGCAAGCAGTGACATCTAGTGGCGGCAAATAGAAATAGAAAATATTATAGCAAAGAGTTAGACAGAAAAATAAAACGCTAATATTTTTTTTATTCTAGGAGGGCCCGGGTCCAGAGGGGCACAGAGGAGCTCGAGTGGTGTGGGTGTGTGACGGCAAGTACCTGCTGGTGTCAGGATTTGACAGGTAAATTGTGAATGAAAGTCAAAAATTCAAAATATGTGAAAACTTGTTCAACTTTGTATTTTGTATTTTTCTGGAGCTCTGTACGGCTTTTTTGACATTTTTTTGCAAGGCTCCACTAGAATAAAAATTAAGATTAGAAAATATGTATTGTAAGGATCACATGAATCATTAAGAAACTAACAAGTGCAAACGACTCGTCCCTCAGTCGCAGCGAGAGAGGACTCTACCTGTTCTCCGCCGACTCTCTGTCCTCAGGAGCCATCGGCAACGTGTCCCTAGATGTCTCCCCGTCCACTCTCATCCCTTATTACGACCCGGACACCAGTCTGGTCATCCTCACCGGGAAAGTAAGTGCCAAAGGACAATAAATGAATCGAGTCAGTTGAATGAATTTTGCCCACAGAAGTCGGAAATAAAAGAGGCGATGTTGTATTTCAGGGCGACACCAAGGTTGTCATTTTTGAGATCGCCCCTGAAGCGCCCTACTTCCTGGAGTGCAGCTGTTTCAGCTCCCAGGAACCTCATAAGGTGAAAAAGAAAACCCAGAGCCCTCACTTTCCTCTTTTACAAAACCTGCAATGACGTCACTTCCTGTTTGTGCGTCCAGGGTTTGGCCTTCCTGCCCAAGACCGAGTGCAACGTGCGAGACGTGGAGGTGGCCGTGGCGCTCATGCTCACCAGGGGCACCATAGAGCCGGTGGCCTTCAAGGTGCCTCGGGTCAGGGTGAGTTATCTTCTGCACCACCACCTGGTGGATACAGGCATTGCAGCGACTCAAAGTTTCTGTGGGTTGTAAATGTGTTTGTTTATCTCCCGGTGCGCAGAAAGAGTTCTTCCAGGACGACGTGTACCCCGACACCGCCGTGTGCTGGGAACCGGCGCTGACCGCCTCCGCGTGGCTGTCTGGGTCCAACGGCCAACACAAGAAGATCAGCCTGAAGCCCAAAGACATGACGCCAGGTGCGCAAAACTGACCATACAGGCTGGATCTGTACAGTTAGCGTGCGGCTGTGTGGCGCCGCTCGCCGTCCAGGTGAAAGTTTGTAAAAACGTTTCCGTTCTTAAACGGTTTCAGTGAGCAAAGCTCCAAAGGAGGCTCCGGCTAGGAAGTTTGTGCCTGCGTCGGTTTACCTGGAGGAGAAGACTGACGAGCAGAAGAAGGAGGAGGTGAGGTTGAGTGCAAACGAAGCTCGATCCGCTCAGTTTGACACCCAATAACAATAATAAAATTAATAACAATAATAAACAATGTAGTAAAATTAGTTATATGATTTTGAAATGTAATGTATGTAATATATAATATAATATATTTTTTAATCAAATCTATCATATAATATAAATATAATATGTTATAAAATAATATAATATAATATAATATAATACAGCGGCTATAAATGAATTTACATGATTATGGGTGTTATGGTGCATTAAAGTGCAAGTGAATTGTCCATTTTCCGTTCCCAGCTGCTCAGCGCCATGGCGGCCAAGCTGGGCAACATGGACGAGCCGCTGCCGCAGGACTCCTTCGAAGGGGTCGATGAGGACGAGTGGGTGAGTGTGATGTGGTGTGATGAGTCACAAACACCGCCGGGTGCGTGTTGGAAAAGAAAATAGCACTTTGTGTTCCCACATTTTCTTTTGTTTTGGATGAAAGAGAATTAAAACTTCTCTCATGCGTACTTTGTGGCTGCGCTGACCGTCTGTGGCTGCTCTGTCGTCCAGGATGACTAGAAGAAGAGGGAGGAGGAGACGGAGACGGAGGAGGAGGGCGGGGGTGGGGCGTCGCCCCGTCCTCGCTTTCAGAGAGGAAAGGACCAATCAGGATGCCAGGATTTTGCAACGGTGCCAGCGGACCTCCGAGCTCAAACGGCCATCATCTCAGAATTACAGCACAGTGACGACTGCACAACGAGGGTTTACATTGGGAGAGTAGAACACCGCAGCGTTCTCTGACATCGGCGCGCGTCACATGACCTGCTGAGGCTTTGTAAATCAAATAGGACTGCATGAAACTTCTTAGGGATAATGATACAGTATTGATATAAATTCAGTCTCTCTCATGTTAGCGATTCCATTTTTTTTTTTAATGCAACTGAAAAATGATAGTTTGGAAAACTCACGATTCAAGATAGCAGATTTCAGGATAAGACAATATGTAAGCCAGGCTCAGTCAGCGCACAATCAGTTAAACAGCAGGCAGGGAGTTTAACCTGTAACACTGCTGTTTGCTCTCTGACCAATCATGCTTGTAACGGTTTAAAAAAGAAAAAACTGGAAAAATCATTTTGTTTCCCTGTGCTTTGTGGTCACGATTTAAGCATGATACTGATGCACAATGTATTTTTTGTTTGTTGTGCGTATCTACTGGCCAGTGATGCAAGCACACGCCGTCACGTTGTATTGTTGAAAATGTCAAGTGAGGGTTGTGGGATTCGGGGCGTTGTTTGGTGTTTTTGGTGGCGTTGAGTATCTGAATATTGTGAATTTTGATGGGAAAGGTTTCGTCTTCCGGTCAGGCGGAGTGTCACTCGTTCAAAGCCTTCATCAGCCAAATCCACTCCGAGGATACGACAGGGTCACCAGTACTCATGTTTGGCCATGAACTGGAATTTATAACGCAAACCTCTAGTTCACTTGTCTTTTTTATTTTATAGCAATGATAAAATAAGGTGCCATTTTGACATAATGATGATTTTCGTGTATTAATGAGTTGAATATTGAGGGAATGTTTTGCCATACGGTGGTCACATGGGGCCTTTTGTATAATCTATAATCTAAACTAATTTTCTTTTCTTTTTATAGGCAATTTATCATTTTCTTCCAACCGTTTGGTGATTTTTCTATCATAAATGAGCTAATTTTCTTATCAAATGTCCACTCGTCCTAAGTATCCCTGGAGTGATCAGCAACAGTATTAATAACTTCCAACAGAGCCATCAAAGCCTTCAAGTACGATACCAGTCAAGCTATAGCAATACTATCTACGACCATTACCGAAGGTTGAATGCACCATGTATGTTTACAACCTCTTATTGACCCCCTGCAACAACAAAAAAAATCCCAGTCAACTCAGCCGTGCATGCCTGTCATGTTGTATACTGTACATGAACTGCAGGTGTTGTCTGTGTTTGTGTGATTTATATTGTCTGTGGTCTTGGTTCACAAAATGCCACAGTTGTCTGGACTGGACTGGACTAACCTGCACATCATTGTGTTTGGACAAATAATAGCTTTGATATAAATTGAATCTCGTATTGCTCGTTTTGTTTTGTTTTTTGTTTTGCAGTCTGTTTTGGGTAACGTTTGTGAATTTTTGTTTTTCAATGATCTCCTTCAATAAACACCTTTTGCACCTGGTACCTACCGTCTGTCTTCTGGTTTTTAATGAATTATAAAGCCGAAGGGATTTCTAAGCATCAAAATGGGTTATTGATGCACAACAAATTCAGCACACTAACAGAAAATAAGAAATGTAAAGGCTACTTTAACAAATTCTGAACTGCATGCAAGCTATTTGAAAGACTACTTTTTAAATATCTTGTACTTCAATTAACAGCGTTAAAGTACTACACATAAGTAATGGTCGCACAATAATTTTACAGTAATCGCTAATATTTAGAGAAGAATGTCGTCACTCACCAACTTAAACGCTAAGACTCCTAATGAATAAATCCACCGAGCTAACCAGACTAGGCTAACGCTGTAGTCTTGCCTCCCTGCCACTAGGCGTCACTCTTAGAAACATCATCTACTTGAGTTTATCTGAAATTTCGTCCTCTCGTCTCGTCGTTTCCTTGAACTTTGACCACAAAATAACCTTCATCTCTTACATGTGAGAGTACGAGAGCCGCACGCCGGCTGGGAAGTGATATTCAGAAATGGTAAGTGCACGTTCTGTCACATTCTCGTTTGTACTTATTCACCGCCTGGCTGTCACTGTGAGACCGAGGCAAAGACGCTAGTTAGCATTAGCTCAAGGCTGCTGCTGCCGCGTCCTACATTGAGAACGCAGCATTGCGGCGGCAACATTCCTCGTCTCTTGGCTCCTGACAGCCCGGTTTGGGGTGAAACCTATGGAGCCGAGTGCAACGTCTAGTAGTGTGTACCGTTGTCAGTGTAAACCGATAAGGGTTGTTACTGTTACTGTTAGCATCTCCAGATGTTTCGTCACTAGCATATTTCGCTTCCACACTACGGCTTAAATCGTGTCCTCGTGCACTAAGTCTCAGTTATGAGAAGAACCGACACGTTGTCATGTGGGTGCCACTGATTGACTGACTGTCGCTGTTTTCAGGCCAAGTACCTCGCTCAGATCATCGTCATGGGGGCTCAGGTGGTTGGACGTGCGTTCGCACGCGCTGTACGGCAAGAATACGTAGGTATGATCGCTGATGTGGCCAATTACATCACATCACATCACTCACATCCCGACAAGGGTTTTCCCCAATTCTCCAACAAAATGACGTTTGTATTGTTTCTTTGTTTCCCTCACAGCCAGTCAAGCAGCAGCGCAGGCCAGGGGCCAGTCGTCTCAGCAGTCTGCCGCAGCCTCCAGCATCACCGGGATGAGTCTGCAGGAGGCCCAGCAGATCCTCAACATGTCCACACTCTCACCTGAAGAGGTCCAGAAGGTACGGAAAACACCAGAGCCCATGGCTAGAGCTCTATGACCTTGTTGCTTTAGAAGTTTCTTTACATGTGCAGCGACTTGCTTTCCTTTTTGAGATAATAAAAGCATGGAGTGCCCATCGACATTATCAGCATATATGTTCACTGTTTTCGAAAGCCTGATTTGCCTCGTTGCTAAATACAGTGACTTAAAAGACCTGTATGTGTTTGTCTCTTTCAGAACTACGATCACCTTTTCAAAGTCAATGACAAGTCGGTGGGCGGTTCATTTTACCTCCAATCAAAAGTGAGTAACGGCTACGGCCAAAAATATTCTCATTTTACGACGCATCTGTTTTTGTTTTTTTTATATTTGTCTGATGAATCCGCTTTGAAAATGCAGTTACGACATCACTTCCCTCTCCTGCTTTGTTGCACAGGTGGTGCGAGCCAAGGAGCGTCTAGAGGAGGAATTATATATTCAGAGTGAACATCAAGAAAAGCAGAAGACGCCAGAAACATGAAGTATGAAATGATTACTGCCCCATCGCTCTCCTTCCCAAACCTCTGTAAATTATGTCCTAATAAAAGTATTTCCCCCCTTTTTTTTAAATCCTGACTTTGTCACATTTTTGTCAAGTTTCATCAAGTGAGAGCACTTTTTCTGCTGGGGATGCTTGAAGCTCAATCGTAAAATGACACAAGTGGGCGGATAGAGTCAAATACCGTAATTAGTGAGTACACGAGTGTTGCTGCTTATGTATTTTGATATTTACTCATAGTTTTTATGTCACATTTCAGCTACTGTGGAATGAAATAGCTGGAAAACGCAGCTTGTCCAAACAATACTCAGGTAAATATTTGGTGTGGTGTTTCTGTGCAGGTGAAGGGTCACAAGTATGAAAACCTCACTCGGTGTCCAGATGTTGGATGAAGTCTTAAATGAAAGTGTATATTTGAAATAGCATTTCATGAGAAGTTGGTGGGGCAAACAAAACCAGGCTTTGTATCAAATACAACTTTATTAAACATTTTTTTTCTTTTCATTGACATTTTCATCAATATCGTAATAAAATTCCTCTAAAACAGGAGAACGCCACTATGTTGTACCAATTGGAGACTTTTACAACTCTAAAATTCTTCATGTTCACGCACAGAACATGATGCCAGGAAAAAATATATATATTTTCATATAGTCATTTTTTTTCGTATAGTGTATAACTTCTATTTTTTATTTTTTTTTTACCTAGAGTAAAAAGGCACTTGGAAAAAAAATTTAAAATACTGACATAATATCTCACAAATGTGCAAAAAACCATAACGTGGAACAGGCCGTGGGTGGCCGTAGTCTTATCATTAACCCTTTGTGCAACACTGTGGCACCTGAGTCAGTGGCACGCCTCTGAACTGACTCGTGCCACTGATTGTGCACTTTGACATAGTATCAAGTGTGGGTTACTTTCAAAAAAAAAAAGAAGAAAATCTCCTGGAGCAAGTACCGCTTTCGTCAAAAGACTCGAAATTCATACATTTTTGCAAGTCATTGTGTGATTTTCTTTTTGTACTATTTGTCTCGGTTCCCATTAAAGAGGGCGAACGATGCTCTGTCACTAACGAGCGGACGCGGCCGCATCCCGTATGTACACATGCTATGCGCTGGAGGGAGGAAAGTGCAGTTTATAAACAGACTGAGCTCAAAGGGTTAATGGATCATACAGCTTATTTAATAACACTGTGGACCCGCAGCGGATCCGTGTCGATATGATTCAGCTTTCTGCCGCCGTGCCGAGTCTCTGCCCCTGGTTTCAACCTACTGGAGACGTGCGCGCACGCAGACACACACACACACACACACAAATGCAGGCAGACAGACAGACAGACAGACAGGGGAGGGGAGCCGAGCCGCAGCATCTGATGGCCTCGCTGTTGCCAGGGAAACCATGTCTCGTCAACTAACACCTGTTACTGATGACATCACATGCCCGAACCGTCTAGAGAAGCCTGAGATGACATGAGAGCGCAGATGACGTGCGTGCGTGCGTGCGTGCATGTGTGCGCGCGCTCGCGCGCTTGTCATTTAGTCATGAGGCTGAAACACAGCTGGACAGTTTTTTTCCCTGCAGTGGCTTTTGTTTTTCTGTCGGACATTTTTTTCATTCTTGCTAAACGATCGTGTCGTGTCTCTGTCGTCTTGCGGCGGGAAGATGGATGGCGTCTGCGCTTGTGCTTTTAATCTGCAGGAGGATGAAAGGAGGAACTGGGTGGGCAGACATTTCGCTGGCCTAGTTTTTCCCCCCGCAGCCTGCTGCTCCGTCTGTGAGCGGCTGCCACACTGGACGGCGCGACGCCACCGACTTCACAGGGAGGCAGGCTGTTAGCTTGGGGGTGGGGGAGTGGAGTGGGTGGGGATGGGGGGGCAGACAGATGGAGGGCGGCCGTCCTCTGCAGTTCCTCCTCTGCAGGAGCACACACACACACACACACACACACACAAACACACACGCAGCCTCTCGTCTCTGCATGTTTTGTCGTCCTTCGCTCGATCGTCTGCCCGATCGTCGCTCTTCTCGCTCTCGCGTTCCCTGAGCTGTCGGGCATCTTGCAGTCAAATGATATTTCTCGTCCCTTCACAGTTGTTTTCCGCCTGGAGGAGCCTGAACGTGCTTTGTATTTGGTCACTTAATGCATCGATCAGAATATCGTAACGTTTGAATTTAAAGAAGACGTTTTCAACCGTTCATCTTCCTTTGCTGAAGTCGTTTCCGAGCGTCTCGGTTGTTCTACAGCCTGTTTAGCGTTTGTCAATCAGCGCGGAACAACGTGCAGCCATCTCGTCCACCAGCCTTTCGACTGCTGCACGACAGCTGGATCACAGATTTTGGCCCCGAGGTCTCTCATCTCGCCAAACGTACAATTTTCCATGGATTTCATGGGTTTCATTCCCAATCAGCTCCCTACGCTGATAGCGGGAGGTGGAGAGGTCGAGTTCTGAAGAAAGCCAGTGGGTGGGCGATGTTGTTTTTGCTTCCCCTTCCAACTGGGTCTGGCAAGAGTGAAGCGATTTGACATCTTATTTTTCGATTCTAACCGTGGCACCACCAATACAGGAGGTTACTGAAAAGAAGAAAAGGCCTAGAAGGGCTGTGTAAACCTTTGAACAAAGGAAACACACAAATTTGACTGCGACTGCTTGAAGAGGCGACGCCCAGGAGGAGCTCCCACACCTTGTTTTTTTTTTCCCTTCCCTTTCCTCGATCTCTACATTGGCTCTATCTCGACGGCAGAAAGCTGAGTGCAGAGAGGCCGCTGCACAAAACAAGAAGCAACTTCAACATCAGGAAACAATGTCTCGTCTGAACAACAGCGGGGGGAAAAAAGTACAATGATATAAAAAAAACAGCAACAACAGATTATTTCTAAGACTGGGTGCTGAAAGAAGTGAGACCGGCGTGGCGAGCTGGCAGGGAGGAGGAGGAAGAGGAGGATTGAGGAGATGCTCCTCGTGTCGTGTCGCTCCTCGACCTCCCCTCCTGCAGCCAGACTGACCACTTTTTTTTTTTGCACGGTAAAGTAAAATGTGAAAGAGGGCCTCCGGCCCCGGCTGAGACGACTCGTGTAGCCGCGTGGCGAACGTGGCAGTGCGCAGCAGGTGCGAGGCGACTGCTTCACGGGACCGTCAGAAAAATATTCCCCAGCAGAAGTCTTTGCTTTTTTTTGTTTGTTTGTTTCTTGTTTGTTTTTTCGCCCCTTGGGACAGAGGAAAATGAGGCAGTTTGCACTAGTGTGGCTTCCTGGTCAGTCCAGCTGTAATGAGGCATTTGGGGTGCGTCGTGGCTCCTCCCCCTCCTGCGGTACAATACACAACACCACACCCCCTCCCTCCACCCTCCTCACTCCTCCCGCCTCCCAAGGTATGTTTGGCACAGCGCAGCACTTGTTAAGCTGGCAACAAAATAAACGTCGAGGTCGGGTTTAGCTTTCCCGACGCTCGACATCGCCATCTGTTTTTTCCCCCGGGTTGCGACTCGGGGTCGCCCCTTTGAGGAAAACACGACAAGCCGGTGTTTATCGGCACAGTGGCTCTTTTCATAACCGGCAAAACCGGCCACTGCGCCGGATTCAATCACAGGAGAGCAGCTGGGACAATCCAGGAGTGTCACAGCGGTAGTACCGCCTCTGACCAGATGGGGGAGCCAGACGCACCGATGCCCCCTTTTTTTCTTTTTTTTTTCGTTTCTCTGGCGTACAAAAAAAAAGGAATACAAAAAAAATGCAGGGGGAAGGGTAATGATTACAGGTGATGAGACACCGTTTGTCTGTGGCGAGTCCTGCGTTTGGCTCTGTGCCCTGAAAAAGCCCCCTGGTCCCGCCCACCCGCCGCACATTCTGGCTGGTCGCCTTCCCCCCGAATGGGAGCAGATTGTCAAAAGAGAGCCGCCCACCCCCTAGGCGTGTGTGTGCTACACCTGGAGGGGGGAGCCGAGAGTTTAGCAGCAGTTCTGAGGTTTTAACACTATCGTAGATAATCAGTCGACACCAGTTATGCGCCGTGTTCGACTGAACCGTCTCCAAGTCGACGCCTGTTTTTGTTTTGTTTGTTTTTCCCCTCTTGGACAATTCCGAGACACTTTGAGTGCACTTGCTTTGGTACGGCACGCCTGTCTGAATCGTATTCCTCATAGCGTCCTGCGGAAAAAAATAATATATATATTTATGTATGTGTACATAGGTCCTAACTTGAAAAATCAACTGCGGAGAATTGTTGTATTGCGCCTTATTTCTTTTTCGCCCAACCGTGAGTGCGTCGTCATTCAGTTTCACGGTGTGTCTCTCTCACGGCTGGGCTGGAGGCACGCTGTCACATAAATACGAGGGTACATAAGTAACGGGGACTTTTAGAGGAACACAGAGCGCTAAGACTGTCGTGTTTTATGGTCCCTTTGCAAAGAACCAGCAAACAGGAATGATTATCATATTAATATATGAAAAAAAAAACAAAAAAACAACAGAGTAGGTAGGAGGAGTCCATTATTAGGGCCTTGTGGTAGAAACAAAGAGCCGTACGTCGTCTGAAGAGAGAGTTCTTGGGCCCCAGGTTGAAAGAGTCCGATCAAGACAAGAGGCTTGCGTTGTGTGCATGACTGTCGTGAGGTGTGCTGTCGGCGGCGCCTCCTCAGGGTTCCTCTTGAGTTCTGTCACCACCTCCAAAGCCCTTCTGGATGTGATTGTGCGAGCCAATCCATATCAACATGGCCTTCACCCCATAACCCCCCCAGGCCCCACCCCTCCCGACCCCCGACCCCCGACCCCCTGAGCTCTCCTGGAATGTTTGCGTGTATTGATGTGTGAGCGTGCACGAGTGTGTGCGTGTGTGTGTGTGTGTGTGTGTGTGTGTTTGCGCGTGCGTGTTATTAGTTGACCACAGCCGGCTTGAGCACCACGGTGCCCGGGGGTATGACCACCCAGGACATTGGATCGTGAGACCCACCTGTGGAGAGGTTCAGCACCCCTCCGCCGGCCCCACTCTTGTCCTCCACTCTTCCCCTCTTGCCGTGCAGGCCGAGGCCCCTGCGCTCCAGCATGGGCACCATGGGCAGGCCCAGGGCCGAGGAGGGGAACGGCGAGGAGAGCAGAGGCGACTTGCCCAGCCCGAGCGGCGAGCCGTTGAAGGACAGGATGGGCCCCATGCCGCCCCCTGGTGGCGAGCCGGGGCAGCCCAGCGAGCTGAGGTCCAGGGGTCGAGCGCCCAGCGGGGACAGAGGCAGAGAGCCGCCCAGGCCCTGCAGGCCGTGTGCCCCCAGGAGGGCGGCCGCCGCCCCCGGAATGATGATGTGCGCCGCGCTGACGTAGGAAAGCTCGGAATCCTTGCCCATGTCGCCACCGAGGAGGCCGCCGCCGCTCCCCTTCAACACGGAGCCCACCCGGCCCGGCGAGCCGTGCTCCTGGGCCACAAAGTGGCCGTGGGCCTTGATGTGCTTGCGGAGGGAGCTGGGGTCCGTGTAGCGCTTCAGGCAGCCCACCATCTTGCAGTAGTAGGGCTTGTCCACGTAGTGCGTGCGCGTGTGCTTGAAGCGGTCGCTGGAGTTGGAGTAGCGCTTGTTGCAGCCCTCGTACGGACAAATGTACGGCTTCTCACCTGGACAGAGGAGGACAGAGCCAGTTTGACTTTGGCAGTGTCGGGTAGTATAGAGTTACATGTAACTAATGTTGTGAAGTAATTTAATTACAAAATAAACATTATTGTAATCAGTTACATATCTGGAACAAATGTGTAATTACACCAATTTTGTTTTTACAAAAAAGGCTTAATGTTTAATTAGTTAGCTGAGCCTTTTGATTGGTTCTCCTGTCAAGTTCGGAACTGCAGCGCCCCCTACCACTGACCTACCAAAGCTGCTGAAAGCTTAATAGTGTCAGGGCTAAACAGTTGAGAACATTTCCTGAATATTGAGAAAAGTGGTCAAAATGTAATGAAATGTAATTAGTTGCATTACTTTGGTAAAGTAATTGAAACACATTAGTTACATTTCTAATAGGGTAAAATCGATTACATTTGCAGCAAGTAATCATCCCAACACTGGACTTTGATGTGTAAAAGTGATCCAACTCAGGAGGTTCCTTTGTCTTCACTCAACAGCAAACAGAACAACACACTGACCTGTGTGCGACCGGTTGTGTATCTTGAGGTTCTCGAGGCGGGAGAAGCTCTTGTTGCAGGTGGGGCAGCGGTGGGGCTTCTCGTTGGTGTGGGTGCGAATGTGGATGAGCATCTTGTACCTGCAGCCACACGTCGTCAGTGATTAGGTCAAATGTGGCAGCGTTCCTGGAACTCGTGTGTGATCGTCAAAAGCCAAGCGTGCGATTGTCTCACCTGGCATTGAAACCCCTCCCCTTCCGGGCGCAGCCCTCCCAGTGGCAGCAGTACCCAGAATCCTTTTCAGGCTTGACATGGAAGTCGTTGACGTGATCCACCAGGTCTTGCAGGCAGTCGAAGAGTAAATGGCACTTTAACAAAGACAGCAAAAGCCCCACGTCAGTCTGGCTGCGACCGGATCATAGTTTGGTTTATTTCCTTGGGGATTTTTTTTTCAACCTCACCTTCTTCCAGTGGCAGGCCAGTTGCTCGTCCGCCGAGAAATCAGGCGAGGCTCGCTTGTCGCCCGACTGGCCTACGAACATGGAGGACGGGAGGTGAAGCCCCGCCCCCGCTCCGATTGGCACGAAAAACTGGAAGGCCTGCCAGATTTAGAGAATTTGGATGAAAATAAACGGAGAAAGCAGTTAGTAAAATCCTCCACTCTCAGTCTGAGGCAGTATGACGGCAATCTTGTCATTGTAGCTTTTTAACTGCTTCTCCGAAAAGGTCTCCTCTTTGTCCTCGCATACTGTCACTCTTGTGCAAGTCATAAAAATCTCCCAATAAAGGTGCGTTTCAATCAAGTGGCTGTAATAAAATGTAGAAGAAAAGTGAAAACGCAACAAGTAGTCGCCATAGTTATTTACAACTTGGCAAGAGACATGGCTTCTTCAGGAGGCCAAAAAGCTACGGTAGCTAGCTAAATTCTAGCGTCAGTATCATTTGATGCTAGATTGACTGATCTGCTCCACGCAGTTACGAAACCATAGGAGTCAAACTCTGGACCGCACAGTATTGCCAGTCCGGTATCCAGTTCTCATAATACATCAATGGCTCAAACGCATGCCGCTCCGACCAAAGAATTGTTTATTACAATCCCTCACTTTCAGCTCAGCCGCCTCTTTCAAAACCGTGCGGGTATAAGTTGCTGCGGGGCGATGAAGGGTCACAAACTGGAGAACGTGTGAGAGTGTGACAAGAAAAGCAAAAAAAAAAAAAAAAAAGCTTCAGAGAGAAGTTGAGTGCAGCTTGTGTCCGGTGGCCGGGGTCGGAGGCTATCGAGGACTAAGTGGTGCGGCTGAATGCTCCCAGCCAGCATGTTTCAATTAGATTGGGAGGGAATTGAATTAGGCGGCGTGAGGTCTGCGTGGCTGTACCTTGTCTGAAAATCTGATTAGGCGCACAGACGCTGCACACATGTAGCCAGCGGGGGCCACAGGGTGCACGTCCCTGCAGACTGAGACACTTGTTGGCGATGCACAGGAGGCGCTTGATAAGAGCTCCTGCAGCCCCTCCGACTCTCTCACACCCTTCGCGTAATCGGATTCCCCTGCTGAGGCGCAACCCAACACGACCCAGCCGCTCCTGATCTGCTGACCCTGAGAGGCTGAGTCACACCTTTTTTTTTTTTTTTTTCCTGTGTTGCCTCGAGCTGCAAGCCACCGGACTGGAGGGCAGCGTTCGTTCCTTCTGCCAAACTTGGGGGCGGATTAATAAACAGAAAGTGTGACACGGAGGTGCGAACGTGTGTGCGCTGGAAGCGCGCTTCACTCACCCCCGAGGGAATGTAGTTGCTGTTGGTCATTTCCGGAGAGCTGGGGGTGTGGCGGGAGGAGGGAGACATGCTCAGGTCCACTGCAGGGGGGGTGGGAGTGTCAGTCCGATCATGGGGGACCACCTGGACACCTGAGAAAACAAACACAGCGCTTAGGGCGACCTGATCCTGGTCTTTGTAATGTCAGAGGCACCGCTGGGCGGATTATCCTGAGGTTACACATTTTTTTACTCCTGGTAACCAGAGATTGAACTCTCATGATTAGGCTGAGGGTCTCCCAAGTGCGAGCATGAGGTTCCATTTTTCTGACAACTCTTGGAATCCTGCAATTGCCCCCTTAAGACAAGAAGGTTGCAGGTTTGATCCCGACGTAGTGTTGTAGTGCTTGGGATTGGTCTTGGCCTCAAGACCACTTTTTAAGGGTCTTGTCTCGTCTCGTCTCGTCTCAGACTGGGCGGACTTGGGATTTTTGGTCCGGACCGGTCTTGTCTTGGTCTTGAACCCCACATGTCTTGGTACTGTCTTGATCTCCATACTCTCCAGTCTTGATAATGTCTTGGTCTCGGTTGGTACAGTCTTGACTACAACACTAATGTGAGGTGAATTGGGAATTCTAAATTGTCCATAGGTGTGTGTGCAGGAGGAAGTGGGTAGAGAAGATAGACGGATGGATGAATTCTTGGAATCCAAGAACGTAGACGATCCTTCTGCTTTTACTCTTGGAGGCACCACCTTAAGGTGAAACTTTGACAATCTTTTGGTCGCTCAGTTGTTTTCAACCAAACACGGAACGCTGCACGTTCCCAACAGCCACGACTTCAATGTCCCGCACTAGACAAAATGCATGCGTGCTACCGAGAGGTGGAAAGTCACTGCCTTCTGTTGTAGGATCATTTCTACGATGAGTCTCACGGACAGTCATCTGTGACCGAGCACAGGCGCGTTTCGAACAGGTATTCCTCAGTGTGTTTGCTCGTCCAGGAAATGACCTCATTATATAGATTTATCTTCTAACACATTCATTTAGCTTGTTATCTCATTAAAGTCTTGCTTGGACGAGCGTGCACACTGAGGAAGACCTGTTCGAAACGCGCCTGTGCTCGGTCCCGGTGGCCTGTCAGTGAAGCTAATAAACATCTTTAAGATGGACACTTGAGTGCTGCTGGCCGTTTGTCATGTTTTGATTCAAACTGATTGGACCTTGCACTTCTCTAATTTTTATCATTTACTTGCAGTGCGTGTTGCTATCTATTTCTTTTTCATCCATGACGTCCAAACTCCACATCGAAGTTCACCCGGCCCCTCGAAAAGAAACCCCAAAAAACCGACGTGGACGTATATGGATACACACCTGTGTGCGGCGAGGCCGGGGAGGCGGGCTCTATGACCGCAGTACCGTCGTCCGCCATGAAGAGCTGGCGAGCGCGCTTGGCGTGCAGCGGCGACAGGGGCGGCGAGCGCGCTCCTCTGTCCCTCCCGTTGGGCCGCCGATGGAGCTTCAGGTCCAGGGGCTCGTCTAAGGAGAGCATGGCCGCCAACCGCTGACCTCCCACCTGTGCAAACAATCGCAGAGGGGCAAGGGTTAAGCCGAGTGGGGGGCCAACAAGTTTTTTTTTTTTTTCTTGCACCCCTCTCCCTGCCCCACCTACAGCATAAAATGCAGCAAAGGAAGCGACGGACCTGCCCGAGCCAGGTGGCATATGGTTCCCTGTGCGAATATTCTCGAGAATATCTGACATCCCAGAATCTGAGCAGTGCTGTGCGACAATAGTGAAGCAGCCGGACCGAAACACTGAAACACTGAGCGAGCAGGAAGAAAAACAAACACACGCACGCTCACGTAGAGATCTGAGTGACCCACCTCCCCCCTCCCTTTTTTTTTCCACACTGACCTTTGCCCACACGCTCTTCCTGAGGAATGTCCACAATCCAATCCAGATGGTCACCCTCGCCGTCGGCCCTCGGCACCCTCCCACCAACCCCACCCACCCGCTGGCCCGCTGCACCCCGCGGTGCCCCTCCCTCCCCGCCTCCACTTTGAGAACCTACCCCCTCCCCCCCCCCCCCCCCCCCTCACCCCACATGGACCTTTGAGACCCTCCACCCGCCTCACCCCCCTCCTCCTCCTGCACACTGCAGACACGGTGACCTCTGGACCCTGCCTGAGGGCGGCAGCGGGGAAGACCCGCCCCCCTCGACTGCCCACCGCCGCTCCGAGTCGTCCTCCTTCCGCCAGACTGACTCGACACCGAGTGGCACCGGGCGAAATCACCCGGCGGACCCCCGCCTGAGCAAACAGCCCGCTCACATTCAGATTAGACGGGCCACAGCGTGTTTGTCTAGGCTTGTTCTTTTTTTTCTTCCTCTCCAAACACGTGCGCTCGGTGCTCATCAGCAGGGGGGGGGCGAGTGGGGTGAGGGTGGGGGTGGGGGGGTTACAGCTGGTCCACTGCCAAAAAAAAAAAAAAACTCCATTCAAAGCAACGTGCTCGGGGTTCACCGCGGCCTCCTAGCCACAGAGGGCGCAGTGGGATTGTCCCACATTTCTCCTGACGAGAGTTCAGGGAAGTGCGTCTTCCCACATAGACACACAAGTCATTAATCAGACCGACAATTTTTCGACAAATTGCCTGACACACACATACACACATACAGACACACTACTCCTGGCGGCACAGCGATTTTCTTCCAGTGGCCACTTGAGGTACTACAGTCAAAATGGCCCACGGCCAAACAAGCATTTTTCTCCCCTCGACCGCAATACACATTATTGCGGTATACACATAAATAAATGCACGTAAAACGGCTCATTGTGATTGGCCGATGTGTCCTGATGTATTGCGTGAATTACTGAGGAATGATGGGAAGTGACGCTATGCTGCGCTACACGCTCAATTGGGCCGCATCATGTGGAAGCCAAAAACCTTTTCACCGTATGCGCTGACTGCACAACTCCACGCACACATACACACACACACACAGACACACTGCTCCCTCTCCCGCCGCACACTTGCAGAAGATGATGGCATGTGTGTGAATGCTGGGCTTTGAGAGCGACCGTGAGACATGGGGAGCCGGGAGGCTCGGAGGCGAGAGGTCAGTGGGTTCAGCGGCCCGTCCGGGGCCACGGCCGGGCGGGCGGGCGGGGGGGGCGGGATGGATGGAGGGGCTTTCATCGACCCAATCAGCCGAGTCCAAGTCCCGGTGCCAACATGGGGAACAGGACTGTGCGTGTCCTTTGCATTTCATTTGATTAAAAGGCCCTCGCTGACGAGCGCATGACCCGCCGGCCCGTGCTGCCGAACGCTTTAGAGTGACTTAACACCGAAATGTCAGACGTAATCAAACACGCAGAGGGCAGGAAGCCCCCTAACACACACACACACACACACACACACACACACGGGAGCGAGGAGGAGGGAATGAGACGAGACGTTTCCAAACGCACTCGAGCGGAACACACCGGCGGTCAAAAATCAACTGGACCGGCACCAAGAAGTCGTCCGACACGAGCACGCAGGCCAACTCTTTAGGATTTGGCAGTAGCAGCGTTGGCCTGCCTGTGTGTGTGTGTGTGTGTGTGTGTGTGCTTTCTTTCTTTCTCTCTTTTGTTTTTTCAATTTTTAAATCTGATCCCCCCTGAGATTTTTTTTCCCCCCTGATTGAATTCAAATGATCCAGCTAAAGATTCTAACCTCATCGTCTCTGCTCATCTAAATCTAATCTCAGATCCATTCTGATTGTGTAACGAGGAAAGAAGGAGCCTCTTGTTGCCATAATTATTATTTTGAGCGTCACACGCCCATTAAGAGCGGCAAACAGTAATTAGCCGTAGGAATAAGAGCAGATGGATCCTGGTTTCCACTGATGATGGAACCACCTCCCTCCTCCTCTTCATCCCCAGCGTGTCCAGTGCCTGTATCCCTTTTTTTCCTTGTGGTTGGCAGTGACTAATTTACTGTAACTCTTGGCTGCTGCACATTTTGGCTTCCTTGTTTGGATGAAATAGCAACAAAAAAAAAAAAATCACCCCCGAGCCCTCCAAAGCAAAAGCACCCTGCACAGCTTTTCTACAAATCCCACTCTTATCCACGCTGGGGACCAACGGATAAACTGTTTTTTAATCCAGACTATAAAACTGGATAAGAAACAGATATGGAACTTTTGGATCTGCGTCGCTCTGGAATATAAATCAGATCATGGGATCCGACCGTGTCGCACTGTGAGACCAGCACGGAGACACTAAGGAGGTCAGTGCACAACAGCCCCTCTCAGGAAGCGGCGGCCCCACGTGCAACCCATTACTATAACTCCATAATGGATTATATTGCTCATCTTTTCCAATTTATTAAGTAGACCTCCATAGCAGGCTGGCTGGAACAGCAGCCGCCCTCACCAGTTCACACTCGCCGTTTGTTTCTCAGCGAATCCTTTTTGACGCAAATTGCACTAATGCTTTGTTTGAGTGTAAATATTTCCAACAAATAAAGTAAGATTACTTCTTTATTTGAATATTAATTCTTTTTACATTAACTTGTAGGTTTAAAACATGTCATTAAGTATCCAAACTCTTTCATTTGTCTAATCTAAAGAGTATGCGCAACCAGACAGGTTAAAATAGTATAGTGACTCTTTTAAAAGAGAGATGATTTATTTTTTTCAGTTAGATAATTTGGTGAATTCACGTCAAATTCAGACTGACTTCTAAATTACAACGTTACGCATTCGTGCTTGTTTATAGTTCCCATTCGATTCCTGCAACAGTTAGGGAGTAATGATATTTAGGTTAGTACATCCATGGTGATTTATTGCAGTCATATGACAGAATAATTGTATATGAGATGCAGGAACAGGAGGCAGACGGAGACCGCACCCTGCTGAAGGTAATTAAAAAAAAAAACTCTGTTGAATAAGTGTGGCAGACAGAGAAGATTTGTGTGTTTTGATGGACCCGCGCTGACTGTGTGTGCGTGTGTGTGTGTGTGTGTGTGTGTGTGCTCGCGCGGGCTCTTTCACAAGTCACACAACTTTGTTTTTGGCTAAAGCAGGCAGACAAATGAGAAAATTTGCTCGAAACTTTCTCAGCCTTCCCAGGAAAACAGAAAGTCGGGAAGAGATGAACTGCCCCTCCCCCACCACTACCACCACCACCACCACCACCCCGTCCAACTTTTGGGCTGGATTTCACCTTGGGCCCACCCTCACCATCGCTTCTTGGTAGCCAAAAAAACAGAAAAAAAAGAGTGGCTGGGAAATGAGTCAGTGTGTGTGGATGTTGGAAGTGAAGGTACGGGAGCGCGCGGCTGTGATGGAGGTTGATGGGGAGGAAGGAGGGAGGGGGCGGGGGGGGATTAAGGATGAGAGAGAAAGTGACGCAGGAAAGGAAGGAAGGAGCGCCGTGTGTGTGTGTGTGTGTGTGTGCCTGCGTGCGTGCATGACATGCGAGGGCGTGTTTGTGTAAAAGCTCGGTGGCGGGCGGCTGTGAAGTTTGTGGAAGGGGTGTCGGCCGGCCCCCATGCAGACTTCCTCTGCTGCGCCGCGGGGTCGATAGTCTCTCTGAAAGACGCCATTGTCCCCTCTTGCGGGCCCTCGCTCGCTCTCCCTCTCCCTCGCTCACTCACTCCCTCGCAGAGTAAACACAGGCCACAGCAGCTGAGCAGGAGGGTGCTGGAGGGGGGCCGGGGCGGGGGGGCAGGGATGACCAAAGGGGCCACAGCGAGGATACACCAGGATGAAGGGAACAGGAAGTGGAGGAGGAAGAGAGGCCCTGAAAGAAAGACCCGTGTGTGTCTACTGCATCAACCCCCCGCCCCTCCCCCGCCTCGCTGGGCCCGGGACCCTCTGACTGGGGTGGGGGGGGGGGGGCTGGAGTTCACCCCTGGGTGAGGGGATGGCGGAGGGGCAACAGGTCAAGGAGGCGGAGGAAACAGCCCTCGACCTCCGACGCCGCTCCGGCCGATTCGTCCCGAAGGCCGTCTTTTTGCACGCGGGATGCGTGACGAGCAAACGATCCCGACGATTGGATGTGAAATCAGCAGTTTTTTCACTCCAGGTTGGGACGCACACGAAGCAAACGACTGGACAGAATTACACGTTTTGCATCGCCGTCGTCACGGAAGAGCTGAGACTGCAAGGATGCACATGTTTTTGGGATGCCGCTGGGAGAACACGAGGTTCTTTCACTCACGTTCTGCCTTTTGAGAAGACAGAAGATGGCAACTTCACATTTCTTCTTTTTTTTGGCGACTATCGAGACACAAAGTGACCTCGCTGGCCGTGTTTTGTCGGTGGTGTCGGCGGAGGAGACAGACCATCACGGCAGCTGTGATTGGATGACACATTTGTTCGCAGTGCAACAAAAAAAAAAGAGGCATTCGGAGCGTTATGGCCTTTATCCTGCTCAGATGTGGAGGCCATCGCTCTGGCCAATAAAAAAAGAAAAAAAAAACATTGCCGCATATCCAAACCGTACAATAAACATGATTATAGTGCAAGGCAGAAAACTAGCTTTTGTAATAACTGTGTGTTCTGTGGGAGTATAGGAGAATGTGTGTATGTGTGTGTGTGTGTTCACGTACTGGGTGACCCCCTCAGAGGTTGGCAGTAACTTAATCTGCCCCCCACTGTGGCCCTGGGAGGTGGTCCGAAGGAGGTAAAGCATCTCTCCCGAGGGGCTCTTTGCCGTCTCATTTTCTCTCCTTCTCTCTCTCTCTCTCTCTCTCTAATATACATACACACACACACACACACACACACACACACGCAGAACAGAGCGAAGCAGCCGCGGTGGGAACTTCTTGCCAGCGATGGTGTTGATGTGACGGCTGGTATGAAACGCATTACCGTGAGGTTTTGCTCGAACAATTCTTTTTGCGGAAAAAAAAAAAAAAGAAGAACGCTGTGTGCAACCAGAGCCTTTTGAGGCGGCCGATCACGAGCTCCTCTGTTGATTCTTTGTCAAATTGGAGAAGAGAAACAAGAAAAACAACCAGGCAGCACATCTCAGTGGGAGAGCGGCTTTGAGGCTCTTTACACAGTCCTGAACTAAAACTCAACTTGAGCAGACGACAGAAAAGCACATTATATTTAAAAACTCATATGTTAAGAAAATATAGATATTTTTCCGACTCTTCTGTCTCGTATTTCCAGGGGTTTGACGTCCCGCAGCTGCAGCATCACGTCGAGACCTGCTGGTTATTCCATCCGCCAGGTGCGACCCACGGGGTCAGAGGTGACTTGATTGCCGTGTGGGTGTGGCGTGACCTCTGACCCTTGACCACACCGGGTCAAGTGAACGCTCACGTCTACGCGTGCGGTGCAGGTTTGAACCAGTATCCCAGAGTCCAAGATGGCGGCCCAATCATTTCAATGCAGTTGCTCACCCAGCGCACACGCCCAAAAAAGTTTGACTCCCACATTAATGGGCCCATAGAGCGTGTGCAGTAGTGTCACTTCCCATCATGCCTCTGTAACTCGCGTGATCTATTTGGCCAATCGGAACCATTCTGGAGAAGGTCACTTACGGACACGTCAGGACAATCAGAACAAGCTGAGACACAGCGGCACGTACGACGTTGTGACGTCACGCTGGAAATAAACTATTTTCTGGCCTTTGTCTTTTTTTAAAACGACTAAAAGACCATAAGTGAAAAATCTACAATAGAAAGATTTGCTATGGATAGCGCTTCAGGTCACAGTCGTCCTGTCAGGCGTGCTTATTTTTGTATTGCGGTCTATGGGAAAAATGCTGGGATTTTTTTTTTGCTGCAGTACCTTGAGTGGCCATTGGGGAAAAATTGGTGTGCCGACATATTGCCAGTCCGGTATCCAGTTCTTATAATGCATCCATGGTTTGAACTCACACACACACACACACATGGGGCACAATCGCGGCCAACAAATAATCCGATTGATGTGATCGGAGACTTTGAACGTTAAACGATTCCTCATTAGGCAGATTTCCACGGATTACGTCCAAATTGTGGATATTGCGAGGTGAGATTACTTGGAGAGGCCGGCCTCGTGCGTGCAGACGCACACACACGCTGACGTCACGGCTTGAGTAATGATTCCGAACCAAAAATGGTCCCTCCTTTGCTCCCGGTTGTGTCACTGCTGACGTTACTTGAAGCAATACCAGGGAGGGAGCGAGGGAGGGAGGGAGTGAGGGACCCCACCCCACCCCTGCCGACTCCAACACACCCCAACCACAGGCCCCCATGTGCACCCACTAACGGATCAGTCAGCACGCACACACACGACACTCAGCTGAGGGACTTTTTTCCCTCAGCCCAGTCCCCCTCAGCCAGCAGCCGCCTCCTCAGACAGGAAACCTCAGTTTCCACTCCTCCTCCTCCTCCTCCTCTTCTTGCTCCTCCTTTGGGCCTCTCGTTTACTCCTTTCTCGTCATCCCTTTATCCTTTGCGTTTCATTGGCCGCCTCCGCCGCGTCGTTCGATCGCTGCTCCTTCGTCTTTTTGCGCTACGTTTTTCCAGCGCCGAGCAGATTTGCCGAACAACTTCCCTCCGTTTAATGGAGAAACATCGCCAGCAGACGTTTGCCTCCTTAAACTTTGAATCCAAACTTTGTTCGTTTTTTCTCTTCACCCCCCATTGTGAGAGGGGGGGGAAAAACACATAGAATTGTACACAATATTACGTAACAGCAGCGTTGTTCGGCGCCATAGGGGATGGGCCGCTAGCAGGGGAGAAAAATGCTGGAGTCCCAACAGCTGCAGTACAGAGGGACACGTGTGTTTTGCATGCCTCTGCGCAAGGAGCAATCAGCAGATGTTCTAATAGGATTTCCAAGAGGAACATTTATAAATACATGAAAGCGACTCGAAGCGCTTGAGCTCGCGAAAATTAAACGATGTGCAAATTAGGAAGACGTAGGGCGCGAGGAGCGAGGCGGAGGGAGGCAGGAGAGGGAAGAGAGAAAAAACAGAGGGAGAGACGGAGCGGAGGAGGCAGAGAGAGAGAGAGAGAGAGAGAGCAACAGGAAGCTTCTCAGCGAGCAAAACCGATGGCCTCCAGCCAGAACGTTCAGACACTGAAGAATTCCAGGCAGAGGGCAGGCAGGGAGAGAAGGTGCCAGGAGTGGGAGGAGGAGGAGGGGCGGAGGGGGGAGGCGAGGGCGGGGCACGCTTGAGGTTTGCGGTCAGAGGAAGAGCGCACACTTGGAGCGGCATCTCCACGGTTGAACATTGACGTCTAAACTTTGGTAGAACATTAAGTCGACGTCTGCTGAGAGTTTGGTTTGCTGAAGCGCCGAGTGCGGATCCCGTTTATTTACACAGGACTTTCTGAGAAGGACTGAAAGGTCAGATCAGTGCTCCAAATGAAAGTTACTTTACTTTTGGTTCGATTTGTTTCGACTTTCATACCTCATCATTCTATTTGTACTTATTTTCCCATTTTATTTATTGAAGGATTTATACTTATTGATCCCAGATTGCATATTATTAATTATCAAAAAAACAACAGGAAAACAGCAGGGCTGAGCTGAAAGGGGAGCAAGCAGGTAAAGAAGTAAACAAGACGGGTTTACTTCTTTACCTCTGAACGAGCTGAGACACAGCAGCACGTACGACGTTGTGACGTCAACTTTAAAACGTATTTTAAAGTTTTTTTTTTGCTGCAGTACCTCAAGTAGCCACTGAGGAAACTCTGGCGCGCCACTATATTGCCAGTCCGGTATCCAGTTCTTATCATACATCCATGATCCAGAATTAGCACATGACACACTGACCTCTGACCTGTGTCGACAGACAAAATAAATTCAGGAACGCAGTAGGTCCCATCAGATCCGAACCACCCAGATTGGGAGGGTGGAAGTGTTCGGAGGGGTGGAAGGGTCGAGAAAAGTATTTCAAAACAGAGGAACTGGACAATTTATTAAACTGTCCGGTAGCAGCTAAACAACGCAGCCGTATGCGATTAGAAGCCCACGTGCAGAAAAATGCGTCATTAGTCACTCGTTACTTTCCCCCATTAAATCTATCTCACTTCCCAAATGGGGCTGGATTGTTCCAAAACAGCTCCAGTGCCGTGTCAGGCTAAACACAGCCTCCCCCCAAAGGAGCGATGACTCACTGTGTTGAGGCAGTAAACCTTCCCCCCCCAAAAAAAAACAACCCTGAAGACTCTTCACACAAGCGGCACTGCGGGCTTTTGAAGAGCAGTGAGTAATCTGACAATAACGTGGGGCATTTCACAACGCGGCCGCTTTTCCTCGGAGGAGCTGGTGAAGGACGCGGCCGGGGGGGGGGGGGGGCGACCTCCCGCCCGTCCGTCCACCACGAGAGAATGAAGTCTGTGTTCGGCCTCTTCAAAAAAAATCTGGAGGGTCCCTGACCGACGTCCCCACCCCCCCCCGATTCCCCTGCAGCCTCCCCACAACCACATCGCCTCAGCTGAGGTGTCAAAAGTAGTTCACATTCTGAACTTAAGTTAAAAAAAAAAAAAAAAAAAACAGAAATACACTGGGTAAAAGTAAAAGTACTGATTCAACTCTCTTAACTCAAGTAAAAGTTAGAAAATACAAGTTCTGATTTTTGCAAAAATGAAAAAGTGGTGACAGAATAATCCGGACTGACCAGAGGTCTTGGATGAACATCTGGATCTGGTTCATCATTCAACAGCGCTGGTACTGTCAGTACTACAGTTTGGTTTTGTTTTTTTCAACTGCAGCACAACCAAACCGCAATCAGTGATGGTCATGACCAGTGACTCGTTACTGGATGTTTACACTTTTAATAACAGTCACCTTTGTGTTTCTCTGGAGTGAAAATTGAACAGTGACCCCAAAGCTGAGGTTCTCTAAAAAAAAAAAAAACTCCTCCAAAATTATGATCCCACACACTAGCAGTCAAAAGTTTGGACACACCCTATAAATGTAATGTCTTTTCTTTCATTCTCATGACTATTGACATTGCAGTTTCTCACTGAAAGCATCAAAACTACGTCTGAACACACATGGAATTATGCAGGAAATAAAAAGAAGGGTAAAATAACTCAAACTTCTTCAAAATAGCCACCTTTCATAAAAAACATATTTAGATTTATCTAACGTGTTTTTCCAAACCTTTAACTGGAAGTGTATATATACTGTAGTACGTTGAATATATATTTATATTGAACTAAATGTAAAAGTTCAAATGGCTCCACTTCAAGTAACAACAGCTATAAAGGATAACTTTGAACAGAATTTGTATCTTTTAAACACTTTTAAACCAGCAGAGTTTTCAGAAAAAGAAATACTCCAGTACAGCTACCTAGAAAAATCTACCTAGGTAAAGTAACAGAGTAATAGCACTTTGCTACTTCCCACCTTTGCCTCCCAGACAACCATCTGCATCGTCAGTCACCGCCATCCCTCCCTCCATTCTCTCCCCTCATTCTTCCCCCCATGCCTCCCCCCCCCACCCTCCCTTTTTTTTCGGCCCATTCCTGTGGCCTCTCCCCACAGGCGGTGATGCAATCCTCCGACTCCTGCGCGCAATCACAAGGTCTGGAGTTGGCTCGCCAGACAGGCAAGGGGCGTCGCCGCTCAGCGCAGCGCACAGCAGCGCTCGCTAAGGAAAAGCAACAGGAGGGGAGGAAAGAGGAAAGAGGAGAAGTCGAAGTGGGTGGGTGGGTGGGTGGCTGCTCCGGACGGAGGGCTTCTCGAGCCAGCCAGGGTGGAAAACAGCGGGGGCTGTCGGAGATGGCGGCGGTTGAGGGGGGAAAAGAAAGGAAAAGGAGGAGAAGAATAAGAAGAAAAAGAAAAAGGAGAGAAAAAAAACATACGGTGATAAAAAACAAAAAAGTTAAGGGCGCTGTTTTATGACGGGTGCAGCAGAGCTTTGGGGTAAACATGTTTTTTTCATTGGAGGAGCCTGGGGAGGGCAGCGCCTCTTTGTTTTCTCCAAGTAGCTGAAATTACTTGAATGTGATTCTGAGAGATGAAAACAAACCAAGAAAAATTGCCACCACACACCACCACCACCACCACCACCACCACCACCCCTCCCCATCAGCCCACCATCAGCCCACCATCAGCCCACCATCAGGCCAGCTGTGTGTGTGTTGGGACTTGCTGGACAGGCTCTCGGAAGTGATGTCCGTTCGCAACTCCCACACGGTTATCGCCGCCGCACTCCGGCTGACTCACGCCATTATGCTGATGTTCCGACCGGCCGCGTTCATTCCAAAACAACGGTGGTGCAACGTCGTCGGACCGTCCCAAACTGAGGCCCCGTGGCTTTTTTCCGGGCACGTGGCAGCGGTGTCAGACGATCGGAGCTCCGATGCGTACTTTATCCATGGATGTATTATCAGAACTGTATACCGGAATGGCAATATGGCGGCGGGCCAATTTTTCCCAGTGGCCACTCAAGGTACTGCAGCAACAAAAAAAAAATCGCACAGGCCCAAAAAACATTTTTCCCATTGACTGCAATACAAACATTTGTATTAAAATGGCTGACAGGACGACTGTGACCTGAAACGCGATTCATAGCAAATGTTTCTATTGTAGATTT
>NW_027466066.1:6440000-6472500 GCF_046127955.1 Nelusetta ayraudi | reverse complement strand
CCACAATGAATCACTTTTTATTAACATAAACACAGCGACATACTTTCACAGCTAAAGGGCCCCGTTTGCAAATTCATGCAGATTAGGAATCTGATTAGCATGAGTTGCTATACAGGAGTCTGGCGAGGAGATGTGAAGCAGAGCCGCTCTCGTCCACGTGAAGATAAATAAAATCATCGGGTTTGTTGTTCTAGACGTGCGCCGCCTCATTTACAGTATGCCGTAATCTTCCCTCTCCTGCTGCTCGGCCAGCTTTTCAACTCCAGCATAATCCGTGGCAACCATGGAACCCCGCAGCGACGTCAGTTCAAAACACTTTCGATTGCACTTATGGATGGATCTTGTCGGCCCCTTACATTAACACCCAGGCGGCCGATCTGTCCGAGGCGTCTCTTGGACTTTTGTGCGGGTACGTCCGCACCTCACAGAGTCTCACAGAGTCTCACAGTGCGGGAATGAGCTGAACGTGCTGCTTTTTATATCAGATGCGGTGAACTTTTTACGAGCCTGGTTAGGGGCATTAAGTACAAGTGCACTGTGGGTTCCCAACATCCCTCTGCCACATGCTTGGTGGTTGCACACTGACACTGGGTTATTACGCAGTTAGGGTCCACCTTTTTCCCCCCAAATAGAGGCTGCCTTTTGCACGTGCACAGTTATGGACGCCTTGGGTAATGATGTAACCCGTGTAACTTTTGGTGAGGGCTTGGCCCACTTGTGGCATTAAATCAAACTGTGATATGATTTATAATAGACTGACATGGTTTAAAAGCCTTTTTTCGGGGTATACCACTTGGGTACTGAGTTGGTTTCAAACTCGCCCAAATTGAGCGACCTCTGAGCGAAAGGTAGTACTGTGAGCACTCTAAGGTAAAAGGCTGCTCATGCTCTCACATGAGAGGCCATTAAACTGCACAAACGTAAACTTTGAATAGATAATGTGGCGAAACATTTTGCAGTGGGTAAAAAAGCCCCTTCAGAATATTGCAACAAAGTTATTACTATAGTGGGGGGATTCCAAATAGGCGTAGCATTTAGCACAGGGGGTCACATGGTGCGGTATGCACAGGGGGAGGAGGCGACTATAAGTTGTACGATAAGTATTGTGGCGGATTTTTTTGTATTTGAAACAGAAGCTATAAATCCAGACTTCCAAGCAGTAATGAGGAAAGTGGGCGGGACTTCCAAAAGCTATGGCAAAACAGTCCTTATAAAGAAAAGAAACCTGAGTGAAAACAGTGACAGTGAGAGCCTTTGTTGCAATGGAACATCCACCACTAACCTTCTTGAAATAACTTAACGCAAGAGAAGCTTAGAAGTTTTTTTGTGGCGTGACTGGAAATTATCGAAATACCACTTCACTTTCCCGAAAATCTGTCATGGAAATCCGGCCACATGCCCATTCCGACAAAAGCGGAATGCCACCACATGGGACGCAAGGCCGGACGTCGTCACGCGAGGAGCGTTCGCAAGAAGCGTTCGCAAAAAGCGTTCGCAAGAAGCGTTCGCAAGAAGCGTTGCGTGCAATTGCTGGCGTTGCCAACCCTGGCGGATGTCTCTCAGTGCAGCCGCGGCCTGGCCGTCAGATTGATGGTAGAGCAAGCGCTACGGTCGACCTGCGCTTGAACTTGTCATCAGCTGATTGGATAAACAATGTGGGCTTGTGGATGTGAGCGGCACCTGTGCTCGCGGTTCAGAGAGGGGTTATGGATTAAATAGCAGGGGCCTGGAACAGGGATGGAGGAGAGGGAGTCAAAGTCCTCCCTGCTGAACGCAGCAGCATTTGGCCTCGTTTTACCTCCTCCCTTCTCATGCGCACTGTACCAGCGCGATCTCCTTTAGCCTCAGGAGGTATCCCTCTGACATTCTTCAGCCTCTTTTCACCCACCTGTGTGGATCTGCACCGATATTACGACCATTTCTTCCAAAATATAACCACAGCCCCCTGAGCGTGCCTCAATCTGCACTGTGGCCTAATGCTTTAATGATCCGGCCTTATTCCACTCCAGCACGGGGCTTGTTAGGAGCGCCTTGGCAGGACTCTGCTCTTTCCCCTGGCATCTTTCGGAAACAATGGGCCCCGTGGGAGGCAGCCAATGGGGAGAACCCGGGCCCAGGGTGCACACAATTAGGCTCGGGGACAGTGGAATTGCTTAATTGGAGGAAAATAGCTCTTTATCCAGGGCCTCTCTGCCTGCACTCATCCTTGTCCTGTGATAAATGCCCGTGCTCCACAAACCCAGCGTTGCTCAAGGTAATAACGATGAAATGACAGTCAGGGCAGCGGCAGAGATGAGAGACATGTTAAGAGACACGGGTAGATACACCTGTAAGTACAGAAAATCAACACATCGTCGGACGAAATGAAGGACCTGAATCGTCACGTCACTTGGTGGGCAACTCCATTAAAATAATTGGGTGCATAATTTTGTGCGGGCTCTGTCTAGACACAATTTGCCGATGGGTTCAGACAACTCAAGCGGAAAGACTATCCCACCCCGTGGCGGTGGTTAAATTCCACCTATACACCCAACCTTTTTTTGTATACCAATAACGCCGCTCGTTTCAACGATGGCGGAGCCGCTTTTAGACATTGAACTCTTTATCAGATGTTGTGACAGACCACCGGAGGGTCTGGCCGCAAGCCTGGCCCTTGCACAACAGCTGGCCCAGCTGTGATGTACAACACTCTATAAGGCTTTGAGTTGTTTTTTACTTTTCTTAGACTGCCTTTTCTAGGGAATGGATGTGGATGTGCATGTGTGTGGATGCACACACGGTGCTGTGGTGTGGGGAGGGTAAATTAGGTTACTCGAGAGTGTGTGTGTGCGCTGGCTCGGTAAATGGCACAAAGTGAGTTGGCCTGGCCTTGACTGTGGCGGTGCGGGGAGTCTCAGTCCGGGGCTGCATGAAGCGGCCGCACCGCTGCTGCTGCTGCTGCTGGTGAGTGTCGGTAAATAGGTCACTACCCGGTTTGAACTCGCAGCGGGGTCGCGCGTCAGCCGGGGGAACCTCGCTCGACGTGGTTGTCACACACACACACACACACACACACACACACACGACAAAGCAGACAGGCACACACACACACACACACACACACACACTCGCACACTGTGTGACATGCAAAGTGAAGCTGCAAGCGCTCGGCTTACCGTTGCAGGGGGGGGAAACGCCGTGGATCCGGCCGAGATGTCTCCGACTCGCTGCGCCCCCTCCCTTCCACCTCTTCCCGGTGCGGAAAAGAAGGGGAAAAAACTTCGCACGCAAAGTCCGCCGCTTTCAAGCGGACGTTAAAAAAAAAAACCGACTTTGGCTCCCGCCGTGTCAGCGCGTCGCTTTGGTCTCGGAACGCGGGGCTGACACGTCGATCAGGCGGTCAGAACCCAGACCATCGTCAGGATCTTTTCTCAGCACGGAAGAATCAAGCATGAGCTGCGCGGAGTGACAGCTGCGTGTCTCAGAGAAAGATTACTGTTATTATTGTTGTTGCTGTTGTTGTTATTATTAGGACGGGCTGACAGCCTGGTCCGTGTCCGTGGAATGACACATTCTGTGTCGTGGAGTTCCGTCAAAATTAAAGTGTAAACAGCACAGATCCTCAAGTGTCGCCCCGGTAGGAAAAAGAAAAGAGGGAAAAACACCGAAGACCACCAGTTGTGCGTAAGAGGGAGAGAAAAAAAAGAGTGCGTACGTGATTTCTTCTTTAATTTATAGCGCGTTGCTTAATGGCAACGCTAGTCAAAAGCGGAGGCTGGCGGCAGTGGTGGTGGGGGGGTTCCTGGTTCCTCTGGGTGTCCGTGGTTCTCCTGGCTGGGTGGGAGGGCAGAAGGATGGCACCAAGTGGTGGAAGGTAGGGCGGGTTAGCGTCGGGGAGGAGGAGGAAGAGGAGGAGGAGGAGGGAGGAGGAGGAAGAAGAGGAGGAGGAGGATCGTCTCCCTCCTCTTCTTCTTTCCCAGATGTCTTCTCTGTGATGCTTTCTCCTCTCTCTGGGCTCGCCTCGCGTTTCTCTCTCTCTCTCTCTCTCTCTCTCTCTCTCTCTCTCTCTCTCTCTCTCTCTCTCTCTCTCTCTCTCTCTATCTATCTCTCTCTCTCTCTCTCTATCTATCTCTTATGATTGTGCTTTGCCCGTCTGAAGCGTTTCGATGACACGCTGAGTCTCGACGGTGGTCCGCCGCCCCACGCACGAACCGTCTGACGCGCCGCAGACAGCCGCCCGGAGCCCAGCCAGCCCCCGTCAGGCAGGACCAGCGGAGTCGGAGTCGGAGTCTGCCAGCTCAGCGCATGCTTACTGCTCCGCCCACCCACCCTGGGCAGTCCCCGGCTCCTCTCCAAACTCTCTCCCCCACCTCCAGCCCCTCTCTCTCTCTCTCTCTCTCTCTCTCTCTCTCTCTCTCTCTCTCTCTCTCTCCAGCTCGCTCCGAGTTCGTCCTTCTCATCATGGTCGTCCGCCTCATGCCTCCGTGAAGGATAACAGCCCTTTCCCAGACCAGTTTGTTGTACTGCTAATGGCTTCTATCTCGTTCCCCGTCCATCAATGTTTTATTAGGGGTAGAGGGGTTGTGGTGGTCCGTCATCTCCGTCTCTCTGGGCGAAAAAAAATCCCCCCAAAGTTGCGTAACGAAAACTTCTGACCTCACGTAGAAAAGGATTTTTCCAGTACTGGTGTTTAGGCCCACCCACGAGGAAGGGAAAAGAATCTCACAACATGTTGAACAAAGTGTGCTGAAAGGGTGATAAGTGAGGGTTTGCACTAACCACTATCATATTGTTTGTTCGTCATTCTTTAAGAATATTTATTAATTTGGTTCCTTTTTACGAAAGTGGACAACAGAATGTACAGATTCAGATTTGTTTATTTGCCATTTGTGTAAACACATAGGAATTTGTTTTTCGGTAGTTCCAAGTGTACGTTCATACTTTGACAAACGACACTTTCAAATCAAATGGACACCTTCATTGTTGGAAATTAACTGCCAGAAAAAAAAATATTTATTTGAACAATGAAAAGAAGATACTACCAGCTACTGACTCCAGTTGATTTTCAGAACCCTAACCCTACACCAAGAACACTGAATATAACTGCAACAAAACACACAAAGAAACAAAATACAACCCATATAAGCACAAGTTTACGATCTAAAAAAAATAATAGATCACTACATTCAGTTTGAGTTCTGAGCATATTGACAGTTTTTTCTCCAATGTAAGGTAAAGTCATTAGAAACAAGTACCAGTTGTTACGTTATGTGACATCAAGTGGGACATCATTAAAACTGCCAAAAATATGCTTTCTTACCTAATACTTTACCACATATTTGAATGAGAAAGCCATGCCGGGAGGAACTGTCAGTAAACACCTGAAAGACCAAACCTATCTGTTCACTATGTCATTCACTGTAAAAAAAAAAATAAAAAAAAAAGTTCAGTGAATTAAGCATTTACAATGTAAATGCTTAATAAGGTGTATGGGAAAAAACATAAATATAGCACTTGAAGTTTAATGCTACTGCATTGTGCATTTTCTTTTTACTACTTTATTCTCAACAACTTCATGTAAAAGGAATTCTAATGATCCTGAAGATACAATTAAATTGCTTTTCAAGTCAAATGCTACTTCTTAAAACTTCGCATTGACTCATATTAAGGTTTAGAAAAACCAAAAAAAAAGAAGAACAAAAATTTTCATGATCAAAAGTCTTTGTTTTTGTGATACGTCACCACCAGAGGGCGGAAAAGTACACTTGAGAAGAACTGAATCCTCCAAGGATTTTTTTAGAAAAAATTATTATTAAAAAAAAGTTTTAATTAGCTTGACTGTGCACTAAAAATCTGCCAAAGGCAAATGAGTTTCTAGACATACTGCTCAGGCTAGGATTTATTTTCTGGCTATATTTTTTCCCAAATCAGTTTTTAAAAAATAAAGCTTTCACTTTACATGTTTACTTTGATTTAGATGTGGGCTTGGTTGTTTGTTAATTGGTATTTATGAATACTTTATTTTAGGATATTCATATTTAAGTTTCTTAAATGTACACAAACAAACAAACAAACAAACAAACAAACATACATACAACAAACAACTTTTGTGACTTTTGATTGACTGGAGTTTTCATTTCGCATGTTGTGACCGTCAATGGGCCCCGGGGTAATGTGGAACGAATTAGCATGAATATTAGTAAAGTGTTTGAACAAATATGCAAATGTAATAATGTTAAATTGTTAAATACATACACCCTTTAATGTGCACTGTGTGTATGTCTGATTAAATGTATTAGAATATACACACAAGCAATTAACTTTATTTGTATGGAACCCTAACCCTAAAATGTTTGATGCTAAATAACTAATTCCTGTGTTGTTACCTTGCCCTGGTGTGTATGCTAAAGAAAATTCACAGCAATTGGATTTTAATTTTTAATCCTAGTTGTAAGTGACCTACATTTGAACGGTAGAACCAGAAATGTTTGCGGTGAAATGGGAGATTGACGGTGCCACCGCAAGCCCTGGGTGCTGCTCGGGTGAGTCATAAAAGTGATCGTGTGACACCACCACCACCAAAAAAAAAAAAAAAAAAAAAAAAAAAAACAAATCCGCCGCAGCTTTTCTCACTTCCGGGTCCGAAAAAACTGAGGGGGGGGGGGATCCACTTTCTCCCTAGTTGTGACTGCTTCAAAGCCGAGACCCTTGGAAGTAGAATTGCTGTCTCGACGACTCCGCGGGCGTTCAGTCATTTCGGGTGACAGTTCGAAGTGGGTCGCTGCTACGAGCAGGCAGCAGCAGCAGCAGCGGCAGCGGCAGCAGCAGCAGCAGCCGTCCCCAGGTCGTCAGCTGATCCCTCGACTGTTCGCTTATCTCAGCTGATGTCAGTATCCGCCCCTGTAGTACTCCCGCTCTTTATTTACCACCACCAATATTCAGCTGTGCAACATTGACACCTTTTAAATGTCCCAAAACACATGCCTCCGGGCTGTGTTACTTAGCCTGTAATCAGACACTGTGCTTTTCATATGTTCAATTTTTTTTTGCCGTTGTTTTTGAATGCTCAACAAAACGCCTGAGGAGAGAAATACCGAATTTGGATCCGTTTTACAATATACATAGGGGATTATTTATCCTTAATCCATGCATAGAAAGTATTCTAATTGAGAGTAATGATGTGCCCTTAATTATTAAAAAAAAAAAAAAAACAGGTTTATCTTTCTGCGATCACTTTTGGCCGTGCTAGGTTTAATTTTGTGATAAATAGGTGCTCCTTTGTTTACATGTAGTCCCGTGTCTCTGCGGAAGGAGGTGCTTTTTTTTTTTTTTTTTTTTGCGAGTGCAGTGACTCCTACCAGCTGTTTCCCGCCTTGAAAGCCATCCGATCAGCTGCGCACACACGCACACACACGGTCATGCAGAGAGAGAGAAAGGGGAGGGAGAGGAGAGGGAGCGAGGTAGAGCGCCACACACAACGAGGGAACCCCATCAGCTGGAAGTCGAGTAACATTACAACTCTCTCCAGCCTCAAACTACTAGATTGCGCACGCCGTGGATCTACATTATCCCCCAGGATTTTTTTCTCCCCACCTTTAATCAATGATTTAACTCTCCGTCTCATCGTCCCCCCCCTCTTTTAATTTAATTCTACGGACCCTGCTGTTTGTGTGTGTGTGAGAGGGAGAGAGGGGACCAAACTGGCGAGAGGCGAGCATGGAGTATTTCATGGTACCAGCTCAGAAGGTGCCCTCCTTGCAACATTTCAGGAAAACGGAGAAAGACGTGATCGGAGGTCTTTGTAGGTACGTACAGGTGACCCGCGCGTCACGCAACACGCTGTATTCGCTGGTTATTATTGCGGGAAGCCATCTGTTTTGGGGCGCACACGCACTTCACCGACGGCGCAGAGGCAACATGCTTCATCCTGCTTGCTCTGTTATTGTGTACACGACCCACTCGCGGGGCGCTCTGGAAATTAATTAGCGTCAAATGCTGGATTTACACGCCGATCCGGTCGAGCGGGAGCTTCCACTCGCATCCCGGCAGCCGTCCCGGTGTGTTATTTGGCACATTCGAGTGCGAAATCGACGTATTTTGTGGCGAACAAACACAAACCACGTGGTTGCGCGGACACCATGCTGCTACCCCGCTCCCGAGGCGCATCCCCTCCGCTCTGTTTATCCTCGTTTTACCCCTCTTCTCCAGTGTCACCCATAGGTTGCAGTGATTTGCATGCGACAAGTTATACTCGGGTCGGGTGCAAGGCGACGAAGGGGGGCTCAGTTCTCGGGGAGCGGAGCGACTTCGCTCAGATATTGTGGGTGGTGCGGCCATGCTTGTGGCTTGCGCTCGAAATTGATGAGCAGCTTCTCTTGGCGTTAGTTTCCTGTTTTTTGGCGCCCCGTTCCGTGCTGCTGCCGCAGCCGTGGAAAAAATAATTAAAAAAAAAAAATTGTACAACCCCTGCCCTAACTCGTCTGCTCCCGCCGCGGTGCTAGTTTAAGTCGTGTTTCGGCTACTCTCGCTGGCGCTAGCGAGTCCTCCCCACTGCGTCTTTTCGCCCCGCACCTCTGCCATGCTGCCTGCCGCATTGTTGTAATGGCGGAGGACACGAAAAGTCTGGTCGGAGCGTGGTGGTGGTGGTGGTGTGTGTGGAGGGGGAGGGGGGGTATCGGGTACCGCGGTGACGGACAGGGCACGTCTGCCCCGCTAAATATTTTTTTTTTTATTTTCCCGTTTTAGCTGGTATGTGGAATCTCTGGGTGAGTTTTTGCCGGTGGCGGCTGGTCTGAAGAGTTAAGACGAGGCGATATTATGAAGGGGGTGTGTGTGTTGCGGAAGGCCTTTTCGATACGTCCACAAGGCTGTTTGAAGACGGAGGCGGAGGGATCTGCTGTTGCCGCTGCGACTGACTGCTGCCAGTGACGTGGGCAGTCTGGGAAATGTAGTCCGCTCTTATTTTGTTTTTGATGTAACTCCCAGTCGCAAATCGCCTCTTAAAATGTGTCGTTTTAATTGGATATGGAACAAGACGAGCAAACTGGGCGTTTGACTGGGAAATGGACAAAGTTGTTCCATGGTCAACATTTTTATAACAAACTAAACACACCAATTCTTTTTCTGTATTTAATTAGTATTATGAACTGATGAATAGCTGGTATATATATCTTGTATTTTGAAAGTTATGTCCACCCTTTGATTAGCTACGTGCCACTGTAAACTGTAATGTAATGTATCAGCTATAATTACTTTAAACGAGGCATTTTGCCATAAACTGCTCTCTTATGACAGACTCTTTTTTTTTTCTCACATTTTCTTAAAATTAGACTGATATCAGTGCTTGCAGAATGATCCAAAAATCGTGACCATAAATCAATTATCAGTTCAGTCTATTGAGCACACTTGGGTTGCCCTGGTACATATACTGCTGTTGCAAGCCTTAATCCAATTTGGACCACATCTGTTCCCCGAATAGTGCTTTTGTGCTTGTTCGATATGGTGAAGTCCAGGCCCACTTGGTCACGGTTTGGCTGCGGATGTGTTTGTTGGATGTGTCACTGCAGTATTGGTTCGAGTGTGCGTGTGTTTGTGTCTGCATCTCACACATACACACGCATGCACGCACACACTCATCTGTGTCTGCACAATTGTTCCCAGTGTTTGCGCTGAGGCAGCTGAGTCAGTACAGATAAGAGCGCGGCTTGGCTTTGCTCGTAGCAGAGATACTGTGCCCGATACTGTGGATGGTAGAGGAAGCCTCTCTCTCCCCCCTCAACTGAATTACACCATATGGCAGAGTCCTCTCACCACACTTTTATAGAGCCAGCCACTGCTCTTCTTACACCTCAGAGACACATGCAATCAGAGGTGCAAAGACGAGACTGAGTTGGTATTGATCCAGCACTGTTTGGATTTGATTTTAGGAATAGGAAATACTCCTTCATTTTTATTCACCGAAAACATACTTATTTTTTTAATTTATGAATCCCAGAAAGCAGCACAGGAACAATATATTTCCATATTAATCTGCCAAAATAAAGTAAAATGAACAGGAATTCCGATTATTTTATGCTGTTTTGAGGTATATGCTTTGCTAAAGTTAGCTATTTCTAGCTAGACCTCCAGTAGTTAGGTTGCTTACCATGGAATTTAAAATAGTTTTTAGGAAGGAGATGCAGGTAAAGTCATTTCACAGTGTACACATTGCTGAAATGTTTCCTAATGTCTCCTCCACTGCAGTCTGGCCAACATTCCTTTGACCCCAGAAACGGCCCGGGACCAGGAGAGGCGAATCCGCCGAGAGATCGCCAACAGCAACGAGCGTCGGCGCATGCAGAGCATCAACGCTGGATTCCAGTCACTCAAAACGCTCATCCCTCACAGCGATGGAGAGAAACTCAGCAAGGTGCGATTCAAACGGAGATCCCACTTGGCCGACGAGCTGCACGCCGGCACCAAGGCCTGAAATCAACGCTCACAACATGCCTTGTCTTTTCTGTCGCCAGGCCGCCATCCTGCAACAGACGGCGGAATACATTTTCACTTTGGAGCAGGAGAAGACGCGGCTATTGCAGCAGAACAGCCAGCTGAAAAGAATCATACAAGTAAACTGTCGCCACACTCTGAAACTGTGAACAAACCAGTTGGCCTCTGGTCCCGTTCTGGCGCTGATTGCAAAGTTTGTCTCGCTGTCTGTAGGAGCTGAGCGGCTCATCTCCCAAGAGGAGGCGCGCGGAAGAGAAGGACGAGGGGATCGGCTCCCCGGACATCCTGGAGGAGGAGAAGACCGAAGACCTGAGGAGGGAGATGATCGAGTTGCGGCAGCAGCTGGAGAAAGAGCGCTCGGTCAGGATGATACTGGAAGATCAGGTGAGGGCGCCAACGAGCACGCAAGAGTCCGCGCTGACGGTCACGTCGGCGCTAACTTCTACTCCGCTGCCCCCGTTTTGTGGCAGATGCGCGCTCTGGACGCCCAGCTGTACCCTGAAAAACTGAAGGCAATCGCCCTGCAGGTCCAGGACCAGCAGAGCCTGGGTCAGCTGCAGCTGGAGCTGGACAGCACTCCAGCCCACAGCCCACAGGTGGGAGCCATCAACATGGCCATCTGACTCACGCACAAACACAGCTGTGCTACAATGCCAAACGAGTGGTTTTTAAACTTTCACACATCTGATGCTCAGAACATCACATGTTTCCTGTTGAATGAGTTCATCAGCATCATGACAGAAGAGATTAAAGATAAATGGTTATTTTTAACACACACAGATAATCTGTTTGCGCTCTTTTAAAGGCAAGTAGCCCATTGCAGGGACTTGCAGTCTGTTATGACATCATCGGGAGTGCTTGAGGTGGGAGGGGACAGACCCCTGAAAATGGATCTGTGCTCTGGCTCACATGACTCATGATGCAGGAAATGTTGAGGAGGGGCGTTTGAAGAAAACATGACAGTGTCTCCTGCCTGCCTTCATCTGCTCACATCAGTAAGCACTCAAAGTGGGTGGCGCGCTCCCCCAAGGGGGTGCAGAGTCACGTCTGGGGGGGGGGGCGCGAAACACTGGGCGGGAGGGAGACGGGGCTCCGGGGGAACTCATGTTTTCACGTCGGAACATTTTCCACGGCGGAACAATTGACAAAAAGTGTTCAGTAGGTTGTAGCTAAGAAAAACACTGCTACACAGGATGGACAAATATTTGACAGGGACGAAAAGAAGAATTCAGGAGTCCGGCGGTGGCCAGTGTTCTTTGTTGTTGGCCACTTTTGGCTGTAGAAGCGCCGCGCAGCGATCGCTTCGGTGTCTGCTCTATTTTCTCTCTAATGCGCGAGCCGCGAGCGAAAAAGCCAGAGGACAATGAAGAGTTTTCCAGCGCTGATAGAACGTAATCAAACACCTTTGCATCAGTACGTGATCTACGCCGCGAATTGCGCGATATTACGACTTAGCGCACACAACGCTCAACGTCATCCCGTGTGGGAGGTAGAAAATGTGATGTTGTCGCATGACTGATGTTGTTGATGTGGTCGATTTCATCAAAACAAGACCCCTGAAAGCGCGGCTATTCTCTGAACTTTGTGAGGAGATGGGAGCACAACGTGAAGCTGTGATTGGAGTGCGGGGGGCGGGCATGACATTTTTTTTTCCTCCAAGGTGGGGTGTGACAGAGAAAGTTTGAGAACCACTGCCCTAATGCCATGCAAGTTAATGGGGTCAAAATTCAACTTTGTCCTAGAGACATGGGGCCACTTGCAGGTTCATCGGGATCCCTCAAGACACAGCCACGTCAAATTTGGGGCTTCTAGCATGAAAAATGTTCTTCCTCCAAGGTGGGGCGTGACAGAGAAAGTTTGAGAACCACTGGCTTACATCAACAATTTAAAGCCAAACATTCTGACCTGAGTTTATATACAGATCTCTGCTTTTCAGGCCGGAATCCAGCGGCACAGATTCATACAATTGATTAATAATTAGATTTTCTGTCTGCAGACTGTTGCAACACTGACTTTTGGCGGCTAAACTGACGCTTTGTTGTACATGGTGGCCTCAGCGAGCGCCATAAACGCCTGGTTGAGCACCTTGTCGCTAAGTTAGGAGAGCTATCAGTGAGTTCTCATTGTCCTTTGTGATGTCACAAAGGGTCGATGTCCAGCGCCTCGTGCTTTAGCACTTATTTTCGAGAACAAAGCCCAGCAAAATTAGCACAAGACGGACTTTTCTCGTTTCTCAGCGGTTCACCTTTGTCAGAAAACATGGACTGTGAGGGTTTTGTACAAAATGGGGCCTTTTTTCGGTGGGGAGGCGAAATGTTTATTTTTGGCTTCCTTCAGCCAAACTCATCAGTCATCAGGCCCCATTGCTCCCTCCCCTGTGTGGCGGCAGACTGTGCGTCACTCGCGTTGAAAGAGATTTCACATTGCGCACAGCTGAACCAACCTCATGACGTTCTGCCGATGTCTCACGGTCGGTCGCACGTGACGTTCTCCTCCTGGTCTGGAATGAAGGCCGGCGGCGGCGAAGACAAATTTACGCCGTACGTTAAATAAGCGGTGCACAGATTGGGTCGGCTGCGGTCGTCTCTTCCCCCGACGGCCTCAGTATCCCCTTTCTGCAGGCCGACCCGCTCTAAAACATGATGCCAAATCAATAGGCCGGGTTGCTGTCTGCTCGGCCAGACCTGTAGCAGCTGGAGGCTGCAGGGGGAAACCAGACTGCTGCTCTCTTATTTAAGATGGAAACAGGAACAGGAAATTAAATCTTTTCTAAATGCACCATCGGCTATAGCCTTGCAGTTTCTCTTTGCCAAAATGGCTAAAGTAGATTTTCTGTGGACTTTGAATCATAAATTCATAATAATAATAATAAAAAAGTAATTGCAGACCGGAGGTTTGTTCACTTTTGCCCCAGCCGGCCTCAGTCTTGCAAAAGTCTGCCCAAAGTAGAGAAAGAGGTTTTTATTGAACATGAAACATTGAAAATGTTTATTCTGGTGCCAAATACCTACAATTATATGAGCCAGTTTACTTTTTAGCAGCAAAAACAACAGTGAAAAATGAGATATTCTGTTTCTTCAGCTCCCTCTCGAGTCGTCTTGACACAAAACTGCTCGTCTCTCGACAGGTCTTGGCCCCGGCGACGCCGCCTGCGCCCACGCATCACGCCACGGTCATTGTCCCCGCACCTGCTCAGCCGGTCCTGCCCCATCACGTCACTGTGGTAACCATGGGCCCGGCGTCGGTCATTAACACGGCGTCCACATCTCGGCAGAACCTGGACACCATCGTCCAAGTAAGACGGCGGACGAGCTGGTCCAAAAAACGTGGCTGTGGACTTCCTCCGCTGGCATTGTTTTTTTGTGTATCGCACTGACGACCTCAGAGCCGGAACCATTTTCAATGTTCTGAACATTTTGGCCAATTACACGATAATATATGATTGATGTAAAGGTATATTGCAGCAAGCAACGTCGAAATGCAGATTTATACAAGAAACTTTTGAGAGATTTTATGAGAATTACCGCTTATGTGCTTTACACCATTCAATGATGATAATCCTTTATTAATCATAATATGTAAAATGTGTAATGGAAACAACATAATAATATTTAGGGTTTTTTCCCATTACATATTTGACATCATCATTACATGAATTATTTTACAACATCTTCAAAATGTAATACTTTAAAAAGAAACAGTCAGGAGAGTGCATGAGAGGACAATGGCTGTTCTGGATTTTGACACCAAACACTAGATGGTGCTGTTGGATGCTGATCTGGCTCCGCTTGCTGCTCTCCCCTTCCCCTCCTACAGGCAATCCAGCACATCGAGGGCACCCAGGCGAAGGGCTGCGAGGAGGAGCAGCGGCGGGCCGTCATCGTCTCGTCGGGTCGCGTCCTCTCCGACGCGGCCGGTTCCGACACGGCGTCCAACAGCGACGGGCCCGACGACTGCTCGCTGCCGTGAGCCCCTCCCCCACCGGAGCGGGCGTCTCGTCAAGCCCTCGGCTCCACAAGGCGCTTGCCAACACGCACACACACACACACACACACACACACACACACACACCTACACACACACACAGAGGCCACGCCTCCACGAACCTCCTACTCTGTGGACATTAAACAGGGCTGGCAGGCAGATAGAAGCACTCGTCTCCTTTCTAACATTGCTCCCCCTCTTTTCCCATGATAGGCAGTTCGAGTAGGTTTCCCCACGTAGACACTCATATATGCAGCCTCTTCTGCTCTCTCTCTCTCTGTCTCTCTTTAGCGCCCCCTTCCCCTCCTTGTTCCACCCTTCTGCTCGTACACGAAAAACTCACACCTGGTCATTGAAACCGTAGACGATGGTTCTTAGCGCGACCACTTCACCGAGCGGCCGACGTATAAGAGATCGGCCGTCCTGGGCAGTTCAGACGCCCGACCACTCATCATCACCGACTGTAACTCTTCACCGACTCATGAAACGGGAACAGCGTCCGCTGACGGCGTTTTTGTTTTGTTTTTGTTTTTGTTTTTTTTCTTCGCCACCCTCCCCCCTTCTCTCTCTCGCTCTCTCTCTTTGAGACAAACATCCTTTAAACCTCCTCCGAACATCTCCGAGCTGTTCTGGAGAAACACTGTGAGCCGACTCGTCTCGAAGCTCCCACCTTTACGGGCATCTCGCCGCGAGAGAATACGCCTTTTTTTTTTTTTTACTCCTGTGAAGTCGACTTCTGCTCAGACATCGTTTTAACGTGATTGTAAAAGTGAGGGGGGAGGGGAAGGGAAGGGGAAGACGTGCTTTTTACGGCAAGAACACGATGCTCGCGCTTACTGGTTCACAGCTCTTGTTTTTTTTGTGTTTTTTTTTCATCTGTCATGTTTATATTCGTGTTTTGTATGTTGGCACTTTGACTGGGCTGGGTTTCCCAGTGTGCCCCGTGTGTTACCCATGTATGTATTCATGGCCCAGGTGGAGGAAACTGTAACAGGAAAGGAAAAAAATATCAGCGCTTTGACTTTTTTTTTTTTTTATTTTTTTATTTTTTCTGAACACCAGCCTGCTCCTCCTAATTGAAACAAAAGCACCTGGCTCTTTGAATAAGCTGACCTGTGGGCACTTCAGAGTGATTTCCCCCACTACTGTGTGTGCGCGTGTGTGTTTGTGCAAACCCATGTGTGCCTTAATTTTATTTTTGCGTTTTTTTTTTTATTTTTAAGTTGTCATTCATTTGTTCTTGTTTTTCTCGCTCGGCAGAGCCCAGCGGTGCGTCATCGGACTCTGGCAGTCCGCAGCAGCATCGCCACTTCTGCCGGCCCCCCAAAAAATTGAGGCACACGTGTGTTTGAGCGCATCTGCACTTCGGCGCACAAGCAACGAACTGACATACAATCAGACACGTCTGCAGGGTGAACTCTGCCCTCAGCGCTGTAATTATTTGTGTGTGTGTGTGTGTGTGTGTGTGTGTGTGTGTGTGTGTGTGTGTGTGTGTGTGTGTGTGTGTGTGTGTGTGTGTGTGTGTGTGTGTGTGTGTGTGTGTGAGATGTGTCATTTACGCATCTTCCCTGCTTAGACAATACTATTCTAATCCTTTCCAATTCCTTGGCATCTATTTGACTCGTATTTGCTCGGGCCTGCAGCTGAGGGAGGCTATTGATTGCCTTACTAGCAGCCTGCCGGTGCAGCGAGCAAGGCACTGTGAGGTCAGCCTTAACTCAGCCCTGCGGTGGTTCTGGTGGTGGGGATCCGGGGCGAGCACTTGATCCGGGCATTCGACGGCCGCTGGAATCGTTCCCTCAGCTGGCTCGTAAACACCAGGGTGTGTTAGAGTTTAAATATATTCCCAGTGCTAGTTTCACTTCTGTTTGGCTCTTTCTTTCTTCCTTTTTTGTTACGTTCTGTTCATGAACAAGTTGCTGGTTTTATAAGTACAATCAAGTGCACCTGAAAAAAATTGCATTAGATGGACATTTGCAATAGTTTTGGCCCTTTTGAGATGCACACAACTATATCCAGATGGGTAGGAAAAGAATTCCTCATCTTTTTGTTGACATTCCATTGTAGTTTTATATCAAGGGACGCTTGATATATCAAAATATAGCCATCATATATATATATACATATATATATGTATATGTTTTTCTTTTCTTTTTTGAATCCCTGATTGCGCCAGTGTATAGATGGAGTTTTGGCCTGCTGGACAGATGGTGTTCAACTGAACACACCTCCCTCATCTATCATGCTTCCAGTTATGGAACTTCCCTTTAAAGGAAATTAAAAAAAAAAAAAAAAAAAACTTGCACTGACAAGTGGAGCATCCGTCAAACAGAATGCCCCTGGATGCTCTCGCTGTTCCCCTCAGGCAGTGGGGGGCATCCTGGAGTGATTAACAGGGTGTGCAGCCTCCCTGCTGCTCCTTTTCTTGTGCAGAATCTGCATCCCAATCTCTATTTTGCGTCTGATTGGACATATCAGATTCAGGTCACCAGAGTCAAGATTACAAAGCACTTAGACTTAAACCATGAGGGAGTCGCTCTCCTTCCCTTTGCATGGTGGTGGGGGGGGGGATGTCCCTCAGCTGAAGCTCTTAAAGCCGGCAAGTTAAAAAAGCACCGCAAAGCTTTGTTGTTCCCCGTCTCCCTCCGTGTACAGTCCTCTTCCTCCTTCCACCTCGTCCCAGCTGCCCCTCCCATTTTGTTTTTCTGTTTTTGGTCAGAATCTTTTAGCCTTTGTTTGTCTATCGTCCTTATCTTCCACGACTCTTCCATTTGTCTGTTCTCTACACTTCTGTTAGGCCTGTCGTTGAGCACGGTCGTCATAAAGCTATTTTTTTTTTGTACGTATTTCTTTTATGTTTTTTTTCCAAGAGAAATGTTTTTGGGGGAAAAGAGGCTTGTGCCTTTGTAAAGACAGAATAATAAAGTTTGTACTTTGTTTTTTACACATTCTTTGAGTTTGTCTCTCTCTCTTCTGTGATTTTAACAATCTGAGGAAGAACTACTCTTCCTCAGATCTGGTTGGTGGGTTTTGTCACACGCACGCAAGGGTCCCTTCCCCATTGGTCTTTGGCTGCTTTGCACCGACGCCCTTCGTCTGCTCCCCGGCTTGTGGCTAAATTAAGACTGTGCGCCGCAGTTGCAGCCACGGTTTTAAATGTGCTCTAGGAACTGTTGGTGGCATCTGTAGCTGACCATCAATTGCATTCCTTCGCTCCAAGCCTCTTGTTCACACGTTCATTCAGAAATACCTCAGATTGAGTCGGGGTTGGGGGAGTGGCAGGGGTGCCTTCAGAAATACCCCCAGGTTTAGGGGGTGGTCACCCCTAGTCTCTACTGGGGTCATGAACTGTGATCAGTGATTTTGTTAAGGCAGTGTGCACATAGTTGTGTTTGCATGGCAGACACTATACACCTCTGACTTTGAGAAATTTTATTTGGGTAAAAAAAAAAGTTGATTTATTGAGAATATTTTGTTTCTGCTCCTAAACCCTTAGCTGTGTTGATGCCAAAAATAAGTTTACTTATTTCATTTAAAAGTGGGGTGAAACTACAACAGAAGGGCTTTTGGGAGCCTTTAAATAAAAAAGAAAAACACATCAAATAGATCTCTTACACTAAGGGAACAATATCAAAAAAATAAATCAAAAAATTCTAAAAGGTTTACTTGTAATTAATAGTAAAAGTTTAAAATGTAAAGTATGCAGTGACACAGTCCAGCTACATACAGTATTTCCCAATCCACATTAGCATTTTTAAAAAGATTTTGCTACATCACAAACAAACAATAGCAAAATGTCCATTGAATCTGTGCCTGTTTGTAGTTTCTAAGTAGAAATACTCTGTTCGGTTTATCAGTGTACTAAAGGGCGCAGTTGTCATCTCTAATTAACAGAGAATTACTACCAGCTAGCAGCTCGTCTAAAGCCCAAACAAATCACCCTTCCTTGGGATTAGAGATGTTTTGGCACGGCTGCAACGACTAATGTGATGTTTTGTTTGGACGTGTTTCCCTAAATCGTTTTGGGATGTGCTCCCTTGTGCGAGACGTTCTGTACGTCATATTCTGGGATTAATTTACAGTCCATGCGTCGATTCCCCGGGAATTACAAGATTACGGCGAGTGCCGTTAATCTGCTCGGGTTCGATAAAACCGTAATCCGCCCGACGATTAGCTTTTTCAGGGATTCGTTCGGTTGACTCTGGGATCTTTAGACGTTTCCTCTTATAAGCCCCTCCGTTCCGTCCTCAGACACACACTCACTCGCACACACTCAAGTGCTCTCGTGATGAGCTCCCAACGTGGCTGTCAAATTAGCATTGACTCCTCTCCACTAGATGAAGCGTTATCAGCCGGCAGATACTCGTTCATTTGAGGTATTTTTAGCACAGTGGCTTAATTATCATTCATAGTGCGGGGAAATCAGTCATGGCAGTTCATTAAGGAGCTAATTCTTGATTATTTTATGTAATTCTTTTGGCGGGGAAAGGGGGAAATAATGATAATAGGGTCAGTAAATCTCTCTGCAGTGAATGTAAATTAAACTGTGATAATGCTAAATTGTCCCAGTTCCACATTCAGTATAAGACATTTTAAAAGCCTCATCATAAACCTATTTGCAAATCTTTTACTTTTCATTCTAGAGATCATTGAAGCGACCATATGATTGCCGGTAATCAAAAAGAAAAAAAACTGCCTAGGTCTTCAGCAAACTGCATCTTTAGCCCTCGTTTTATTGGCTACCCGCAAAAATGCTTAGTTTTAGCTTTTTGCATTAAAAAAAAGTGCTTGGTTGGATAGCCTGCATGTTTCAAAGGTGATGAAAGAAATAAGAGGGTTTCAAAAGAGGGCGCCATCATCTGGCTGGGGTTGCCATCACGAAACTGGGAGAGGTAAAAGTGCCCTTTGTGACGTCACAACGGTGCAATTCAGCAGAAGAGTTTGTTTTACTGAAATGTTTTCCTGTTAGAAAACACAGTCAAAGTAAATTCTGCATGATGTGAGACCTTGAAATAACGGCTGAGAGAACAAGCGAGCCAGTCCTGAAGCCCTGAGGCAGGGTGACGAGTGCTGATGTCAATGTCGGAGCTGCAGCCTCTCTAAAAATGAAAGGCAGCTGCTCGTGCTCGTAGCGTCGCCCTGGCATGCCGTGACTCCCGCAGCACCTCCAGCGTGCTGGGCCCGCCCCCCACCCCTCCACCAGCTGGCCCAACGCTGCGGGCCCGCCTCCTCTTCCCTGTGTGCCCTTTGACCTTCGCGCCACTGTATATATAGTCTGTGTGACTATCAGAGTTCTCCTGGCAGCCATCATGAAGGGCACCGTCTTGATCTGCTGCTTCCTCTCCCTGCTGCTCTTGCAGGCCACAGCAGGTAAGACGCTTCGGCGAAGCGGTCCTGTCGGATGTCTGCTGGATTCTACACTGCGGGCACATGACACTGGCCTGAGTGCAAGCGCTGAGACTGGGTGGACCAGGGATGTGGTGAAAGTTTGGAGGCCGGTTTGTTTGGAGGCTGGTCCGTCAGCTTGACCGCACAAAGGCTTAAGAAACTTTGATTTGCGTTCTAGAGAAGGTGGCAGAAAGTTTGGTGCTGTTGATCTTTTTTTTTTATTATTATTAATTGTGTGCGTTTCCATTGTGCAGTTGTGCTGAGGTTGAGGCCGGCTAAATGTAGAGACAGAGACAGACAGTCCTGGAGACATGAGCCCAGGCTCGACATAGACAGAGGCAGATATGTAGCCCTGGCCTGCCTCACGGGTCTATTTTAAAAGTGTCACAGTTTATAATTAAAACTGTTGGCACATGATGTGATCATCTAAATAGGTCTTTATGTTTTTTTTGGGGAGCTAAGAACAAAACCCCCCACATCCAGACACCGCAACGTCCGTCTAATCGTACATTTTACCGGCCTGAATGGCGCTGGGAGTGTTCGATGGACTGGATGCATGTTGCAACACATGGCACCAGCTGATGTAAAGTCTAAGGCGAGGGCAGTCACAATGCCTTCAAGAACGTCATCTCACTGTTCTGTCTGCATCCTTTCAGTTTGATTCTCAACAACATGTTTTCGGGGGAGCGACTGCACTTCGGGGTTGAGGGGACCCTTCATTTGAATTATTCATGATCCGTTGCATCATAAACCTGCAGTGATCAGTCCAGTCGATGACATGGGGACGCCGGACAGATTTCAATGTCACCGTGGGAACGAGCGCTGCCCGTTCTAAAAACGCAGCGTGGTCTCTGGGTCTGCAGCGGGACAGTTGGCGTTATCCTTTTCTGTCACCCTTGTCCGTCCTTGCGTTCAGGCTCCACAGCCGGGGCCCCGGGGCCTCCATATTCCAGGCTGCAGTCAGGTGTCTAAGATTGGAAGGCCTCCCTGAAACCCAACACTGTTCACTTTGGTTCCTCCCTCCTTGCTCCCCTTCCCCTCCTGACTGCATGCCGGGCCCAATCTTCCCTTCACATATCCTGCACAGCTGCTGTCACTCTGCACTGTCACAATCGCAATTTATTCCCAGCAGTTGGCCTTATAGGGACATGCATTCTCCAGGCAGGAGGGGCCGGGCTCTGGCTGCAAGTCACGCTTTTATAGACCCACTCGCCGCCACCACTACAACCATTACCTCCTCCTCCCCCTGTCTGCTCCTGTCTGCAGCACCCATGCAGGTGCCATTAAATGGCCTCGGTCCATAAGTTCAATGCATGCGTGTGTTTTTTTTTATTTATTATTATTCAAATGTGTGGAGCTTGTGGTCAGTTATGGGAACTCTTTGTACCCTAGCGCATAATTATCTGTGCCATTGATCGGTTCGATCGCTGTGAGGAACTCTATTGAAGCTGTGAACGCTGCCAAGGCGAGCAGCAAGCGTGATCTACTTCCAAAGGAGAGTCAAATCGATTTCCCGTCGCCGTTGTCGTAGGTTATCTACAAAGCCCTGCGCTTATTTTGTTCGTCGGCCCCAGGATTATTTAAAAAAAAAGTATATATATATATATATATATATATATACATATGATGTTGTCATCTACTATTTATAGATTTCGCATTTTGCCGGGGAGTCCAGCTATAATTAGCAACGTTTGGCGCAGTATTCTTAATGTTGTGAAACCTAATGCTGAATTCTGTCTCCACTCCGGTGTTAGGAGGTCCGTGGACCAACACTGGAATAATAATCCACTCATTCATTCTGCCAACATACTGGACCAGTTTCCACGCAGCAGGGCTCTTTTCCCACTGCAATGACCAGAGTGCTATTTCGGATTTCTGGCCCTGACCGGCTATTTTACAGTTATTCTCTGAGAGTTGTTTGATGGCTAGGAATTTTTATTTATTTTTTGTTGAGTGTGTGTGTGTGTGTGTGTGTGTGTGTGTGTGTGTGTGCGTGCATGCGCGTTTCCATGAATAATTCAACAACCAGCCGGCCACCTCTGTGAAAGCAGGGTAATATGCAGCTAAAAAGGCAGCAGAAATAACTGAAGATGAGAAAAGTTTGGAGGAGACACCGATAAAATTTGCATCGTGAATGAGTGTCTGGACTTTTGACTCGATGATGAAAAAAAAAATGCTGCTGGCCTGTCCTTGGTACAGGGATCCCACTTAGATAGTGTGTGTCACCTTTTGGGACATCCCCACATCCGGAGGGAGCGGCAGAGACTCGCCACTTGTACCACTGGCAACCCTCCTAAAGACATCTCAAAACATCCTTTAAACCCAAAGGCACCTTCCTCGGACTCCCCCATATCCTTGCCTGTCTTCCTTAGCGGAGGCACCAGATCAACACCTCGGCCGCGAGGTGCCTTTGCCATTTGGATTTCCTGCAGTCCCGCCAAGCTCGCACCAAGCTGTCAGCGACTCCATGGAGGGCTCACAGTGTGGATGTTGCTCACTTAAAAATTAAGTTTTAAAAGTTAGCGCTAATGAGCCGCCCATAGAATAGGTTAATCTAATGTGGTTGGCTTCATTTTGATGTGAAGGCACAGACAATAGGGCCCAATCTCTACAGTGAATTATGACATTACGTCATTCACATATATTTTTGTGCATTCTTGCGCATCACCATCATCTAATCTGCCTTGATGCTGCTGAATCAGACCTGTGTGTGTGTGTGTGTGTGTGTGTGTGTGTGTGAACCTTACATGGCCAGCTCTCATACGGTAGCGCTGCCTCGCCTCAGGCCTGTACATTACCTAATCAGCCCGGAGAGATTTGGATGTTTTTCCAACATCCACGCGAACAGTCAAATCCTTAAAATAGTCGGCAGCCGCTCGGCTCCGTCCTCCCCCACCCTCCCCGTGCCCATCCTCTGACCCATTGTGGGCCTATTTTGGACCGCGGGGGAGCACTCGCTTCACAAGTTGCGCCACCTGTTGCCATCCGTGGCCTCTGCCCGCCAAAGCTCCGCATTAGCTGTGCTCGCCGCTCTCACACCTCTAACCCTGCTAGGGATCGAATCATGTGCACATTTAGGACTCATATAGCAGTCACCTCGCTTCCTTTTGAGTGACCAGACATGAGCGGCGGAACGCTGCAGCGTAGTTATCTCGCAATGTAAATGTTTTTGTAAACGGTCAGTAATTTAAGTTTAATAATATCTAAACTGTCAGATCTTTATTTCACATTCCAAACTCCATTGAAGCAACCTGGCACAATTCAATTGTATCATAAAGCTCAATAAATACCTGCAGTAAGTACATTTAGCCCTCTGTTTACAGCCCCCTGCTGAAATTCTCATGTCATAACTTCCCGCTGAAATTGTTGTTTGGAAGAATTGGACAAGAACAAGACTCAGAGGGTGAAACAAACACTTTGCTCAACCAGCAGAGGTATCAGTGAGGCATTGCCCCCATTTGTGACATCACAAAGGGCTGTGCATGTTTTCACACCCACCTTGCGGGAGGAAAATATAGAATGAATTGGTTAAATGTGGAGTTTTCGGACAGACTAAATATGCATGGTATTGTCAGTTTTGCATCATGGAAACGTTAAAACTCATCCACCCAGACAGAACTTCCTGTTTGCCATTCCAGGGGAACCCCCTACCCCACCTCTTCCCTGCCCCCCTGGTCTTTACCAGAGGTTGAACCCTGTTGCTAAGCCACACTCAGGATCAACCCTCTGCCTGGGGGTTCCTGCTTCTCTTATGGCGTTTCACTTAATTCAATTAGCCTCCTCTGAGCCGTGCACAGAATATGATCCTACGGTTTTACATGTGCCTGATATATACAGTGTAAATGCACACGACTGGGCGCGGGTGGGTCCAGGTTACCTTTGAGTCCACATAAGAACATAATGCACACACTGGGCTAATCGCCGGCCGCGAATAGCTCTTTGCACTTTCAACAGAACCATATTTTCTTTTGTATGGCATTGTCTCAAATCCGCCATCCTCATCCTTTGCGCTTAGTGCAGTTGACTGGCATTCATCCTGATTGCTGAACGGCCTCCACGGAGTGAGGCACTGATAGTCGAGGTATGACTTACCGCCGCTTAAAGCACCCTCATTTCTGCAGGGTGTGCGGAGATGCTGCCCAAATGTTTCTACAAACCGTGCATGGGTTGTGTGGCAACCGCAGATGTCCAGGACTCGGCTCCCCCTCACCCCCCGACCCACCCCCACTGGCGCCTGCAGGGTTAATTCGGCGTGCTGATGCAAGGTCCGCCCTCCGCGGGCAACACTACCTCTCTGATCTTTCGCAGCGGTGTGGAACACGGCTTCTAGCGGGGATTGTCCGGATTGGGAGGCGTTAACATGGTCACGGCAGTTAAGGCTCACTCAAGAGGCCGCCGTTAAAAGACGCCACTCTTCTGGGTGATGAGTCAGGTTACAGTAGCTTGACCGAGCTTTAACTGTGTTTCCACCATAATGTTATACTGTGCGGTGCCCATGGAAACCCTCGGCAAACGTCCCTAAACCCCAGATTGGATTGGATTGGCATTGGATTTGCAATCCTCTAAATGTAGCAGCGTCCAAAATTGAATTACTCTAAGTGTCATCTGGAAGCTTATTTTACTCACCCCAATTTAAAAAAACAAAAACAAAATGAAAAAGGGGGCTTTCTTTTTTGCATTTAGCTTCAAATCCTTGATTTTGTTCTTGGATTTGAAAGACCTGTTTGACACCTGGCACGAGATGCATGAAAACCAGGCAGCAATTTCTTGTGACAAATTGCACACAATTGTGCCGCATTTCCATTTGGTGGAGAGAAATGATTGTGCTGTGCTTTGGTGTCATTTGTACCCAGTGTGTTGCGAAAGGCAGCAACGCAGTCGGTGTTCATGGTTGGCGAGACTCAACCCACATAATCAGTTACATTTCAGTTTCATTTCATTGTGTTTTGAGTGTACCTTTGTGCTGCTGCCGCTTCTTGTCCCGCACCTGGTGTGACTCGGAATGAAGATGAGCACGTATCTCGGTCATTATGGCCAAGAATACGCTCACATTCAGTCGACTCTCACGCGGAATATAGCCTCAGATTCTAAAACGTAAACAAACAGCTTCTCTGGTACACAGTCTCACGCTGCAACTCTTTTAAAATCAAACTCACACCCCTTTTACGCGTGCTTGAGCGATCAGAAAGAAGTGTGTGCGTGCAATGAAAGAGATGTCACATGACTCATTGCATGTTTGTAAATGAATTGCCCAGTACTAGGATTTTATCTGACATGATGTTTCTTACAGTATAATCATGAAAGAAAGTCTTTTTGCTTATGGCAGATTTGTTTTTTATTGCCCATTTTGATTGGAATCACACAATATATAAGACACGTTACACTATTATGAAATATTGTGATTCTTTTAAGCATTCTGCCATATATTTTATTATCTAGTTGTACTACTTGTTTATCACCAACTAAACATACTGAAACCCACGAAACACTTAGCACCACCTAGTGGACAGTTAAACTATTCTAGCGCCCCTTGTCGCCCAAAAAGTTGATGTATTTGTACCATATATTTAAAACAAACCCTTTATCTTGGCTAGGGGCCGTAAAGGCTAAAAACACGTAGACCTTTTACACACTTTAATCACTTCATCACAAATATAAACGAGGCACTGAATTTCTTTCAGTATTGCTCATGCCCTTCTTTTAATTCTGGCTGCTAACCTTTTGGCTTCGCTTCTTCTCGCCCCGAGCTGCAAGCAACATTGCACAGTCTTATTTTTAGCAGTTTGACTCGGGGGGAATCGGCGAGGCACTGTGTTGTCCCACTCGCCGTCAACGTGTGTCACTGGTGCCACGGACAAGACCTCGAACTGAACGGGAGTGAGAGTCGCGTTTTCTGCTGAACTTGAGTTGTGTGTTTTGTGTGTCTAAATGTTGCCTTCAGGTGAAATTCTCATTGGATAACGATCCAGAATTCATTTAACGCCAGAGGGGCCAACCCATTAACATCGCCTTCATAGATGAAAGTTCCTTGATGCAAGTTTGCTGTGGTCTCATAAACAAACAGTCATTTGATGCCTCGTTAGATTTGGCAGGGCAACTCTTGGCCGGAAGGACTTGAAGCTATTTGCTGGACGTCCAGTGGCTGAACTACAGGATGGACGTTCCCAGTTCTTCCTTTGCCAACATAATGTGCAGGCAAACTAGCATAAAACTGGTCAGTTAAATGTGTCATTGCATCCCTACCGAGGGAAAGCGACTGAACAGTCTTTGCATTGTTTGTTGGCCGCCAATGTGCGATAGTTTTGTGTTAGCTTGAAGTGACATCTTGACACCAATTAGTCGTTAGGGGTTTCCACCATGTCACCAATTAAATTCCCAGTGTAGCGTAGTGGTCGAGTGGTAGGGTGTCCGAACTGAGACTGGTAGGTTGTGGGTTTGATCCCCGGCCAGATCATACCAAAGACTGTAAAAATGGTGGCCATTGTCTCCCTGCTTGGCACTCAGTATTCAGGGTTGGAATTGGGGGCTTAGATCTCCCAATGAGTCCTGGGCACAGCACCGCTGCTGCCCACTGCTCCCTCAGCGGATGGGTCAAATGCGGAGGACAAATTTCGCATCATTGGGGTTGTGACAATCACTGGAGAAAGAGAAGTTTTTGTAACTGCATGATTGCCAATAATTGCTGAAGAAGACGATATGCCAGACAGACATTGTAAAAGACAATGGCTGCAGAAGGGACAAAATCAACCCGGGTCTGAACCTATTCCATTGGTTTGATTTTCAGAGGGAGCAATTTTGTTGTCATAGCAGCATTTCGGAATTCATAACTGGGAAACCAAATACTGTCTTTCGCTGCACAATTTTTAAATCTCATCCTGTTGATGTGTCGCGTTGGATCTATGTTCAGATTAGCCGCTGTGTTTTTGCGTGGGCGATTGAAAAAAATCAAATGAGCTCTCCCTTACCCCCACAGCTGAGAACCGCTTTGAGATTCCACTAACATGCTGTGAGAAATTCCGCAACAGCTCAATTAGGCCAGAGTTTGGTTGCCTGGATGCAAAAATCCATAACGGCCCAGAGCTTTTAAACCAAGAAGACTTTCCAACTGTCCCTATATATAGTTCATATCCGTAGCGGGTTTTGTTTGAGACAGGACCCTGTGGGTGGGGTGGGGGGGGCGTTGCGGTGCGGTCAGCTTTGGGCACACAAGGACAGGCCGCACTGTGCAAAATGTCTGCGATAGACAGCTAAATATAGCAAAGAAAAAAGGAGAGAAAATTGCACATCGTCGTCTCATCATATTTGCCCAGATGGGATGAACCTGGTCTCCCAGCTGGGGGGGAAGTTCCTCCCTCAGTCCCTGCGTCTGTCTGTCTGTCTGCCGCTCTTTGGTGTTGTGCACAAGTGCCTTTGTTTAGTTAATGCATTTGCCTTCTAAATTAGGAACAGCAAATCCAACAGCTGTGGGCTTGGCAATCTGACATGTTCATAAGTGGGCATGACAGACTGCTGATGTGCTCTCTCTCTCCCTCCCTCCCCTGCCCACTTCCCCTCTCTTTCTAAAAAAATTGCTTCACGTCAAGTGTAAGCACTGAAATTAAGCAGACGGATGTGTCGCACGGTGATTGGTTTCACCCCAAAACCAAGAATCACTGTCAAGGCACTCAAACTATAAAGTCAGATAGCCACTGGCGCTGTTTGTGTTATCAACAACAGGTTTCGACTATTTTATACACTACACATGGCAAGTGTACCCGCCATGAAGCCCCAAGGTACTGTTTTAGTGGAGGTGGCAGAAAATGTGGTGTGAAAAAGAGTCATTTTGATGAGACAAGCTCAAATACCTGCGTCCAGACTGAGTCCAACCATCAGCGCCGGTCATCAATCATCGTCATGTCATGCCTGAACTCCCTGATGCAATGGTGCAATTTGTGCAGCCCGACCCTGAAACAGCAACATCGCTACTCCCCATATAACATTATAATGGAACTTGTGTGACTACCTGCCAACAGCAAATTTATAGGCTTGTTGCTAAAAGCACCAGAGGGAATTTGTTTGCACCAGCTGTTGAGTCCAGCTCCATTCGTTTTTCATTGTTCCGCTGAAGGCAGAGGACGTGACCCGGCTTAAAACACTGATGATGTTGTTATCTTTTGCAGACGAAGAGGATTTCACCTCCATCCTCAGAGACAGAACTCACATCGATGAGACGCTGCGGTTTGCGACTGAGGAGAAAGCCAATGACTATGCTGGTGAGGGTGACGCTACATCTCACTTCCTATCCCAGTCTCACTCTCTTTCTTTCTAAAAAGTCCTTGTCTCTCTCTTCCACTCTCGTTCCTCCAGGGGCTCTGGAGAGGTTGCGCAAGATCTACCACACCTCCATCAAGCCGATGGAGCAGGCCTACAAGTACAACGAGCTGAGGCAGCATGAGATCTCAGGTATCGTCATCGCCGCCGGGTCTGCACTCTGTTTTTCGGGCCTGCTTGGGTTGAATGTTGATTTGTTCGGAGACAAACATTCTATTCACACTTCCAACAGACTTTCTTATTTTTCCCCTTTTTGAAAATTTGATTCATATTACTTTTTATTCATGCATAGTCCACACCCTCAGACCATTTCTGAATGTAAAATTAGCTTCTAACGATGTATATTTAGTAGCCTACTGTTCCTCATTTAATCTTCCAAAGCAATGCCAGTTAAGAGGAAAATGTACGTCACCTGTTGGTCTGAATCACTCCATCCAGGGCACTTTTAAAATATTTCTTCCCCTTTTCTTCTGTTATTCTGCAGTTCGTCTCTTAGTACCCCCTCTTTTCGCTGCGCGCGTTCTGTGCTGTCACGACAAAAGGCTGAACCCAGGCTAAATCCATATAGACAAAATTGATTCCCCGTGTCCTCCTTCCCTCCATTTGCCATCAGTCATGTTTGACTCATGAGGTCAAATATGGGATGTCCCACCTGTCCCGGCTTTTTTTTTTTTTGTCACTCTCGCACTCCCTCGCACCTCACTCCCTCACTCTCCTCCACTTCCTGTTCCCTTCACCACTGTACTGTCCCCTCTCCTGTCCATCCCCACCTGCTCCGCCCCCCTCATCTAACAGCCTACCCCGGACGAACCCTGGGGGACTCATCCACAGGTGGGTGTGGGTGGGGCTTACCTCTGCATGGCACTGCCTGAAGTGCTTGGCCCTCCCCCCTTGGCGATTTGTGCTTACTTTTCCTCACAGTGGGTCAACGTTTTATTATTTTTTCTAGATTCAAAGCACGGTTAAAGGTGATACATTTCGGAGGTCCTACCCATTAGAGAATAGAATGGTGGCTGTTGGCTGATTCAGTATGAAACAAATTATGTCATCTTGGAAAATCAAATTCAGATCAGAGAATTAAAAGGGAAGAAATGTTAAATAAATAAAAAACAAAGAGTTCAAAGATTTCAGGTCTCTGAGTGTTCAGGCATCCCATTGTTATGAAATAAAAGAGGCTAAAAATCAAATCAGAAAATATTCACAATTTTGCATGTGCAGTATTGGCTTTAAGAGAGATTTGAAGAGGTGGGAAAGAGTGATGAGTGATTGCACCTCTAAACGACATTTGGATTTTTCATGTTCACTGTCATTCTTCTACTTTTTCATCTCTTTTCTCCATTGTTTCAAATACATTGCATCATCCATTTAATCCATTCGTTTCTGCTCCAGTGTACAAGAAAAGAGTTGTCTTTGCTCCCTCCCACTCTGACACCACGTCCTCTCACAACGCTCAGAGCGGCTGGCCATCGTCAGGCATCTTACTCCAAATTTACAGCTCTGCTTTGTGACGTGTGACATAAGTTAGCATTTATATCCTGTTCGGTGAGCCTAACAGTTCCATGTGTTTCAATGCTTATCTTACTGTTGTGACCTGGATGGAGACTACCAGCAAGTGATTTCATCCCAAACAAGTGTCTCAGTATATATTTCGGATAGAGGGCAGTTTGGGAGGTATTAGTTTCTATCAGAATAATATGTTCAAGCACTTTTCCTGTGAAGTTTGGGATGAACTCCAGATGCCCTCTGTGATCGGTTGACAATCCATCTGAGGATTTAATCACTATTTTCCCTCCTTGGCCGACAGATGGAGAGATTACCTCCAAACCCATGGTGCTGTTCCTAGGACCCTGGAGCGTAGGAAAGTCTTCCATGATCAATTACCTCCTGGGCATGCACGACAGTCCCTACCAGCTCTACACAGGTATGCCAAACATAATGTACAAACTAAATTTGACACAACTAATGGGATTATTTTGCATTAACGATGTTTCCCATGCCTACTTGACGAACGACTAGAGAAAATACCTGTAGAAGTAGATTGGCTTGGTCATATTCAGGCTGGCTAAAAAAAAAAATGATGGGAGGGTTTTAAGTCTGAAACGTCAACAATCTGGAAGGTTATCACTCCAATGCTAAAGAACCAAGTAATTATTTTCGTGGTGGTGGAGACTGAAACAGAACATCAACCGTTCACTCAAAGAAACTGGAGGACACAACCCAAATAATGATCCATAGTTGGAGATGTACAAGATCATTTGGTGACCTTCCATTTTCTGTTCCAATGTTGTTCCTAGGAGCTGAACCTACTACCTCTGAGTTCACTGTAATCATGCATGGTGAGAAGATTCGCTCGGTCGAGGGTATCGTTATGGCTGCAGACAGCTCCCGGTCCTTCTCCCCATTGGAAAAGTTTGGCCAGAACTTCCTAGAAAAACTGATCGGTATCGAGATGCCCCACAAGCTCCTGGAGCGTGTTACCTTTGTGGATACACCAGGAATCATTGAGAACCGGAAGCAGCAGGAAAGAGGTAATTTGTCTGAGTGTTCTCAATTCATATCACCAAATTTGCTATTGGCAGATCTGAGATTCTATTGTGGTTGATGTCCTTACAGGTTACCCTTTCAATGATGTTTGCCAGTGGTTCATTGACCGTGCCGATTTGATCTTTGTGGTCTTTGACCCCACCAAGCTGGACGTTGGCCTGGAGCTGGAGATGCTCTTCCGGCAGTTGAAGGGTCGCGAATCCCAGATCCGCATCATCCTGAACAAAGCTGACAACCTGGTAACCCAGGATTTGATGAGGGTCTACGGCGCACTCTTCTGGAGCTTGGCACCACTCATCAACGTGACGGAACCGCCGCGTGTTTACGTCAGCTCCTTCTGGCCGTACGACTACGCGCCCGACACCAGCCGTGAGCTCTTCAAGAGAGAGGAGATCTCTCTCCTGGAAGATCTGAACCAGGTGATCGAAAATCGCATGGAGAACAAAATCGCCTTCATTCGCCAGCACGGCATACGCGTGCGAATCCACGGCCTGTTGGTTGACCGCTACGTCCAGACCTTCAAAGAGAAAATGAGCTTCTTCAGTGACCCCGAGCTGGTCTTCAAGGAGATTGTCGACGACCCAGACAAGTTCTACATCTTCAAATCCATCCTAGCCAAGACCAATGTCAGCAAGTTCGACCTGCCCAATCGCGATGCCTACCGTGACTTCTTCGGCGTCAACCCAGTCACCAACTTCAAGCCGCTGACGGCTCAGTGCTCCTACATTGGGGGCTGTCTGCTGGACAAGATTGAGAGGGCGATCACCAATGAGCTGCCTGCTCTCCTGAGCAGCATTAACTCTGGCAAGCAGCCCGGCCTGTCCTCCTGTGAAGCCACCGGCTGTGGCGAAAAGCCAAAGAATCGCTACCGGAAGAACTGAGGGAAAAAAAATTGCAACTTGAGTGGAGGAAGTGAGAAGAGAAGATGATCTGGTGGAATTCAAACCTACTGGAGCTGGAATGCCTTGATGAGGAGACAGAGATGATTAGTGTGTTGTGTTTTGTTTTGTTTTTTCCTCAGGAGAATGAAAGGAGGAGCGTTTAGGGACTTTGGGGATAGGACAGACAGAGGGAGGGATAAGTCCTTGTTTGATGAGGCAGCTTAAAGACACACGTGCAGAAGAAACAAGAAAATGCCACTGATCTCCGGGTTTTGTCTGAGAACACGCCCTCCTCTCTCCCTTGCACAATTAGAACGGACTGTCTGGGATTTGTGGGTGTGGGAAGAAATTATGTGAACAAACAGAGGAATGATTGAATTATAAAAAAATAAATCTAAATCCTGACACTGAACACAGTCAAATACCAGCTCCCTTGTATGTGAATAAAATGGGAAAAGTGTAAACAGTAGTTGCAAATTTGTCTCCTAGAATCTTGAGAATTAGCTTGCACGATTTTTATTCCATTCGCCTCAGAAGACATGTGTGGAGTAGCGTTTTTGTGGGTGCTATACAAAGCCATTATGTTTGGATGTTTATCCAAACCTTTGCTTTTAAAGTAGAATAACATTAATACTGCATGTCAGATGTCACATTTCTTTTAACAGATGCATGAATTCCCGTGTAACTTAAAGAATGTTGTTAGTATTTCTCTCCCAAACCACTCATGAAGCTATTTTTTGGTAAATTGCTTGCTCAGCGGTACTGGTTGTTGACAACCTTTAAAATTAGCACTGTGTTGGAAGCAGAGGTCAGGGTTCAAGGGTCACGGTCTTCAGAGTGGGGAGGGTTTATTCATTCTGCTTCTCTTCTTAAATGACTTCAGTGTTTCTGTTTAAGTCTATAATATTGCCAGTTTTGGCCAAAGT